>NW_023596448.1:8651200-8774916 GCF_011947565.3 Pollicipes pollicipes | reverse complement strand
ACCGACTGGAGAAACTGTGGCCGGATATTCCGTCTTTTCAATCGCCATGCTCTCGAGTAATCGGAGACATGCTACATGCATGCTACATGCTACCATCATGATACATACATACACATGAGACACATGATACATGATACATGGTACCTCAGTTACGCACTGACCAGTTTTGAAGCAGGCTAGAAGTGCTTACTCAGTCGGAGGCCCTGAGACACCTTCGTGCGATATACAAATTCCAGACGCCGTCCACGATTTGGTGACAAAAAGTCGGTTCAGTCAGTCGGCACATTCGACATCAACAGTTTTAAAACCGCTGCCACTCCTGGTGACCACTTGATTCATTGTATGTTTCCTGAAGAATATAAGAAATCAAGAGTTGTCATTCCAACGCCTGTCACAGAGCCAACTCGGTCACTTACCGCCCTCGTCCATGTGGGGCTGGTAGATGGCGTTAGTTGCAGTGACAGAAGCGGCACAAATTCCGCAGAGCTATTTATTCCCCTGCTACTATAGTAACAGTAGCAGGGGAATCAATCGTTCGGTGGAATCGCTGTGCCGTTCTGCACACTACGTGCTATCAGAACTTTCTCGTAAGCACTCACCAGAATCGCACAATTTCCTCACATAATTTTGAGACACCGTGCCAAGCTGAGCATCTGTGTCGAGATTTTGGGGTCCTCAGAACTCTTAGTTATTACAGACTATCTTCACGGTTAGCTGACTGACCATGGAGGATATCCGAAAGCAGGCTGCTGCCTGTCAATGACCATGTCGCAACCTGCGATTTCTGGTGTGATCATGTGGACGGTGGATAGATGCCACTAAGATTCAGCTATGTTTACAAAGCCGACAACTATGCAGTATTTATTGAAAATAACAAATACAACCACCAAAACTATGCACCTATCACGAACACAAGCATGAATACATGGGTTTGCGTAATCGGCTATTTGCGGTGCAGTGGAACGCAAAATCAAATATTTTGTTGAAATAACAGTCATGCGCATACGGAACCTGTCACGCCACAGTGCCTATACCTCGAAAAGCTGTTACCTGGTGTCCAATCCAGTCATGTGAGCGCGCCAGCAGTGTTACGAAACAATGCTGACACAGAGCAACATTCACACAACGTTCACAACAAACACAGCACAACGTACACACAATGTGGCAGTCAAGCGTCAACTCCCCAACAGGTATGCCCAACTCTCAAACAGTCGCGCCTCACTCCCAAACAGTCAATCTTTAACTTCCCTACAGCCACGCCGTAACTCCCATAAGGCCATGCATCAGATCGCCAACAGTCACGCCTCAACTACCACAGTCATACAGTCAGACATACCACAACTCTCCGCAATCCCGCTTCAACTCCCGAACAGTCACGTCTTAACTCCCAGCGTCTTTTCCCGGCTCAACAGCCACTCCCCAACTTCCAACAATGGATGTGGTTGTCGTCGGAGTGTCACGGAGCGGACCCATCCAGACCGCCGCCAGCTCCCCGCGAGCCCCGGCACAACGGCAGCTCGGCGAGCGAACAGTCACCTGACACCGCGGCGAAAGGAGTCGCCATCACCTGACACCGCGGTGACAGAAGTCGTCATCTCTTGACACCACAGTGACAGGAGTCGCCTTCACCTGACACCACAATGGCAGGAGGGTCACCTCCTGACACTACGGTAACAAGAGTCGCCATCACCCGAGACCGCGGTGACGGGAGTGTTATCTCCTGACACCGCGGTGACAAGAGTCGCCATCTCCTGACACCGCGGTGACAGGAGTCGCCATCTCCTACACCGCGGTGCCTACACCGAGGAGACACCGAGAGACGAGGAGTCGCAATCACCTGACTCAGCGGTGACAGGAATCGCCATCTCTTGATATGTGCTTGCGAGGGTTCCGAGCCGACCAAGGGAAGTGTTTGATGAGACCCGAAAAGGGGCCCAGGCGGCCCAACGGAACGGACGACCAAAGGACCGGTTCGAGGACGTACGGGCCCGAAGAACTGGCCGTAGGTCACACAAAGAAGCACAGCTGGTAGGGTCGTGACCTGAAATATTAGTCAGAGGTTCTCTTGCACCGTTTGAGAAACCTATCACATAATGGGGTGTCTAGTCGGTCAGAGCCACAAACCCGAACTGTTGGCTCCGTGCCGGGCCGGGGCCCGCCGATTTGCAATGTTTGGGGTCCCTGACACAATCAGGGGCTCCTGTGTCGGTCAAGACACAAGAGCCCCGGTGTGTCACACGTGTCTAACAGGGGTCCTTGTGGCGGCAAAGTGACTTCAAGTCGAAGCAGTGTTGACGGGGGCCCGAAGCGGGGCAGAAGAGTCTCTCGAGCCAAAGACTGGAAGGCTCAAGGGTCCGAAAGGTCATAAGGCCGTGATCTCAAATATCAGTAAGAGGATCTCTTGCACCAATGGGACCCCTGAGACAGAGTGTTCCTCTATTTCGGCTAGAGATCACCAACACCCCCACGGTGTTGGTGACCAGTAAGGCCTCGGTGTTGGTGTGAGCTCTGAGGGCCTATTTCCCAAGCAGGGACAAGGCCGGACCCGCGTGTTTCATTGGTCGGAGCTCCTGTATCGTTTAGAGACCCACAGCACCTAACAGAGTATTCTGTATCAACAGGGGGCCTCAAATCGGTCAGGGGAATATCGGCTCAACAATGACGGGAACGTAATCCAGAATGACAGACGGACCCTTCTATTGATCGGGGCCTTTTGAAAATGTAAAGCAACATGACAGCTTATGATGATGATGAGCGCCCACATCAGGCAACGGAAGGGTCCTGTACCAGTCAATGCATCCAGTACCGGACAGTGGCTCTCCATCCCAATTCCAGCATGGATCCGTTAAGCCGAACTGGGGTCTATGTACCAATTATTTCACCACCTGCAGCGGTCAGTGATGTTGTTGCGTCAATGAGGGTTCCTGTGTCGATCTGGGGTTAACTGTGCGGGTCAGAAGGCCTCCCGCGTCAGGGAGCGGATCATTGTGGTATGATGTATCCCACTAAGGGCGTCCGGATCCGTCAGGGGATCACGACGACGCCTCCCGCGTCAGGGAGCGGATCATTGTGGTATGATGTATCCCACTAAGGACGTCCGGATCCGTCAGGGCATCACGTCCCTTGTCGCCAGAATGACGGCCGAAGAACGTGCCGCGGTGGGGCAGAATAGCCCCCCCATTCCCTAACCGTAGCAATGATGTGCCCCGTGGTGTTCTTCTCAACGGGGCCTTTTCGCCGTAAAGAAATAAGGGGTATTCGTGTTGAATAAGTGGGTCGAAGGGCAAATCAGTGCATTAGCGCGCAAGGCCATCATACTCTGCCTGAGAGTGGCTCATACTTTTCAAGATCGATTAATGAAAACAAATAGCATCAAAGGTTTTGAGCCTCCTCGCCGGGTGCCGATAGTTTAGCCTGCGTTACCGCTGCGCGTCTGGGAAGCTAAAGGTACGGGGTTCGATTCCCCGCCGTATCCGCCTTTTCTTGCCAGAGTGAGAGGAGGGCGACGCTATATAGTCCTCAGCATTGAGTGTGTTGCAGAAACCTGATAACACGCCCGCAATCTCGGGAGGCAAGAAACGATGGCCTGAGTTGCAGTTTTCCTAAAATTGACTGGCGTAAGTCGCTGTGAGCAACGTTGAGCGGTGGGCGGCGTGCGCTCAAAAACGACCATCTTAAAGTAGGCTTCTGGATCCCTTTCAAATTAATTCGTAAGGTTCAAAGATTAGACTAGCCGAATCTTTTTTACAACTTTAAAGGCTGTTCTCTGGACAGACAAAACAACAGTTACAGCAACACGAATAATAGATTTTACCTTTACTCTTCCATTTCCACCACCAGATTCCAGCACCACTTCGCGGTGCTGTACAGACCAATCCGATATCATTATCGATCCAAAACTCGTGTAGGTGAAATATTAACCCGAATATCTATAAACGTACGGTTGTTTCCATGCGCCTGTTAACAACGACCTAATGCCCAGCCGGCGGGGCCGACGCCGCGCGGCCTATGGAGACTGCGACGCCTGGCGTAGAGGTTTTTGCTGCTAAGATATGCGCGCGCGCACGCTCAAAACTACGTTACATGATTTGTACTACTGATCGATTCTGACTGAATGTGGAACATTTCCGGACAAACTTGGCTTAGACATGTTAATTAAATAGTTAGCCCATTTCTATCTTCAATCTACGCCGTGGGGCCTTCATATCTCCGTACACCCAAATAAACATTATGACGAGGTTCCCGAGTTCTATTGGCCTGAAAAGAGTTCATTGGACCATCGTAAAGTAAACAGTGTTGGCGATTTATTTCATGCAGTCGTGTTACGCATGATTTTTTTTACTTTATTGATTCCAAACTTCAGACAGAATTGTTCTTGCGGTCGCATTTGGCTTTTCCAGGTAGAAAAGGTAAAATGGTGTATAAGAATATATACATATATCATATAAATTTCTATATTACATATATGTACGTACACAAATATTTGTATATATATAGATATATAATAATATATATATATGTATGGAGAGAGAGAGAGAGAGAGGAGAGAGAGAGAGAGAGAGAGAGAGAGAGGAGAGAGAAGAGAGAGATAGAGAGAGAAGAGAGAGAGAGAGAGATAGAGAGAGAGAGAGAGGAGAGAGAGGAGAGAGAGAGAGAGAGAGAGAGAGAGAGAGAGAGAGAGAGAGAGAGAGAGAGAGAGAGAGAGAGAGAGAGAGAGAGAGAGAGAGAGAGAGAGAGAGAGAGAGAGATGACCTTAGTAACAACTGGTTCATACCTGAGAGCTTTTTGGATGGATGCCTTTCACTATCAAGGGGCCTTCGGTCGGCCACGTGCTCCCCCCTTACCAAGGTTCTGTCCGCGCACTTGTATTTATGGATTGTATATTTGGTTTTCGTTAAAGGGCAGTGGTTGTGGTTGCAAGTGCGTAGCACCACTAGTGCATATTTCGTCACTCAATTGTCATATAGTTGATGATTGTGCCTACCTAGTATGAAGTCCTTGGTACTTTGAGCTCAGGTCTAATTTCAACGAAAAGGTCGCGGCAAATTCGTCATGCTGTTGTGTAACCTGCTTTCATTGAATGACTAATGACCGCGGCTAGGGAACTCTCTGACGGCTATCGAACGATCGCCCAGAGCCTTCTTTGTGCTGCAGCAAGTGAGATTAATGGCAGCGTAGCATCTGCATTGTGCTAGCCATTGCTGCAGGGTTGCCGCTAATGACATGCCTGTCAAAGCGCTTCCTAGCCGCCCATGATCCACTACCATGGGCCATGGCCAAGCGCTTAAGACATTGCCAGTGCGCCGGAGACGGTGACGCGCTCCCGACATTCAGATAGACGTCCAATCACGGCCCACCGAACACGGAACATTCGAATTTCATTGGACACGACTGCTAGCGTCAGAAAGCACGCGGAGCACGCGAGACGCGCCCATGTGGGTCAACAGCGAGACGCCGCAAGGTCGCGGCTCGTCTATGGATGAGACAAGGTCACGACTGCTGATATAGCGGGCCGGTCAGAATGGGCCGGCTTTCGTGATGGTTCCGCATTGTACAATTA
The DNA here is from genome assembly GCF_011947565.3 of Pollicipes pollicipes. Taxonomy (NCBI): domain Eukaryota; kingdom Metazoa; phylum Arthropoda; class Thecostraca; order Pollicipedomorpha; family Pollicipedidae; genus Pollicipes; species Pollicipes pollicipes. The sequence goes on along the minus strand of NW_023596448.1, from coordinate 8,769,356 downwards.
GCTATGCGGGCTCCCCGAGGACTACCCCGGCAATCCCCGACATTACCGGGCTTCTGTGACGATGTTCTGGTGCTCAGGCACGTAGCCCCGTCATTTAAGAACGACTTCCGGCCTCAGCACGAGGATCGAGGTTTGGAATACGCTTGCCCGCAACGTCACGGCTGAATTCGCATGTAAAAAATTGTAAGTAATCGCTCGACCGAAGTTTCGCATACAACATTCGTCGTATGGCCCAGCAGCTGTGGCTGAAGGACGATTTAGGCTCGGAACCAGCCAATAACTACCAAACCGCCAATCCCGCAGAAAAACCGCGTCCGATTTTTCAGGAGCTTCTGTGCAAAATTTGCTCGTCGAATTTGCTTTCAAAGTTGAGCGCACTCTCCCGCTGTCACTTCTTGTCAATTTTCTGCAATGACGTCATTGGCAATGGCCTACCCATTCATTGCATGGCAACGACAAAATCACTTAACAAAAGGTGAATCACTGCATTCTGTAGGGTCTGCTGCATGTGTTATTTTGCGCTTATCGAGAATGAGAGAGCTAAAGGCTTATAAACAATTAAAATAAAACCCTAGCTAATCATTATATGCTCGACTGTTGTGCCAGCAGCGGATTATATGTCCCCCTGAACCGTTGTTGTTCGGACGTTTCTCCCACCTTCGGCGGACATGACCCACAGCCCGCGGCCCCCACGGGAAGCCAGCACGCTAGAGGGAAGCGAGAAGAGACACCGGGCAACTCGCCTAAAACCGCGTCAAATGAACGTCATTAATCATCAGCGGCAGTGATTGACGGCTCGCATATAATGAGCGTGATGGAATAAGATGATTGATATCTCTACTCTTTTTCCAGAACTATCGTGCGACGACGGTCCGGGAGGCTCTGCTGTATATTTTGCACTACGCTTAAGTACCACCAGTAATAACACATGAGTGGTAAGCGTGGATAAGATCCGAAACTCGCCAAATTAAGCTACACAAGTGCAAAAAGTCCCGCTCTATGTCCTCAGCCCCAACCCCGATATCTCAGCAATCAAATATGATATGGCAGTGAGACGACGTTGGGTCGCAAATCACGCGAGACCATGCTATCCAAGCACGCTGGAGAGCAGTTATCAAATCTTGAGATCTGGGCGATATCACATTATTACGATATACCAACATTGCAACGCAACATTTGCCAAATAGAGTGACAGCTTTTCATATATCACTGTCACGAATTTTTCTTCGTTCGATGTTTTGTTCTTCTGACTGGACCTTCAGTGACCGGACACAAACGCATTCTTTAGTGTCGATTCATCATGAAGTGTAATGCACCGCAATTGGCTACAGGAATCCCCTATAGATACGACGTGCCTACATCATAGCACGTCTCAACATGAAATGTGATCAACGTTGGAAAAGATCGACCAAGGGAACACGCCATGATTATGTCTTATGAGGTAAGCAGTGTTGAGCTGAGGCAGAAGATGGAAAATGTTGATGACAAACCGCCCAAAACTCCAGCAACATGCCTATAGTGGATTTGATAAAAAGACAATCTGAAGGGTGGGATGCGTTCCTGGCCATCGTGAAACCGCTGCTTGATGAGCTTGCCCACATAGCGGAAAGTTCAGACTCACAACCCGGCAGCCACAACACTGCGCCCTTCGTCACACCGAAGCGACGCACAGACAACTTGGGTGGTCAGGGGCGTGCAGTCAGCTAATCCGACCATCGCGAAGACATCTAATGGCGCATAGAGACGGCGAGACCCACAAGCGAGCACCGCGTGATCCGTGGCATCGTCGGTGGCAAGCGATCATCGCCACCAAAGCTTCTAGGTGAGCTAGTAGGCATGGCCAACAAGCTCTTCGCTTACATGAGGAAAAAGGCCTGCTACAAAGTATTGACAGTAACTCGGGTGGGTACACGGAGCCTCCGTGTTACTCGAGTGTGCGTCGGCTCCTGTGCCTACGACCAGTGCGATGCCGTGCATAGGCAAGGGCGTGCCGACGCCGTGCATAATTCAGGATATCCAGCCGCTCCGCATGACGCGGTGACGTCATTGGTGCCAAGGCTTCACTTATGCTCGGCTGCTTGCCATGGGGCGTGCGCTGCGTGGCAGCCGGCACATCAGAAATATTCGAACACATAATGACCAAACCGTGAGCGGAAGGTGCCTGTGACTTGTGAGCTGATTACGTTGAATGCAATGGCGACTCTAATGGCATGCCCTGCAAGTTTATGCCAGTAGCCATTACAATGTAATGACCATTACAATACAATAGATTTGACGGCCATAACATCGGGGCCTCTGTATCGATAATTAGATAAACTGTTAGCGTCAGGTGCGTATGAATAACGGGTCAATCGCGTAGAATTTAACGTCGAATACGATGACGTGTTTTGCAAGCTTCCGCAGCCAACCATTGTAATGAAATAGGCGTGAGACTTTAAAACGCTTACGTGAGAACTGCTGCAGAGATGGGCGGCCAGGATAGCGGGCCGTCTATGTACCAATTATGAACAAACTGCTCAGGGTGGGCGCATATAACCAAGCGGCCAAATGCGTACAATGAATAGTGAGTATAATGATGCATTAATTACAAGTTTACATGCCTAAAGGTTTAAGCGCATTCACCTCGACAAGTCAAAGCGTGGGCATCAAAGCGTGGCAAGTCAAAGCGTGGGCGAGCTGTTGGAGGTAGACAGCCTGAGCATCGGGCAACCTTCTGGTCAGTAATGATAAGACTATGAGCGGTAGGCCTAAATAGCCTTGATCCGATCAGGTATAATTAAATGGCTAGCACGATGATGTGCCCTACGACCTCATATCCAGGAAAGTCGTTCAAATTAACGCAGCTTAGAAAGTGAATACACCTACGCATGGGTGCGGATATCAGAGAGGGCGATAAATCCCAATTTTCAACATTTGGCATTGGCACAATGTCTGCAAAGTTGACAGGCAAGAAGCAACCAAAATGGCTATCGCCTCCCACCCCCTCCCCCCCCCCCCCCCGCTCAACTTGGAACTTCCATTGCTCCCACGGCTATGCCGGAGCAGTCTACTATGCCCCATTGCGCTCTGATCGTACATTTGCTTTTGGGATGTTCAGTGGTACCGTATTATCAGGAGCTATATAAAATAACGAAAGATCAGATTTCGTTACAAAGCACAAATGTTGTCACAAAGCACTGAGCAAGTGGCGACCGCCGCCAAAACATAGCCAGACCTTACCGAGGCTCACGCGGACGCGCGTGCCGCCCATGAGACTTCGCACAGATGACAGCATGTGGGTCCATATCGTCGCGACTTGTGAGTGGCCGTGGTCAAGCGAACTGTGCTCAGTGTTGGAATAAATGTCATTATTGGAGCACACTAGCACTTGCATAAAACACACAGAAGCTCGTCAGTTGTACAGTTAGCGTTGTTCCACCTAAAAAGGACGGCATCACAGATACATATCGTGCTCTCCACGCTGGTTTAGCTATGCATGATAATACCCACATGCCATTTTGGCATTAAGCAAAACACATACACTTATTAAGATCGCAGCATACACTGGGACTCGGCATACACGGTGACCATGCAGACAGATACGGAAGTTTTCAGATAAGCATATTTGTCGTTTTCCAGGTAGACGATTCGGAGATGACTAGGCAACAGTTAATTCCATTGGGGTGAGAAAGCTTTTTTTACAGGAATTACAGAAATTTAGTTACATCGAACAAAGCGTGTTGATCTGGAAACGGCAACTGTTGCAGTTATTGTAAGCTGACACACTTGGCGCAATCTCCGGAGTTTGTTTGCATTTGTTCCGGAACTGTCACTTCGTGGACATGTGTATAGAGCACCAAGGATCACCCGCCCTGAAATTGGTTTGATACAGACTGGCGCTCTACCCCCCCCCCCCCCCTATTTCTTTTCTGACAGTCAGGTGGCTGCATCTAAAATGCCGGCAAGGCCGGTTCTAGGACAATGACAACATGTGCGAGGGACGCGTGACACGGGCGCAAGCTGTAATGCGTGCACTGACCTGATAGTCAGTGGCGTGGATGTGCGGCACGGCCGAAAGGTGGTGTGTGCGGACTGAGCCTCACAGCCTGGCCTGTGCACTGAGCCCGCACACTATACCTTTGTGGGAGACGTGCAAAACTGCCTGGATTTGTGCGTGGACTGAGCAATTGGAAACTCAAATAGGTTTTTTAAGCCTGTTTTTAAATTGATCATATTTCTTAAAAAACGGACTGAAATGTAACCGTAAATATAATATGACGCAAGCTGGTATGCGCATTTGCGAGGAGCATTATGCATGTAGGTAATAAGACAACACTTCTCCTCGTAGAATAACCGGAAGAATGCGAAAGGATGGATTTGGATGGGTGGATAGGGGGATTAATCCATCTATCTTCCTTCTTCGGGTTATTCTACGGGGATTAAGGTTATATGTATTGTCTTATCTATAATAATATAAAACGAATGTTTTTTTACACAAATATTACAATGACATAACACCGCTCTTTACCGCATTACTACAAGTATCTGCCACCGAGAGAGGAAACCACTCAAAACAAGCGGACTTGTCACAGTGAGAATCACAAAGTTTTGTTCCAGAGGTGAGGATGCCGGGACGGGGTTGTCAAGCAGAGTGATAGCTATACCGACCCGGGTTTGGCGGCACCACGTGCTCACATTGTTGCGGTGAGTTGTGGTAAGTTTTTGGGGATGCGCCAGCGGGTAACGACCCCGGTAGAAAACCTTGCTTGCCATTAGCCGCATAATTCGTTAACCAGAGTATTTAACCCAACACTTCGCGTGCCACTGTATTACCCATGGCTCCGATTGTAGCCTGATATTTATTCGGGTATACCACCCAAGTGCATTTCGCCGTCAATATTTTGGACAATGTTGAGGTCGATCTACTGACTCTGGGCGAGAGGTCAGGAGATACGTCATAGATGTGTCCTTGTCGACCACCATTCCTTGTTTCAACACTTACGCTGCTGGTTACGGTTTACCTGTCGACTTGTCGACCAACCATGTCGACGTTGGGATTAGGTGATGTTGGTTATCGTTTAACACAATTTTCAGTCTCTGCCGTTTACTAAAATTCTGTTGTTCTCTGTAAAATTATCTGATGTTGTCGTTAGTTGGGACTAGGTGATGGTGGTTATCGTTTAACACAATTTTCAGTCTCCGCCGTTTACTAAAATTCCTGGATAGTGACCCAGCACACTTCTGGTTTTTCAGCCATATTCGCCGGAGCTCGTGATAAAACAATACTAAATACCAACATTAGTGCGCATAATTTAACCCAGCAAACCACTTTTTGGTTCGCTGTGATGGCAAGAGCACAACGTAATTGTTCTGAAATTTTCATGCTCGTGATCTACACTCTTAGCTGTTAACCACTTCAGCTACACACCCCAAGTTTTTCACTTGCGGAGCTGTACAAGAACACAGCGTATAGATCGGGGTTGAAAAGGTCGTTCATAAGGTTGTTTCAGACCAACGGAGATCATAAGACCATATCGACAACGTGACTGACCAAAGCTCCGTCTTGAACGTGAAACCTATCGTGTTTCCGTTTGGCTGCATTCTTGCAACGTCACAACCAAGAAACAGCTACTGACCTCATCACCTTTCCTCTCCACAAACACTGCTGCGACCCGCGAAAGTAGCCCGCCGCCACCAAGGGACAGCAACTGTCATTGCCAGCTTTCCTCTCCACCCGGAGAAACACGACATTTTCAAGATAACAGGGCTCCTCCAGCACAGCAGGCCGGTGATCAGCTAATTTAGTTAATACAACGTGCTCTGGTTGATTGTAGCATGCCGCCTTCATATCCAATAAACAGTGTATTTCTTGGGAGATGCACATGTATTGAAAAGTCACACAGGGCAATCAAACAAAACGCTCCATTCAAACATCACCATAAATAGACAAACATACGAGCGTAGTCGGTGTATACTGCTCTTATCCCAACGATGGACAGGAAACACTTGACTTACGATCACTGGTATCTGGGCTGGTACTTGGGTGCGGGGGCGGGCTGATAGCTCTGGGCAGGGGCAGCCTGATAGCTGGGGGCGGGGGCAGCCTGGTAGCTGGGGGCAGGGGCCGCCTGGTAGCTGGCCTGGGTCACCGGCACCTCCGGGGTCGGGTACTCGGTGGGCACAGGAGTCGGCAGGTGGTCACCCTGCGGCTGGAAGCCGTTGGCGTCGGCCACATACGTCACGGTGTAGCTGACACCGTCGTCGCCGGTGTAGCTGTACTGGCCCTGGACGGCGTAGCTCTGCTCATCTCCGTAGCCGGCCACGGCCTGACCAGACTCGGAGGCGTAGATGCCGTTCGCAGTCTGGTAGCTGTGGAAATGCGAATAACTTTGTCAATGATATTTTTCGTCGTGAGAGTTTGACGGCGTGTTCACAGAGGATGCAAGTATGTCATACAAAACTTTAATGTCGGGGTAAAACGGAAACTGGGGTTTTTAATACTCATAGTTGTAAGTCTTGCTTGGAACTGGTCAACAAAAAATAGATGGAAAATGCAAAGGTGCGCACCCCATAGGCATGATTATCCAATAAATAAATTAATCCACTAATTATAAAACCTGAAAGAATCCGTGCGAAAAGGGCTTATCTTTCTCACCTGGAATCGTAGGACTGGTCGTCACGCAGATCGAACTCCTGGCTCAGGATCTCGATCACCTTGGGGGCGTACTTGGGGGCAGCAGGAGCGGAATAAGAGGGCTGGGCAGGGGCAGAGTACGAGGGCTGGGCAGGGGCAGAGTACGAGGGCGGGGCAGGGGCGGAGTACGAGGGCCGCCTGTCAGCGGCAGCAACGGCCAGGACGGCAGCAACGATGACCTGAAACCAAATGAGCTGACTTCAGAACTTGCATCACTTTTCTGGTCTGGAATGACGGCCTTTATTTACGGTACCTCGGTACTCAAAACTTCGGGTTTGGAAAACAACCAGGCCTGTCAGAGTCGTGGTTGGAATGTTGGCATGCACGAGGTTATGATATCAGCGCTTTGCTCACTCGCTTAACTCTCATGTTGTGCTGGATAAACGGCGGATAAGACCGTTTTGTTGCTGCTGAGAAGATTGGATCCAGGAAAGTAGAGAATCGGTGCAATGGTGGATTCCATGAGAGTAGAAAAAGCCCAAATCTGAACCATTGATTAAACCAAAAACCTGATTTTGGTGTAGCTGGCAAATACTTTGAGACTTGTTGCAAGCACACTTGCCCCCCTCCCCCCCCCCCCAATCTACCATAACCAAGACACCATGTTGGACCCACTGCTAGCAGCAAGTAATACCGGCCAGACTCAAAGGACCCATGCACTCACCAGCTTCATCTCGGAGTAGGGTGTGTGTTCTGCGGAGTGCAGGGATCTAGTGATGCCCTGCACCGGTCAACGGGTCCTTATATACCGGCCCGACTGGCCAGCTGATATTTGGCGAGGCCTACACTCACTATTCCAGGGCGTTACACTTTTACACGGACAAGGTCAGTGAAGAGAGGCGGCTGACCGCTGCTGGGCGGGAGCGGGGACCCCTGCGGATCGGGGCGGCCAGCTGGTCGGACCGGTGACACCGGCGTTATGAGACAACTGGTTGGAATAAAACGTTAAAATGCAGATAAATTGAGTTGACACTGGCAGACTGTCTGAAATCCACCTGTTGCTCCCCAAGCCGCTCACTTTAAAGTGCAATTAAATTCAAAGTGCACGTTTGTTTTGACGGCTTATCCGGCGCAGTGCCGTGATGTTGTTTCATGAGTCACTATGCCTTTTGATGCACTTCGTGCATCAGCCTTGGTCCTGGCTTTTGGTTAAACAATTGCATGACCACAGGTGCAGCTCCAGCTGCAATGAGTGAAAGAAAAGTTCCTCAGGATGCATAAATTGCCTGACGTGATTGGTGAGTGATTCAGCGTCCCGAATATCTGGAATGCTGGAAGTCTGGTCGTTCCCCCACAAAAATCCTGGTCGCTTCTTGCGATTATGCGTCATAAATGATTTTGACTGCACACCTGTACTCCTGCTTACCACTGATTAATGAAAACTGTAATGTTGCCAGTCCTCAATTCGTTCAATGCGCCAGTTCGTCATTCGGTGTCGTTCTCTTGTCTTGCTAATTGTCCTTTGTTTGTTTGGATGTCTTTTTTCTCAAAAGGGCCTAACAAATAGTTTTTCAACATCATTTTGCGGCATCGTATTGAGTACATCAGGGATGACTTCCCATGAATAGACAACGTTCTGTGGAAAACCAATGCAATGAGATCTCTTACCAACCCGCGGGCTTGACATGTCATTAAAATTTGGCATACAACACAACGCACCTGCGGAGTGGTGGGCCGGCCGCACCGGGCAGGCACGTTCGTCTGAGGTACTGAGCCCCCCCCCCCCAAAAAAACTGTCCGTCCCATGGTCATAAATGAATATGTTACCGAGGTTTCATTTGACCTTTTCCATTGATTCATCTCACGCGAACACGGTAGGTGGTATCGCTGTAACCACTGGCCATAGATATGCACGTGACGTTGCTACCGAACAGATCCTTCCCCCGACAGGCGTCAAGGCTTAGACATGGACATCTGAAGGTGCACAGAAATACTGGTACCCATGCAGGGCGTGCACCTCAAACGAACATGCCCTTGTGTTTACATGGGCACAACGCTCATTTAAAAGCAAGTGTCGTTGAAAGCGATGCGGTTCCCGACAATTTGTGCAAAGGAACCGCATCCGCGAAAGATCGAGGTGGCAGTAAAGGTTATTGTGCAAGTGCATGACTTGTAAAAAGATAGTAATTGCTTCTGAAGCCAAAATACAACTTCAAGGTGATAACTTTGTGAGCATATAGGTAAGTTTTTCAGTCACAGTGCGAATCAAACTTCAACGGCTCATTAAAATTATCGACATTTGGGAAGTACACTCTTGTTCCCGAAGCACGCGGATGACAAACATCTGCCGAGAAAACCTATGAGGTGGGGGGGGGGGGGGTCACTTATCTACTATTATACTGAAGAAACAGTGTACAACCCTAGGCGCACCCTATCAAGGGCCCGATTGCAGTGTCCCAAGAGTTGGCGCTGCAGACCGTCCCAGTTAGAAGCCAAATAGCGAGCGTACATATACGCAGTCAAGATCAAGAATGCAGAGCCTCACCCTGCTATCACCCCTGCGTGACGAGTTTTCGCTGGGCTGCCCCCCCCCCCCCTACCTTTCTCCCCCGTTCCCGTGCTCGATTATCCTGGATGTGCGCCCGCGAGCACGTCCTTAGTGACTTGAACCCCCATACCGCCACGGGTGGGATAGCATCGCCACAAGCTGATGCCAGTGAAGCTACGGTGGGCGATAAGTGGTTGCTTTTGGTCGCGAATTACGACTTAATTCATTTCTGGTAATTGCCCATGCCCGTCCGCCTGTAATGACAGGTTTAAGCCCTGGTGTGTGGTCGATTCAGTTTACCTGATTTTAACTGCTACCATTGGCCGTCCTGGCTTGCTGACTCCGTTGGTGATCAGAGCGTGTATTTTGGTGACAAAAGCAGCAATTCTGGATCTTCAACTTTGTACCTCCATCGCGGGCACGCGGGGCAAAATGCGCGGAGTAATCTCATAAATTATAGTGAAAATATATAAAATAATCAAAGCAACTTTCAACTTGTGAATGTGTGTCAAAAACAAAGATATTTCCGGTATTCAGTGTCCATTGCAGCCCGTGCTGAAGTTGATCTTCCTGAGCGGAGGTACGTTATGGCTTATGGCGCGAAATCAAGGCGCATGCTAATCTTCCGCTTCCATTGTTACATGAGGTTTTCGTTCGTGGCGCAACCTGATCAGTGCGGCTCGGACAGCGTCCTGCCGAGGCAAGCGAGTTCGGTTTCCGGTCAGCGATCTTTTGTGTGAAGCAATGCCTCAATCGGCGTGGACCACAAGCCAGAAGTGTCAAGCTGCGTATCGGAGTCAGCTGGAGACAAGATCCGGGCGAAATAAGCCTGGTGTTCACCGATTAGCAAATGTCATTGTTTCTCAACTGCATAGCAGATGTGTAGGCAAATCGATAGGATCCGGGCGAAATAAGCTTGATTAGCAATGCCATTCTTTCTGAACTGAAACCCCCCGCAATGCAGTGTCATATTCAAGGTATTTCGCATGACATTGGTTGACGAGTACAATGGTTGGCCAACCACATGCTATCGTAAACGTTCCGTTGCTCTATGAAGAATACTCCGCGTTTGAGACTTCGAGAAAAGGCACCGTCCAGCGCATCCAGTATGAAGACTTCTGCTTTTGTTTCGAAAAGGGCATGTTGCCGAAATATCAACCTAACTATATCCAGTCTCCTGGGTTTTTCCGAGGAATAGGGCTAATACTACTACTGTCTTACATGCGTTAGATCTGCATTGGATTCGTTTCAAGGACCGATGCGGCGACTGGTAAGCAGCCCGCTACCGCGGGCCTGTGGTCAAAAAAATGCTCTGCTGGTTTTTGAGGAATACTCCGCGTGTGAGACTAAATAAAAGGCTCCGTCCAGCGTTTTCAATATTAATATTGCGTGCGTTAGATCTGCACTGGATTCTTTTTAAAGGAGGAACGATGTGGCGACCGGTAAGCAGCCCTCTACCGCCGGCCTGTGGCCAGGCCTCTTTCACGTTTTGAGCCATGTCCCTGCCCCTAGACCAGGTGGAGGCGTAGATCCAACCGCACAAGATGTACAATCAAAAATTTCTAGCTTTTTTCATCAGCGCAGCAAAGCACGCGTGCAAGCGCCTGTTCTGCTGTCTAGTTACCTAAGTCCCTTACTATAACGAATGTGGTCATAAGCCGCAAAACGGTAATTATGCCAACAATCATCATTTTTTCGCCATTCCAGAGCGTATCTCTACTGGTTGCCTGGCGACGGCGGCGCGCGGATGACGGGATGGCAGCACTTCCTGCTCAACAAGATGACGTCGAGGACTTCATTGTGGAAGTAGAGCCGGTCTGTCATGACGCGGCGGCCAATAGACGCGCTGCGTCGCCAGGCGTGCCGAATTAGTGCGCCTGTTCCGACACTAAAGGCGACATGGGCGGCGTTGCAGTGATCCACAATGCCACCGCGACACAATGTAATGAGTACATGGGTAAATGCAAGAGCGTAATGTGTGTCAGCGTGAATGTACAGTGCACATGTTGACCAAATGGAATGGCTTTCGAACTAGGTAGACGTTTGGCATGTCACTCATTTCCGTTCTTAAAATGAATGTTACGCACGCCATCAAGCACATCAGACGATATTAAAAAGTAATAGGCCAAACAGAACATGATTGTTCTTGTATTTCAATTACACACACCATGTCACACTCATCAACCCAATGCGTCAAGCAGAACATGATTGTTGTACCTTTTTAACTGACTGGCCCACAAGCGATGCGCTAATAATCCAGCCTCTGCGTATGATGCAACAAATGTGCCCAGTACGGTCTAAATAATTTTTAGAGCTTAATTCACTAGTCGCCGATGCCAAACCGCTGTTACCACACCAGAGAACAGAAGACTGGTGAGCAGCTGCACACGTGTCGCATGCTATGTACGCGCCGACCCCAACTAACTCAACCAGGAGCATGACGGCAAAATGTAAATTATAATTTTAATGAACCCATGGCACAGTACATGTCCAGCACTATTCATGTCCAGTACATGTCAAGCACTATTCCGCCGGTTTCCAGGCACTGTACCAAAATTTCGAGCAAACGACTCCCGTCAGTTGTCCGCACTCGCGCCCTTTCCACGTTATTCGGTCCGAGTGTGGGATGACCGAAAAAGCATGGTATAAGGTACCACTCGCTTTCCTCCAGGCTGGGGCCAGCGAGAGACAGTCAGATCCCGCGCGGATGAGTGCGATCGCCCATCATGGATCTGCGGCTGCTGCTGGCCGTAGGTTGGACAGACACCTCAGATCGTCGTTGGCGTCTGTCTGCAACCACAATGTAATTTACAACCGGAGAGTTTTAAGTCTGGATGATGGATAAATTGCCGAACAAAGGCGTTATCCAGCTCATATAGCTTGTCATCGCCGCTGGCGCCGCTCCACCTCAAGCAATGTTTCTGTGGACAACAAATTGACGTAGCGAAATTTTCCTAGTGCCTAGTTTAATCCAGTTCCTGCCTAGTTCAGTCCGCTCACTAACACGAACCAGGCCTCCTTGGACTCCGAATGTCCCGCTCAGTGGACTCATTTATAAGGCCACAGGTTGCGTCGCGGGTCGGAACACCGCAGGTCGTTCACGGAACCGCCAGTTGGGCGACTGTGGTGAAGGCTGGTCGTAACATCACGCCGCTTACGTGATTTCACCCCGAGATTTCGCCAATGACGTGGGTGGCAATCCTGCTCTACGTTTCACTTTCCTGTTTAGTGACTAAATGCTATAATTTCGCAGTTCAAACCTTCAAGGCAAGTCAATGCTAAGCTGATTCCAAGAATAAATCCTACTAACCCGTTTTTCAGCCCCCGTACCCGCGCGATATTCGTCCTCGCTAACGCGCCCGAACGTTCATGTGCAATACGTTTGGTTAGAAGAAATGTTCATATACAAACAACTAAAAGTAAGATGTAATGTTTGCTTTAAACACATCAATAGTAATGACTGCCCATGTGTCTTCGTACCGCAGCAGCTAAGCAGTCTCCCGAACGCCGCAAGATTTGCGTTCCAACCTCTCAATGCGCGTCCCAGGGTGCTGCAATCCCGTCTGGCCCGCCACATCTCATCCCCCCATGTTGTTATTGATGCACGCCGCACTCTTGGTCACGGGCTGTTTCTTACCACTTTCAGCCAAAACTCCTCGGGATATGTCCCTGGCGAATAGGTTACCCCATCTGTCTGTCGGGGGCAGGCTGAACACCCTTTCACCAATAGTTTCGCAGCTCTGGTGCAAACCAACGCCACTTCCCACCTGAAAATGCTTCGTTGAACGCGCTAGGTCGAAAAACCGGCCCATGGATGTTTGTTTAAACCAGCCCGCAAAGGACAGCGTTTTCATGCTGCCGTGGTGTTGGTGCCATATGACGCATTCCCATGACAACTCCACAGCATGGCTACCCCGAATAAAAAACGCGGGGCTGGCCTGAAATTAAGTCCCCGTATGACTGCATTCACTACAGGCGCGCTATGACGTCATCGTGGGACGAAATCACACGGCACCAACGTTACGGCGGCGAGAAAACGCTGCTCTTTGCAGGCCGGCGTACAAATGAATATTTCGATAAACTGCATTTTTTCGACCCAACACATCCAATAAAGTATTTTCAGCTGGGAAATGGCGCTGGCTTACACCAGGGCTACAAAATTATTGCTGAAATGCGGTTCCAGCCCGCACCAGACGGAGAGATAAGGCAACCTCTCCATCAGTGATTTATTCCAAAGAACTGTAGCCAGAAGTGCTTAGAAACACTGTGTGAGAGGGTACAACATACAACACAGGCCGGAGATGAGAAACGGCGGACCAGACGGGCACGCAGCACCCTGGGACGCGCATTGAAGAATCAGAATGCAAACCCCGTAGTCTCAAGAGGGGCGTTGCCGAGGTGGACGCAGGGTTGGTTTGCCCTAATGGGAGCAGTGAAGGGTGAACCCCGGGAGGTGTAAATGCGGAACGTACCACTTCAGTCCAAGATGGCAGATTTGCCTGTAATGGCGAGAAACTTCTAGCAAGACTTGCAATTTCTGCCAGGCAAAGGGCAAATTTCTGCCCCTATCTCATCTGGGAAACAATTTTGGGATATACTAGGGTAGCCGGGGTATTATCCCGCGCGTGCTTCTTTCACGTCGCCCATCTGACTACGGATCTGCACGTTAACCAACGGCTCGGAAGAGCATACCAACAGCCACTTTCTGAAAGCGGAAGTACAATCTTATGCCAAGTATCAATGCGTACTTTCGATTTTACAAACTACACATTGAGCCAGTTTCTCAAAGCCGTCACGTGACCTCTGTCGTAGTGTGTACATTTGGCAGTGGCGTAGATTTGTGCGTCCCGTTGCCAGGACAACGACCATCAAACTTGAAATAATTCTAGCAGCCATAAACAGACGTCTTATGTTTTGAGTATGTGTTACCTTCACCCAAACTGCCATCGATTAGGACAAAATGATATAGAAGTTTCAGTTGCCTGGGTCGACATCAAACCAGCCACGCCAGCTTACGATTTTGGGGATATTATCCCCAGCTACAATTATGACGCTTTGGTTGAAATGCAACGCTCATCAGGATGTGGAAGCAAAGGGACACGTGCCGATGGTGCAGCGGTAAGCGCGTCTGGGCGCGGGGTTTGGTTACCTGTGGTGCCCGCGTTTCCGCCAGGACGAGAGGCAGTTGACGCCATCTAACCGAAGCAGCTGAGTGCGTCCTAAACCCCAATGACGACCATGAACAAGGGAGGAGTACGCTTGGCAGTGTTCAAGGATAGAGAGAGAGGGAGAGTGGAGACAGCTCCCCGTCCGCAAGGAGTTTGCGTGACCATTTCTGGTCGACTCGCATAGGTGGTGCGCACTCACTTTGTATTTTGTCTGTGTTTGTAAGTCTCCGTGCTACGTAACAGAGCAACACGTTTGTAGATTTGTGTGGCCTCGTGGAGACACGTGCCGAACTAGGGCTGGTTTTGGTGGCAATATTGTCCATAATTGATAAATTCGGTGAAGGAAGCTTTCTTCCACTCATCATCTCCTTCATTGTTCAGGTTCATCCTAAAATGTTCCATTCAAGGATGCTTTATTTTGCATAGCGATTGTGGACGCGATCATGTGAAAAGTACATAGTGCCTGTGCTTAATAAGCATATCCTGGGCATTGAAGGTGGGACTGTCAGACCTTAGCCTTCAGAGCTTAAGGGAACATGTGAAGTAAACACGAACTGCCATTGAGCACTGAAAAAGGGCCATTCATGGACCCAATCATAATCAGCCTGCTGTACTTGTCATTGGGAACAGGCTCTCTATATCGCTGATCATTGAGAGTATGTTCCTACATGATTTTATGCAGGCTAGCTGCTGCTGTATGGCATAGTGATGCGCAAGATGTATGCATCTATGCCATCCAAATGAAATCAATTTTAGAGTATAATCCTTGTCATGCTCTGCTATTCTAATAGCATTTATTGCACATCATGTCTCCAACCAGGGTAGGCACTACAGGCGATGCTGCTGCCCATATCTCACTTTGAAAGTGTCTGGAATACAACTTGCATGGACATAGAATGTATGGTATACATAACAAGTGTTGTGGCAGCCACACAAATTTCTCTCAGTTGATGTATTTTGATGTTCTTGCAAAGGAAGCTCCTTGACCAGGCAGTTTTGCCTATCTTTTGATCTTGGCGTGCCCTACCCAGGGCTTCCTGTCCGAAAGACTGGAGCACTCACTATTATTTACATTCAAGCTTCATGCTCTGTTATGCCTTTAGCAGCTGTTGCATATTGTTTAGGCTTGCCACCGGGGCAATTTGTCTTTCAATAAGTAACAGTCCTAAGGTCAGTGTTATAATCTACGACACAAATGGTTGCGTATTTTCAGGTTTCGCCCAATAAGGTGCTGCGGCACAATAGATGGCCAATTATTGCCAGTCACAAATTTCATAAGAACGTTAGACACGATGCCCGTACCACAGTTCAATATTCATTCCAGAGACATACACATAAATATTCACTCAGGTTGACTACGACGCATATAACGTGGGTACTTGGACTAGGAAGCGTCGTTTAGGATATACTTTCGGAAGTAGACCGCAATACTGATTCGCCGTTGGAAGATATTGAACTTGGGATGCACACTGTCTGCTCACACGGCATTGTAATAGATACAGGACAGGATTACTGCCCAGTTCATTGAAGAAATCTCGGCCAGGGTGTGCTTTCCTACCTAACGTTAGAAAGAAATCATTGGACACCATTCGTCGTGTTTAAGGCAGGACATATCGTAAATAATCACAAAACAGGTAGATTCATGCTCTTACCTTCGAATTTTTTATCATTACAATGGCGTGCTCCCGAACGCCGCACACAGCAGCCGCGACACCAGCGTCATTGCTACGCGCGGTCACAACATTACTGCGCACCAAGTTCTGGCCTGTGTTTCATAAACGTGCTTAAACGCGACAAGAAACCATTTCCACCGCATTGTTATTGTTACCTTCGTCCCGTACATTTATAAGGTTCTTGATAAACAGAAATATTGTAAGCACGCAACAACGCAGAAACGGCGCTGGGGAGTCGAGGCCGTGCGGTGCGGTGCGTGCGGCGGGAGCTCGCTAGTGTATTTATTAAAATTCGAAGGTAGGAGCATGATTCTACCTGTTTTGAGATTATTTACGACGTGTTCCGCCTTAAACACGATTGGTTTACCTTGGCCCCGCACATTTTGTATAGTCCTTGGTAAGCAGAAATAGTGTATTTACGCAACGGCAACGCAGAAACGGCGCTGGGGAGTCCAGGCGGTGCGGTGCGCGCGGCGCTCGGGAGCTCGCCATCGCAGTTATTGAAATTCGAAGGTAGGAGAACGATTCTGCCTGTTTTGGCATTATTTGCGATATGTGCCGCCTTCAACACGACGAATGGTGTGCAGGGATTTTTTCTAACGTTAGGTAGGAATGTTCACCGAAACCGAAATCTCCCTTCGCAAACTTATCACCGGTATCTACCAACCTACGCGTGATGTCAACCAAGAACGACACTACGGGCTGCCAACCATCGGTTCGACGCTGACGCCAAGTCCACGGAGGATTTCTTCGTTGCCTTGAGTAGCCCCCCCCCCCCCCTCGCTTTCTGCCAGGCACCAGGTGAGTATCCTCCCCAGCCATCAGGCAGAGCATTAGCAATCTTCGCGCTTGCCACCAGGTACCATGGAAGTACCCTGATCGCCTGCCGCCAGGCTGTCGTCTGCTCAGAACCAAAATGTTGAGCTTTCCGGAGGACCAATTTTTTCTCTGGCGGCACGTAAATGCAACCGTCATTCCAATTTCAGTTTCTTTCAATTCCTGATGAATCAAACCTACAGGTAATAATGCAGTCATGTTCAATGTTCTGCGTGTTCATACTGTGCTTATGGTACTGCACAACCACGGATTCGCTATGATTGTTAGTTTATTGATACGTCAAATGAAGCGCACCGCCAACCACGCCTTAGCAAGGAGGCGCCGTAAAGAAACCACGCCGCCATAAATAATTGACATTTTAAAATAGTTAAGATGAAACCTGCTTATCAGCAGTACCATGTTGTGTTGAGAACAGTGAATGTGTGTGAACTATGAACTCTAGATTCAATTGATAATGACGCAATAAATTGGGATGATAAGTACATGACACGGCGATGGCAAAATCTAGCCTCCGGGACGCTCATGTTTGATGCTTAGGCGATAACAGCCTGGGGGCAAACGAGAGGAGGGGGGGGGGGGGGCTGGGAGCGAGATCCATGCAGGCCTTGTGTTGGTTGACTGGAAAAATAACGAAGGGCGGGCCATCAGGTCGCTATCCCAACTAAGACGATGAGACACGAGGGGAGACGCCGACTGCCTCATAAATTAATTCCATTTAACAGGACACCCTGCCCCCATGAAAGTTGTGATCAGGACGGCTAGCTGAACTGCACAAGGCGTTTAACAGGAATACTCCACTGCGTCAATTGTTGTCCACAGAAAAGCGCGATCGCCTGAGACGGAGTGGCGCCGGTGGCGACGACCAGTTGGATGAGATGGATGATGTTCTCGATATAATTGGTAGGTATTACCCGTTTAGCTTAATATTGCTGGATGGACACCACCGTTATGTGGGCAGCACACGTCCAGGGTTCGCGAGGAGTATCGGGTGTGCCGCCTCAGCGACATAGTGACTGCAGACAGCCTTTACCCGCTGTGCTGATTTAAAATCATCCCAATGTAAATCCCATCGCGATTTCAGGCAAATAACCTGACGAAGACCTCGCGGTGGTGCCGGGTGCCTTCATATCAGTGCAAGAATGCAGCGACGATCGCCCCTTGCTGGAGGTGCAGAAGCAATCGGCATCGCCACCAATGACGGCACCCACCGACCCTGAAAAATTTCCGATGAATTTTGGCAAAAAAAATTGCAGCCTGATGGCAGCCACGGGTGTCGAGACGCTCCATCCCGTCCCCAACAACAGCCGCAGACCGGTGCTGGGCGAGCGCGCCCGCCCCGCGCAGGTACTACTGCCACGTACTGCTGGTCCCAGCCAGGAGAGAGCATGTCTCCGCACTCTTTACCACGCTCTTTTGGCTATCTCGGACTCTGGTACTGCCACGCCTGCTGGTCCCAGCCAGGAGAGAGCATGTCTCCGCACTCTTTACCACGCTCTTGGCTATCTCGGACTCGGACCGAACGGACCAGGAAAGGGCGCGAGTGCGGACCATAAACGAGAGCCGTTTTGCCTAGAAATTTGGTACAACGCCTCGAAGCCGGCAGAGACATGCCTAGTGCGGTATTTTTGGACCTTGTCATGGGCTCATCAAAATTATCATTTTGAATTCCGCTGTCACGCTCCTGGCTTGGTTTTGTGGTGCTGGCATTTACCGTCCGCTCGTCACGTGTTAGTTGCCCACCACTGGTCTGGTTCTGTTGGTCGTGGTAATGTAGTGACTTTGCATCGGTGGCTGGTAAATTACGCTCTAAACGTTAATGAAATATTTTTGGTTTGTTATGTCTTGTCTCTTTTGAAATACTGAGGTTTGAGACAGTTGTTGGTAGTAATGGAATGTGAGAACATTTGTTAGTGCGTCGAATTTTTTGGTCAATGAAATGCAAAAAGAAGTATGTACTGCTCGAGTTCCTGCCCTTTCATGTGGCCACATGTCTTCGGCTGGCGTGGATGATACAGGCACTTACGAACAATAATATATATCATGCCAACAAATAACTCGGCTTATATGATGCATACATGAAATATTCTAACATGCAAAGTTTTCCTGACACATTAAATAACATAACAGATGGACTGGCCCCTATCGCCGAAAAAGCCGCACTAGCTCGGCGCGTCTCGCAAAGCCTTTGTCTTCGTCAGCAGCCCAAAGTCTTTGGGCTGCTGCGTCCTGGCCGACCTGCTCCCCTTCCGTGATAGGATCGTCCTCAACGTTGTCTTGTTCTGCGGGCAGAGCCGCCAGCCCGTCTAGCAGCCATGCGCCATCCTCCCCAGCCGACTGGCAGAGGTTATGTAAGATGACGCGCGCTCTGGAACAGCGTAAATACTATGAGAGTCGACACGATGACAATTCGGAACTTATGACCACACACGTTATGGTAAGGAACGCAAGCACATAGGTAGGAGGAAACGTGACTTCCCCCCCCCCCCCCCGCCCCACAGGTCCTCTCGCCGACTATTTTCGGTATCCACCCCATGTCTCCGGTAGAGGAGTGTACGTGCCAGAAATCCTTATGACTGTAATAAGTCGGTGAAGTTCTATTCGCACACTGCATGATCAACTCATTGAGATGTGCTCACGAAGTGTGCGCTTTAAAGTTCCCTTTTGGGTTCAGGAAAAGTTAATTTCTTTTCTAAAATAATGCACTTACACGTTGACCTTGATTGACGTCTCGATCCTGCGTGGACGCAGCTTGTTGCCATGTAACGCTGGGAAGCACATCTCTGATGCTCCGAAAGCATTTTCGACTGTGACGCGTGTTCTTGAATGCGCGCTGTTGTACCTATTGGCAGAAAATGGCATTTGCGTTTAGATTGCAAAATACCGGTTAAAATAAAGACGCGTTTGCGTTAAGAATACGACTATGAACGAACATCTGTGAATAACGGCGATGCTTCATTGCTTATAAAGTATGTACGGGCAATGTTGATCTATGATAAAACATGATGTTCGTATAGCAAAGTCCAAAGGCTACCTTCCCTCGGCGTCTGTTGCCAGCAAAGCAATCTGAGTCCAACCAGGGGATGCGGGGGTAGGTGCTGTCGCCCAGAAGCAGCCCACCTGGCGTCGGTTGGCCGCTCGCAAAACTGAAAAGAGGTCAACGTTTTTTTGAAGTCATGTGCGGACCATGGTTAGGCACTGACACCACCTAACGGTTGGCGCATGCGACACGGATACAGATAGGTGGAAATTTTCTTCCAGGACACACGACACGCTGGTGACATACTAAAAGAGACGACATATTTGGAATCGTCTTCGCTGCTCCCCTCTTAGCGTATAAAATGTTTATAGCTGTACGTATGTGCTGGCTCATGGCTTTTCTACTATATACTCACAACTCCGGGAGGCCCGAGGTACGCAGCATATCAGTATCATGGACTCGTCCGGTGGCGTGCGCTGCAATAGCCACGAATTGACGGCTTGGTCCGGCAACAGCCATCAAGTCAAGTCTTGTTTTTCCTTTCGTGTTCATATGCGCATTTCTATGCTGGCAGGCGCCGTCACGTTAATATGCGTGCCGTCGATGCATCCTAGAAGACATTGATGCGCCACCAGCTCACATCGTTGTACTGATGACATATGACCTCAAATGCAATATCCAATGTACTGCAACATCGGGATGCGTAGCCCCCCCCCCCCCCCCACAGACTTTGTAAAATGGAATGGTTTTCGGAAGTGGGTTGTGCCATGTGCAGGTCAGAATGGGCCCTCATTACTTTCAAAAATGTATTCTCTGCAGCGCATCACAGGCCGTCTTCAGGCCGGAATGGGTCTCTGAGGGCTGCCATGGACACTTTAAAGGCTAGAATGGAACATAAATAGGCAGAAATCGCCTGTTCTGTGCACAGCCATCTGGATTGGTCCGAAGAATCCGCCATTAAAAGACAGGCTGCACCCATGGCATTTACCCATTTTAAGCAGTGGGGATGAGGGGGGGGGGGGCAGTCTCGCTTGGCTCAGCGCTCATTTGTAAGTAAAGAGTGCCAGTATCTGATGTATGAGTGGAAGAATAACACATTGAATACAAATAGTGTCTGGTACATAAGTGCCGATTTCGTAAATATGACAGCCAGCTTTTACGTGCTCCTTTGGTGTCCAGCTCTGAACACTGAAAAGCGTCAGAAAGGTCCTGTTCGGTGACGACTGCGTATGCGTACCTACGAATAATGGTTTCAGTGGCACCATTTATCGTGCATCAGAGAAAAGGCTTTCGTCAAAATGAAATAAAGACCCAATGTGAGGTGGTGACTTTTGAGGGTGGGACATAAAATTTCGAGGCACATACTTCCACCCAATACGAACGTGCCCACCCCGTGCGGTCGGCCGCATGCTACCGTGCGTGAGACCTCAAGGACACGTCATGCCCGTGAGTCAGTTCGTAACTCCATTGCAATAGTTTTTCCATCGAGCAATTCCTGTTCATGGTTAATACTTGCAAAATTTTGCACTGAAGCCCAACAAAATGATGCTGAAAAAATACCTGGCCATTTCAGCAAAGAAGCACCGAAAGGTGGACAATCAGCGTTACAATAAAAAGACGCGCCAACCGACCAATGGAAGCGGACTGGCGCCATTACTGAGAATTCCGAGCAGTTATGGCGGCGCTGATGCGTCCAGCGGGGGATCATTTCCGCATTTCAGGAAGTACCCAAGGTGTTCAGGAAAAGTAGATAACCGTACATAGTTTCAATTGGTGCTGGTGGACTATGTGGTGGTTTTGGGCGCGCCAGCTACGGTGGTCATTTGGCGCCCATCCTTAGCTCTTAGGTACCAATGGCAAGCAGAACCGGTCTGCAGTCAGCCATTTACGATGCATGATCACAAGCAGCCACCGAGGTTGTGGGGAAGGGACCAAACAAAGTGCATTCCAGACATTTGAAACGCTGAATTACTCACCGATCACGTCAGGCAGCCCATGCATCGGAAAGAACTTACCTGTCATGATCGGAAGCTGGGGCTTCTGCGACCAGGCAATTGATTTGCTAAATGCCTGTACTAAGGTGAATGCTACGGTTTGAATGCAACGGCACACAGTAAGCATTTGGAGCCCGCTCATAGCAGATAGAAGCCTCCTGCAGCAAAGAATCTGGAAATCAAGACAGCAGTGTAATTGACGTAGCAATATAACCCATTTTACCTCAATGCAATAGCAAAGCTGCTGGATGGTGCAAGGGATTTTTACTGAGAAAAGCAAGTTGAAATCAGTTTTTGTCTACACTGCGCAACGCCAAGTGCATCAAAGCATAGTTACTTCAGGCAGCAATGCTTGGAGGTAGGTGGAAGCTGGTGCTCATGAGTCATAATACGGCGTCAACATGTAACATATTTACTTCAATGACAAGGAACTGTTCGTGAGAGAGCAAAGCTCGACCCTTCCAGTAGGATGGGCCAGTCGTGGTCCTATGTGACCAAGAATAGTCTCAGCCATGTTGGCTGATATCCTGAATCTCATCCTGGAAAATAGATGTCTTGCAACTATGCGATGCAAGTAGCCATTTGTAGGAAGTGTCAGTGTATAAGTTAACTCCCTGTAACGTATGTTCAACATGCCAATGAATCATTTCACATCATTTGATTCATTATTGCGAATACCGTACAGGATACTTAACTTTAAGCTCTCAGCCACCTGCCTTGGTTTATCCTTGGCCTATATGTCCTCGGTCTTCCTACCATGGGTTCACGATCTTGCTCTTCAATTCTTCACTTTGCTCATGCTTCAACTTCAACTTTAACTTGGCGACTGACTCTTGAAATGCATAGGGCAATAGGGAACTCTGTACTGTACTGTAGTACTGTATAGGGAACTGACAGGATGTTAGAAAACATGCAAGCTTTGGCGTCGTTGCTTATGTTGCCAAGTATGGTCTTCCTGCATCAGAATGTACGCTGTGACGTAATTTGTGTATAGCTATGGGAAGCTCATGCAAGATTGTTGGGCATATTTGTCTTGTAGATTGTACATTTTCTGTGAATTTTTTACCGTCGTAGATTGTAGTTGAAAGTACATTTTTGCTTTGAGAAACTGGATTTTACGATTCTACGCCAAAAATGTACCATTTACGCCAAAAATCTACGAATTTCTGTTTTAAGAAACTGGCTGCGGGAATTATTTTCCCCGTAAGTTTACTACTGCTCGAAAAGCTCCAGTGCCATATTAGATAACTCCCCAGGTTCCTGGAACCAAAATATCGCAGACTCGGCAAGAGCACCTTGTGGCTACAGCCTTCGTCGACCCTGCTGATGATGCAAGAGAACGATTGCAAGAACAGCTATCCTGAGGTGTAAAAGAGGTCATGTGAAGTGTGTGAGCGGCTATAAGTTGAGATGTGATGGCATGCACAAATTGAGCCTAAATGTTGCTGTTTAGGGCAGATGGTTTTAGCAGATAGTCTGCTGAATGAACTGGTCATTGTTTGATGGCCATTTTGGCTGGGCAAGACATCACCGTGGCATCAACAAGATCTGTATATGGTGCAAGGATCGTGGCATTAAGAGCGTTCCAGAAACAGGAATACGGGAACGAATAGCGAGATGAGTCAAGTGTTGTGCTTCCGGTATCAGTCAACCTTTGCTGACGCATGCTGAAATGAAGCGCTGAGGTGAATTAAAGATGTGCTTTGCAGTAGCGACGCCAAACATGTGGGTCCGGTACGGGAGCGTTGGTGTGTAACTGTATGACATGCTAGCATGTCAATGTAATTTAAGTTGATACTCCTGTTCACAAAGCTGCTCGTTCTTTTGAAGTTAACCTAAGTTCAGAGTATTCGGTTTCTCAGGAATCGCGACACGTTCGGGTCAAAAGTAGCACGGCTATGTCCGTTACCTGGTATCTACCTTACGCTAGCGCTGTGCCAATTTTCTTATCCAAATTTTGAAAAACTTGATGGCCCATGTCAGACCATCACGAGACCAAAACTATTATCGTGATGTTTGTATATCACAGCGCGAAACCACTCGCAGACGCGATAATATTTGAAATAGTTACTACTGCTTTGTTGGATCGGGATACTTTTCCTTTGAATGGGAACCTACGAGCAGGAAATATTCAACCTGATGCCGACCAGCAACAAATCTGTTAGTTTCTGGTTCCCACGTAATCCTCATAAAAACGATGCCCCGATGCCCCTTTCGGCTGCTTATTTCATTGTTAATAGTCCCAGGTTCCTGGATCATATGGGTTGTTTCGCAAACAAACGGTGTGCCCCTGTGTTCTGATGATGAAACGGTGTTCTGATTTTCCAGTCAATACCCGGTGACCAGGTCCAATTAGTTCGTCACAAACACCACACCCTAAGTTCTGGTTTCCATGAATTCACCCTCAAATTGTCTGATCCTGACTCCTGTTCGTCACTGGCTTGTTCAATATCAGCTCGGGTGGCCATGTGCCAACATTTTGCTTTTGGAAAAATGTCTGAAAACGAATATTTCTGACCTTTGTTCTTCAACGTTAACGTGTGCATAGCGCGTAGCATAAGCTTATGAAGTGAATACGTAATGGTTCTTAGCAATTCTCCTGGGTGACGCCCTGTTTGTTGTTGCTGCCTTTGACTATATGCTGCATCAAAGGCTACTATGCTGCGTCAACTCTCTTAAGACAACTCAATACTGCGATCTGATTCCAAATATATATATAGCCTGGTAAACCACGTTTTCTAGGTCCAGCACCCGAGCCTTATTCGTCGTTGCCAACGCTTCTAAGTGCATATGTAACGCGTTTTTTTGTAAAAAGAATATTTACCTATAAATATCGTGTGTAATGCTTGTGATGAATTTATTATTGGGCAGTTAATTCCCTATAAATATTCGTACTGCAACACCTATATGGAGTGAAATGTGAAACTAAGGTTATGTGAGGAGGGCAGGTGACAAGAATTTCGCTGTTGCTGTGCTGTGATATTCCTAGACGTTGGTTAACTTCCAGGTTCACAATGTTGGATGGGTTACGTGGAAAAGGTGTGCAGGAAGCAATAACCCGACTATCCCCTTATATTCCCAGGACTTCCCGAGCAGAGATACGGGCCACGACTTTTTGACGGGTAGAAGTTGCAAAACTTGCCAGAGATCGGCCCGTTTTACAGGAAATCTGCTATCTTGAACTGGAATGGGGCGCTGTATTTAAGCCTCGGGTTCACCACTCACTGCCCCCACAAGGGCAGGCCAGCCGTTCGGCCACACGGACAACGTCCTCCCTCCCCCCCCCCCTCGCCCTAAGGATGTACATCCCAGCTTCTCAACGCGCGTCCCAGGGTGCTGCGAGCCCGGTTAGGCCCGCCGTCTCGCATTCCCACCCTATGTTGTGTTTTATACTCTTTTACGCGGACTGTTTCCAAGCACTTCCGGGTAGAGTTCTTCGGGATAGATCATGGGTGAATCGGTTACCCCATATCTGGGGGAGCAAGCTCGAAGTGCATTTTACCAATAACTTTGTGGCTCTGATGCAAACCAACGTCATTTCCCAGCTCAAAATCCTTCATTTTATGTGTTCGGTCGAAAAAATCTGTTTATTGAAATATCTACCCGCAAACAACAGCGCTTTCTCACCGCTGTAGCGTTTATGTCGTTTGACTTACTCTCATGGTGATGTCATGGCATCGCTACCCAGAATGCAGTAATACAGTAATATTGGTTGCTGCTGGATCCTCATTATATTTCCAGGCTGGCTCTGGATTCCCGCGGGATCTCTTGCCGTGCTAATGGCGACATTGCTCTTGCTGCATCTAGCGGCACAGTGCAAGCTGGCTCTTAGCTCTTGCTGGACCCCTCTGCATTGGCCGGGTATTGGATTCTTGTTGGATCTGTCAGATCGCACCACCAGCAGTATGATCTGCGAGCCGACGAAACACAGCCAGGGGTTGGTGGGCAGACTGGTCGGCAGTTCGATCGATGGTAGCTTTTGCTGGCGCCGGTACCAAGAGAGCACCACTTCGGGATCGAAGATCACCTCCTGCAGGTTTTCGGTGGCGAGCAGCGGCCGCGTCGTCCGGCGCCATGACCTCTGCCGGGATATGAAGTAGGGTGAACGACGTTCTGTGACGCACGGACACCCGTAGCGTGGTCCGCAGCCGCGGACAGGTGTGGTGGCTTAGGGATTGTAACACCGTTGACGGGTGGGACGACGCCCATCTGCGGGTACAAAGCCAGGTAGGTCCGGAGCCAGCAGCATTCCATCCCGTGTCACACGGGCCGTTATTCGCGCTCGGTGAACAGCTCCATCGATTTATGATATTCAGTTCATTTGAAAATTACGTTCTACCAAGCTAGCTTAAGTGGCATTCAATTGTATTTCATATTCTATCACATCCTATGTTGTTAACACACAACCAAAATGATGCTTGACACCTGGCAGTACACAAATCACTGACACGGTATAATTCCCACAGTATTTCCTTAGATCACGCCCATAAGACATAATTTCATTGTTAAACTCATCTAAGTCACCACTTGAGCAGACGAGCAGTGAGCAATGACCAGACGTTAGCAGATCCGCTATGCTTACGCCCGCTCTTGTATTTCATCCCAAGCCTTCTCTTAATTTTGTTTAGGGTGGCCATGAAACAGCCTCGCATCACTGCGTCGGATAAGCCGTCAAAAAAATGAGACTTCAGCTATCAAAGTGAACGGCATGGAGAGCGACAGCTGGGTTGGGTTCCATGACCTGTTTCGTCGGTATTTCGCCCTTCACGCCGGTATTCGCGCACTTTTTTTTCTGCCCGGGTATTTAGACTTCGAGATGAAAGGTTTCCCCAGAGATATTTTGCTTCATCGCGGTTTTTTTCAAGCTATGCGCACGCGCCGTTTTGATTTTCTAACGGTGTTTGATTTTCCAAAGCAAGTACCCATCTATGCAAGATAGCGTCAAGAATCCGTCATCCGATAGGATGTGTTCCCGCCTGCTACCACCCATCCCCATGCGCTCCAGATTTTTTTCTTTCGCCTAAACCTGCCTATATTCTACCTAAAAGTCGCGGAGTGTATCCCCTGCCCAACAGCAAAGTCCATAATTCGTTTGTGCTCTTTCTCTCTTTCTCAATACTTTTAGTTTTTTTATAACTTTGGTCCGAACCCCTTGAATGGATGGATTTCTGGGATCAGCGCTCACGCTAAGCAGAGCTTGTTGTGTGAGGCTTGACCCCACCATCCGATCGCGCAATTCCAAGCAACAGCAGCATTTAATGGCGAAAGCTTGACGTGCCGCAATGCTCTGCACGGTCCATCCTGCCCTCTGACGTCAGCTGACTTGTAGCGCGCCCGCTGCCACCGGCCGCGGGCCATACCTGCCAAGGGCAAATAGCGAGTGCCCTAAAGCGACTCGAACCCACCTTGCCACGGGTGGGTGGATCGGAAGGCAGCTTAGAGCTCTATGGAACATGATACGAATTATGTCGTGCTTAGCGGATGTTGGATACGCAGATTCGCATTGCAGAATTATACCAGATTAGGTGGGCCTGATAAAGAGCTCTGTTTCTGACGTCACGCGGTTGTTCCTCCTTTCCGCAGTCACTAGTGTAGTATATGTAATAATGTAAGATATGTAATATTAAATACATGTAATAATATGCGTAAGAATATAAATGCTGATGTAATATGGAACCCCCTTTCCGCCCCTGTATTTACCATCGTAGAGGCTGAATTTGGACGCTGGTTGTTCATGGATTCTAAAAATTGTTTGAAGGCAGGCTGTCCGTCCGTGATATCTTTTTATATGAATCTGGCTAAGAAAGTTGATTTAATGGGTGTGCGGCCAAGGTCTTCGTTTTAAAATTGGTCCAATAATATTTTCGCCGAAGGAGCGCATGGGTTCTTCATGGCTATACTCAATTTCCGTTGGTAGAAGTCATCTCTGAGCGAGGAAAGACCCTGGAGACACTGTGGTAAAAGACGGCAGATATCCTCTCTTGATAGACCGAAGCATTAATTTCATGAAAATGTTGGTCTACCTTAGCTTTCACAGCAGCGACAGCCTCATTGATTGGTATACTGTCATGAATTGGCAATATCTACACTGAAGAAAACGCTGCCTTCGGTTGCCCTTCTGCCTGCGAGTGATGAGAAGTATTTGTAAAAAAATATGTTGTCCCACAGATGAGTGGGAACGAACCTCAAGTGTGGGTGAGTATTTTCTCTAAAAGACACGAAGTTTCTTTTGTAGAACCACCGCACCCATATTTGACGGGTCTAAGGGGTACTGCAGGTTTGTGACCCTTCGGCAGCCCATAGAACATAGGCGCTCTACTGTGTCTAGGTGTTGGATCTTGGATAGTTTTGTCCGAACGTTTTCCGCTAACAGCTCTTTAGTGTCCTTTTTGTTGTCGCCTTTATCTGAGAGCCTGGGCTCCTATTAAGTTTGTCATAGCTGTCGCTGTCGTTAAGTATAGCTTGAGCGTTGTTAACAGAAGTTAGAATTACAAAGCCCTCACTCATCGCTCTGTTCAGCGATAGTGTTATTTTTCCCAAGGCCTTTGGTAAAGTTCCGGTGATCTACAGTGACACTTAGGTTGCCTTCTGTGTGGTTCTTGCACGTGCGCGGTACGTTATCTGCACCTTCTGTTAAAAGCTGGTCGGTCGTGGCCGGGTGCAGTTGCAGTAATAGTTGTGATGCTGCATTCACGCAATTTTAGGATGCAGTCTCTCCACCGTTTGCCGTGTGCAAAACGCCCAAGTCCTGTTTCTGCTTGAAGTAAAATGTTCTAGATGCTGATTTTGTCTGCGCAAAGTTTGGACCCTTGGCTAAAACATTAAGTCCTGTGGTATGAAGTTGCACGGCCGATAAATTAGTCACTCCCTTTTTACTTGTTTTGATTGTCAGCCAGTTCTGCATAGCCATGATTCGCCTGGCGCTTACCTTGAAACTGTGTGAGCTTGTTCACTATGTTCACATAGTCTTGGTCGATTTTCGTTCAAAGCGGTCTCAAAAACTTCCGCATGCCGCGCATATGTGAGCGTACCTTTTGTCGCATGTGGTCCAGAGGTGCCCCGTCACGTAAGTGCGTTGTCAGGCGTCGTGAGAGTGCCGTGGTCACACTAGTATAGTGTATGGAACGAAGTTTGCATGCCTTCGATGTTGCATTTGAATTGACACCCTGCATTGGTGCGTCTTAGTTTGTCGGGTTTGTCTGAGCTGTTTCTTATAAGAAAGTTGGAGGGTTTCTTAACACGATAATAAATGGCAATGTCTATTTTGTGGTCGTTAATGCATTTTACGTGTCGAGAGATAATTTCCCGTAAAGCTTTTTCGTCTTTTTTGTGGGTAGATGTCATTTGATTTTGATAATACAGTTTGACGGTTGGTTGGATGTCCTGTCTTGGTTTGCTGTCAAAGTGTCCTGCCATACGTCCTCGTACTTCGTTTTCAACGTCAGAATCTGACAAACTCTTGTTCACCAAGAGCTGTCTGATCCTTATCAATTCTGAATGTAGTCCTGTCCAATCAGAGCAGTTTCTGATTCAAGCCACAATGGTTGGCAACATCTTGTGGCTCAACTTTCTCGCACGGCGAAACGTACACAAGCTCACGCTCGCGCTATACACAAGCTCACGCTCAAGCTTACCCTATTTACACAAGCTCACGCTGCAATCGTTAGCGAGCACAGACCAATACTAAGCTTTGAATTTCGTCTTGCTGAGATGGTCTGTTCTGACATGGTCTGGTCTGTCGTGATCCGTTCCCATTTTCGAAATTTTGCCACCAATTGGCTCGCAAGTGTCCGTTGTTCTAATCAATCATATCCGGTAAATCGGAAGTCTTTTTCATCTTTCGCCCGGGCTCTTCCAGGATGATAGACCGGCTGGCAGTGGAAGTTCATATACCGCGCTCCGGAAGACTGCGTTATGCTTCCTTCATCACCAACAGATATATTGTAGTTCTTGGGAAATGCACATATATTGGAAACAGTCACACGACGCAATCAAACAAAATACTCCTTGCAAACATCACAATAAATAGACAAACGTATAAGCGTAGTCGGTATATACTGGTCGCATCGCAACGATGGACAGAAAGGATTTGACTCACAATTACTGGTATGTGGGCTGGTACTGGGGTGCGGGGGCGGGCTGATAGCTCTGGGCAGGGGCAGCCTGGTAGCTGGGGGCAGGGGCAGCCTGGTAGCTGGGGGCGGGGGCAGCCTGATAGCTGGGAGCAGGAGCAGCCTGGTAGCTGGGAGCAGGAGCAGCCTGGTAGCTGGCCTGGGTCACCGGCACCTCCGGGGTCGGGTACTCGGTGGGCACGGGGGTCGGCAGGTGGTCACCCTGCGGCTGGAAGCCGTTGGCGTCGGCCACATACGTCACGGTGTAGCTGACACCGTCGTCGCCGGTGTAGCTGTACTGGCCCTGAACGGCGTAGCTCTGCTCACCTCCGTATCCGGCCACAGCCTGGCCAGACTCGGAGGCGTAAATGCCATTCGCAGTCTGGTAGCTGTGAAAATGCGAAGCGTTGCGAATAACTGCGATATTATTTCTGTGGCGAGAATTTGACGGTGTGTTCTCAGAACATGGCACGTCTGTTATACAAGACAAACAGCGGGATAAAACAAAATTTTCGAGCTGTCA
This sequence comes from Pollicipes pollicipes, assembly GCF_011947565.3. Classification (NCBI taxonomy): domain Eukaryota; kingdom Metazoa; phylum Arthropoda; class Thecostraca; order Pollicipedomorpha; family Pollicipedidae; genus Pollicipes; species Pollicipes pollicipes. Next base: position 8,738,912 of record NW_023596448.1, on the reverse strand, counting down.
ATTTGATTCATAGTTGTAGCAGTGTTAAATTGAAACCGGTTTGCAAAAATCGATGGGAAATGCAAAGGCGCGCATTCCATACACATGATCATTCAGCAAATCAGTTCATTGCCGAAATATAAAAGAAAACTAAATATTCGGTAGGAAGAAACCTTATTTATCTTACCTGGAATCGTAAGACTGGTCGTCACGCAGGTCGAACTCCTGGCTCAGGATCTCGATCACCTTGGGGGCGTACTTGGGGGCAGAGTAGGAGGGCTGGGCAGGGGCAGAGTACGAGGGCGGAGCAGGGGCGGAGTACGCGGGCGGAGCAGGCCGCCTGTCAGCGGCAGCAACGGCCAGGACGGCAGCGACGATGAACTGAAACAAAAGGAGTGGACTTCAGAACTTGCATCACTGAACCGTGAATGACATGCTTTACAGCAGCTTGGCATTCGAAACTCCGGGTTGAGAAGGAAGATCCGGTCTGTCGGCGTCGTGGTTCGAACGATGGCATGCATGAGATAAACTGATTTATCAAACTTAGGTGTGCTAGATAAGCGACGCATAAGAAGTGCTTGGTCACTACCAAGAGCAGTTGATCCAAGAGGGGAACGCAACGGTGCCATGGTTATTCCAAAACGGAGAAAATGCCCAAACTCGACCTATGTATGATTGATTTTGGCGCAATTGGCGCCGACATTTTAACCTACCAGCAAGCCGGCTTCGCCCTTCCCGCCCACTGTAGCCAAGGCACCATGCTGGACCCGTTGCTGGCAGCCAGCAATATCGGCTAACCGTAGAGAAGCCCTCGTCAGCTTGCCAGATCGTCTTTCTCAGAAAAGAGAGCAGTCGACTGGCGGGAGTTAAAAGACCTATACACTCACCAGCTTCATCTCGGAGTAGGGTGTGTGTTCTGCGGAGTGCAGGGATCTAGTGATGCTCTACACCGGTCAGCGGGGCCTTATATACTGGTCCGACTGGTCAGCTGATATTTGGCGAGACGTACACTCACCATCCCCGCAGCGTTACACTTTTACACGTACAAGGTCATTGGAGGGGCGGCTGACCTCTCCTGAGCGGGAGCGGGGACTCCTGCGGCTCGGTGCCGGCCAGCTGGTCGGGCCGGTGACACACCAGCAGCGGAACATTGCATCAAAGACGACCTGTTCTGCCCTGCTGGGGTTCACGGGCTGGCCTGTTCGTGAAACGCAAATTGTGACAGAAAGAAATCACTCTTGCTCATGAATTATTCAGTGCTGCTGTTGAGCGCAATGCGACGCCGGTTGCAATAGCATGGGGGGAGGAACCAGAGTGAACCCTGTTGCATCTGTTTGTATCCGAATTGAGGCAATCGTGTTATAGCCGACTGGAGAATGGTATGATCGGATGTTCCGCCTTTTTAATTACCGTGTCCTTCGGACAGGCGAGGATCCATGCGTGCTGCCATCAGTTGCATACCGGCCCAGGTTTGGAGCAACGTGGTGTGCCTCGCCAAGTAATGCGAGTGAGTACACGGGTGGCAATTTCGCACTAGTTTGGCAACACCTGAACGTGATACAAACTTCCATGACGCAGTCAAACAATGACGTATTTATGCGCGTATTGCCTAAGTGGAGAAGTTGCGTTGTCTAGAGCAGCCGTTTAAGGTTCAAAGTATACGAATAGTCATAAGTGAGCCTATTCTAGCATATCTGATGCTGGATTTAATATCTTAAAATGTGGAGCATTCCGTAAAGAAGTAAAAAATGCCCGTGACCAATAATCTGTGTCCTGGTGTTTAATTCAGCCGTATGAGCGCCCCGCTGTGTTACGACACAATACTGACTGTGAACAACATTCGTTAAAAGTGCTTCCTCCTGGTATAGGCAGATGTGAGGGTCCCAAATGGATGACCTAGGCGGGACTGTCCAGAGCCGCTGTGATGAAAATTATTGTACTTTATAGCAGCTCTGTGGTTTATGGCAGCAACCGCAAGCTGGCTTTGGTACAGTCGTGAGGAACCTCGGTCTTCCATTTTAATGCATACCAATAGTTGTAAGTGAGCTACCCCGACCGGCACTCCTCCCCCTGCGTGCCCCGGCGCAGTGGCAGGTCGGCGAGTTGATAGTCACCTGGCGCCTTGGTGACGGGAGTCGACATCTCCTGACACTGCGATGACAGGAGTCGCTATTTCCTGACACCACCGTAACAGAAGTCGCTATCATCTAACGGCACGGTGACAGAGGTCACCATTTCCTGACACCGCGATGGCAGGAGTTGACATCTCCTGACACCGCGGAGACAGGATTCGCCACCTCACCAGCACGAGCTGCAGACGGCCAGTTCAGCGTCGCACACCGGCGTCGGCGGCCAGCGGAAATAGCCACAGTAAATCGTCGTGGTCTAGGCGGAAATTGTAATGACTCCTGACGTAGCGGCCTCTGTTGGGGTGGGAGTTTGAGGTAAGGGTAAAACAAATATGCTCTGAAAATGGGATGTACATAATGCAATACAACATGGAACAAAATGGTTTCACCTACGTCGGCGCGCCCCACCTGGTCACCTGATTAGTACACCAGACACTACAAAATAGCACGCAACGTTTGCGGCTTGGCGTATGGGATGAAACTGAAATCCATGTGCTTGTAGCAGTTGCGGGCTTTCGGCGGTTGTGGGCCAGCTGAAGTGAGAACCTGTAATGAATGGCACACTGCGTGAGCAAGACATCGTCTAGAGAGGAAAAGCACCAAGCGTGGCATCGAAGTAATCCCAAATAAGAATTCAGGTGAAACATACATCATAGAGAAGCGCACAGAGGCAGAAATGCCAGCCAATACAAAGATACTTGAGATATCCGAGCACGATTACAAGTTTCGCGGAAGCGCGGCGCAATGCACAACATGGAACTAGTTTGAATGTCTTCAGGGGAGACCACGAGAACTATCGAAGGCATGAAGGTGTCGTTGGTAATACCTCAGTCAGAGGGAAGGCAACTCCCGCAAAGCACAGTTATTTGGTCTTGCGCTTGTTTCGGGCAAAAAAATGACCTTTTAGAATTACTCATCACGTCAGATTTGCATTGCTTGTTTCGAAATTCCTGAGGGCAGTGGATGGGCGTGGATCTACTGCACTGCCTCATGATTATTTAAATATGCAGATCATTCATTGCAGATATACAAATCCATTGCAGGGGTAGCTGGGTAGGGATTCCCCCACCGTCGGTGACTGGCTTTGCAACTTTGTCACGTTGTCGCTGTCATGTTGTATGAGTTTTACGGAAAGGGCTGGGAAAGGAAAGAACAGAGCTCTTTCCAAGTGGTATTTTGGGCTGACTGGTCTTAGGTTTAAATCTTTGGTTGTGTTGTATTGTTTGCAATTTGTTATGCATCTCCAACCAGACATCAACAAAATTATCACTTGTTGGCGTTTCAGCATATATATATATCTTTAAAATGACGAATCAACCGGTAGGAGAGGGTCCTGTTTAAAATGCGGATAGAAACCTTGTAAGCAACGCTATAGCCGTCCTGTCATGTGTAAACGCAGACGATGAGTGTTTGGTCTCATTTCGGATGTGCTGAACGGATAGTGCATATTTCGTCACGCACTCGTCATATAGTTGATGGTTGTGCTGACCTGGTATGAAGTCCTTGATCCTTTAAGCTCAGGTCTGATTCTCCCTAATGGAAGATCGCCGCAGGTTCGTCACGTGGTTGGGTAACCGGCTACCAGTGAGTGACTATTAATCGCGGCTTGTGAACTCCCTGACAACTATCGAACGATCGCCCAAAACCGTCTTTGTGCTGCAGCGAGTGTGATTAATGATAGCGAATCATCTGCATTGTGCTAGGCCATTGCTGCGGGGTTGCCGCTAATCCCGTGCCTGTCAAACCGCCGCCTGGCCACCCATGATTCACTGCGATGACCAAGCGCTAAAGACATTGTCAGTGTGTCAGAGACGGCGACACGCTTCCGACAGACGGGTGTCCAGTCACGGCCCACCGAACACGGAACGTTCGGACTTCATTGGACACGACTGATGGCGTCGGAAAGCACGCGGAGCACGCGAGACGCGCCCTTGTGGGTCAACAGCGAGACGCCGCAAGGTCACGGCGCGGCTGGGTGTGAGACAAGGTCACGACCGTCGTTAAAGTGGGCCGGTCAGAATGGGCCAGCTTTTGTGACGGTTCCGCGTTGTATAATTAGCTACACAGGCTCGCCGAGGACTATCTCCGGCAATCTCCAACATTACCTCATCTCTGTGACGATGCTCTAGTGCTCAGGCACGTAGTCCAGTCAATTAAGGACAACTTCCTGCCTCGCGTGCCAGTCGAGATTTGGAAGGCGATTGCGTACGAAGTCATGGCAGGATTTGCATATAAAGCAAACCTGCAAGCAATTACTCGGCCAAAGTTCCAAGGAGAACATTCATTTCGTGACCCAGAAACTGTGACTACAGGGCCATGTTGACTTAGAACCACCCAGCGACCATCTAACCGCTATTGTCGCAGTAAAGCCGCGTCCGATTATTTAGGGGCGCCCTGCTGTACAAAATGTTCTCGTTGAAAATCAAACGGACTCTTGCACGGAAACCACAAATTCAAAAAACAAAAGATGGACAGCTGCATTGCCATTGCGCAGCTGGGTAATCAGAGATCCGGGGTTCGATTAACCGCGGTGCGCGCCCTTCCAGCCAGGGTGAGAGGCAGGGGACGCCATATAGCAACAGCAGCTGATTGCGTCGTAAAGCCCTAATGTCGACGACGACGGACCACTGCATTCCGCGGGCACTGCCGCATGTGTGTCGTTTTGTGCTTGTCGATAAGGAGAGAGCTCAGGGTTGGTAAATAATACAAAATAAAAAAACATCAGTCTGATCATGACATGCCCGACTCCTGTGCTGGCAGCGGATCATATGTCCACCTGAGCCGTTGTTCGGGCGTTTCTTCTACCTTCGCCGGGCATGGTGAGCCCAAGATCACCGCGATCTGAAAAACAGCCCGCTAGAGCCGAGCAGGAAGAGGCACCGGACACCTCGCCTACAACCGCGCCAAATAAGCCGCATAAACATCGGCGACAGTGACTGACGGATCGCACGTGATCAGCGTGATTGGAGGAAAATGAGTTATATCTCTGCTCTATCTTTGAAACTATGTGTGATATGACGGTCCGGAAAGCTCTATTGCATATCTTCACTACGCTGAAGTACCACTGGTGACAACATGTGAGCGGCTATGATCTGAAACTCGCCACGCTAGGTTACACAAGTGCAAAGCGTCCCCCCATGTGTCTTCAGCCCCAAACTCGATATCTCAAGAACCAAATATGGCATGGTGGTGAAACGACGTTGGCTCGCAGATCATGCGAGACGACGCTGTCCATCCATGCTAGGGAGCAGTCATCAAAATATGAGATCTGGTCGATGTCACATTATCATGGGATACCGACCATTGTAGCGCAATTTTTTCAAACGTAGTAAACTCATTTCAAACATTGCCGTCATTAATATTTCTTCACTCCACGTTTTGTTCTTCTGAAGGGGATGGAACCTTCAGTGGCCGGGCGGAAAAGTATTCCAAAAGCCTTGTTCCATCATTGAGTAAATGTACCGCCAATAGCTAAAGGAAGCCCCTTCAGATACGACGTGCCTATATCGTAAAACGCCTTAACGTGAAATGTGATCAAACGTCAGAAGAGATCGACAGCGAGACCTTGCCATGATTATGTGCTGTGAGACAAAATGTGTTCAGTTGAGGTAGATGATGGAAAATGGTATAAACAGCCTGTTTAGGTCGCCAGTAACACGCGTTTTAAACGCGTGTGAACACGGGAAAACGCGGGGATGTTCCACATTTCAAGAAACCAAAGCAAGCATCAAATATGATGATATAAGTTCACTTATGAACATTGGTATGCTGTTAAGTTGAACAGACTGTTCTCGACAATACAATATCTCCGTTTAGTAACTAGACTTCTCAATACGTCATTTTTTTATTACGTCATCGTATCTTGCACAATATTGACTGAGAACCGGTCGGCGGCCGTTATATAAATCGTGCTCACGAACGCCACATACGAAGGACTCGACAATTACATTTGTCTCAGCTTTGATTGACACATGGATAACGGAATGGCAGGATTTGAATGACATTGTTATGGCTTCATGGATGTCTAGGATATATTGAATAGTCTCCCCTAAAAAGTCTGCGCGTCTTCGCGGGCGTGTAGCACAGACACTAGAGTGGTTTAGGTTTATTTAGGATATTCAAGACGGCTAGTTTAGTTGAAAACTCCATACAAATGTGAAGTAGTCCTTAAATGGTTGCAAAACTGTTTCGGAAATATTCAGGGTGCTTCTGAGGCTACCTCGCGCAACAAAAGTTGATGGCATTAGGGACGTGTGCAACGAAATTTCGTGGGATGGGTTTTCAACTGCATGCGTACTCAAAAAATACTCAGAAGTGTCCTTCTCTTTGTATTTGTCAGATTTTAGTTTTGCCTCCCAATGTGTGTCACTCACGTTTATCTTCTCCTGTAAGCCAGAACTATGTGGTTTGTATAGGAATATCATGCATCGAAATAGAGGAGGGGGGGGGGGATGCACAAAGACCAGGTAACATTTCCCAGCTCCAGCACTTTTTGAAACTTATTGCAAAGGAGCCATGAATAATTCTGCATCATTTGTACCGTCTGCTCTACAACCGGCACAGCAGCTGTGCCTTTTGTACTGGCTGTTCTACTGCTAGTACCCTCAGCTGTATCATCTGTACCGCCTGTCCTACAACCGGTACCACAGCTGTGCCATTTGTACTGGCTGTTCTACTGCTAGTACCCTCAGCTGTATCATTTGTACTAGCTGCTCTACTATCAGCACCACCAGCTGCATCATTAGTATTACCTGCTCGACAACCGGCACCTCAGCTGTGCCGTTCGTACTGGCAGCTCACAACCGGCATTCCCAGCTGTATCATGTGTACTGCCTGCCCTACAACCGGCACCCCAGCTGTGCCATTATTACTGCCTGTTCTGCAACCGACACCCCCAGCTGTGCAACTTGTACTAGCTCGTCTGCAACGAGAACCCCCAGCCACGACAGCGATAGCATCAGACATTTTTTGCTAATTACTTCTCGTTAATGTCCATGTTCATGCTCATCTCAATCACGAATCATCCCAAAAAGCTGCTTATTGTTTGATTTGGTACAATTACAATAGTAGTATGGGTGTAACATTCATAAAACAACCGACTACAGCGTTTTCGAAGCACTCAATGTTTGGCGTGTCAAAAGTCAATGCCTTGCCGTGAGCTCATAAAAATGGAGATTCTCTTCTCTACCGACGTTCATTCGGATGCAGAAGTGGATGACAGCGGCGAATATAATCCCAAAGACACTGTCAAACATGCGTCCACATTCGCACGATCTCAGTGATTCTGCCGTTCCCACAACTTCGCCAAAAAATCTTTATTAAAAGTCTAAATCGTCAAAACATGTTATATAGGGGCAAGCAAGCAAATATTTCACAACGGGACCGTCGATATATCGGGACCGTCTAGCCTGGTGTGGAGCTGCTTGCGGGTGCGAGAGCCGGCGATGGTCGGCGGCAGGCGGCTCCAGGATGAGGCCTCGCGGGACGAAAAAGCCGAGCGTGCCCCCGACAGGCGAAGAGCTGGCAAATCAGAAGCGTCCGCCGCTGCCGCCCGGGTGACACGCTGACACACGGCGGTACATGGGGTGAACAGGGACCGGTACCGGTACATGGGGTGAACAGGGACCGGAGCGCTAACGGAACCCGCGTGCCATCGTGGGCTCTGAATACAGCGGGACCGTCACGATGGGAAACAAGGTCACTTGCACCGCAGCTAGCGCAGCCCTTGAACAGTCATCGCCATTTAATCTTGCCGGCAGGCATCGGTGACGATCCAGCCCCCAAGTTTATCACCCATTTCACTTTGGGTGACACGCTACAGCCCCACTCCAGACCGAGAGGCAGTGCAGAACATGAGGGAAACATGGGGCTGGATGAGAAATTGATGAACCTCAGGCAACAGGTGGTGACGACTTTTTTGCAAGCAAAACAGTGAATTGCGGTGTGAATTGAGGTAATCGAAGTGGGTGAATTACACTTTTTGACAAAAAGGATATGCACATCTCTGAGAAAAGGATTCTCTCAAGAGTAACCCCAGCATCCTCGAGGACGGTGAAGGGCTCAATGTGTGTCCCGCAATGTCAAGATGAAAAGATGAGGTTTTCTCCAAGGACCGTGAAGTGTCAAGAAGAAGGAATATTTTTTGATGGGGTTCGTTTTAAGGCGTCAGAGGTAAAGTGGGGTTGAATCATTTGGATGGTTTCCCCCGTCGGAATTCCAAAACGGATAGTTGGGCCTGGATGGGCGCAGTCTAGCCGTTTGGTGTCGTCGGCACAGTGTACTAGACGTCCGTGAGGGAGGTAAGATGTAAGGTCATTTGTGAAGATGCTGGCGAGGAGAAGGCCGACCAAGGATTCCTGAGGGACGCCGTGAGTCAGCGGAAGAGAGGGCCGCCTTTCGCCACCTGCCATCGACCAGCCAGGTGGCTCCCAAACCACTGGAGGATCAGTGCTATGCTGCTGAAGCTTCGCCCGAAGGACGCGATAGTCAACGTTATCAAGGGCACTACTGAGCGCAATGGAGGTGACGGCGACAATGTGGCCAACGTCAATCCAGCGTACCATCCGCTCAACGGCGTCGACCAGGGCGTCCTCCAAGGTGTCCTCTCTAATCCTCCAGGGCGATTGGATCTGTAGCCATACCATAATGGAGGTAAAAGATCGTGGGTAACGAGGTGGCACGGTAGCTGCATGCACAAGACTCAGCACACGGAGAACCTTGCTCTCCGAACATCGAGCGCCGCGACCTTGAAATTTCGCCCTCCAAGCATGGTGTAAACTTGCCGTAGGCGTCGGATGTCGCGCTGCGGGAATTTCAACAATCTGGTCCAGACCACAACACGCCCGCTTGTGATTCAGACCAGGCCACTTACTGCTGGGAAAAACGGATGACCTTGGTGGGATCGCAAAGCTTTTAGTGAAATGGGGCTTCGACTGCCCGGCTTACCCAATAACCACCGCCTGAGGTAACAGCGAATAGTAAACATTTGTTTGGGCCCATTCGAGGGTCATTCGAAGAGTTTTGAAACGTGTTGGACAGCTAGCTCATGCACGATATTCTCATCCACAAATAATATTTTCTAAGGGACTCTGCCTGTGCGATCGCAGCGATTGTTTGTGACGAGCTACTTGCCGACAGTCGTCATCAGTAAGAAACCTTGACGACTGCTTCCTGCGAGATCTCGATCACCGACCTGACGGCAGTGAATTGAAAGTAATCTCTCAGGTCAATTACCGGACCCTGCCACAAGCTTCATTGTATCTGCAAGGTTCCATCGCTGCGGACGGATGTCGCAACAGGCACAGCATCTCCCTATACTAATAAGTAATACCCCTTGATCGCCACCGCGCCCGTAATTTGACCTCACCGTACGCCCCGGGCAAAGATGGGCGCCCGCCGTCACCGACCCGGCTAGCGTTGCTTAGCAGCGGACGGAGACCGGGTCAGGCAGCGCGGCCCAGCCCCCTCCTATCTGCAACAAGTGATCCAGGGCGGCCACAGGAGCATTGCGCGATCGGCAACTGTCGGTGATGCTACTCTGTCGTCCATCCGCGCTGCGCTGCGCTGTCCGGTGGTGCAACGATGCCGTCGGTCACGGTTAATCGCCCCCACATCAAGGATGGAGGCAGCAGAACATGGTGAAGGTGTCGACACAGACATTTTTATGCTTGTGCACCAGTAGGCGACAGTCGCGCCTTACAGCGGGACATGCCACGCGCGGTCAATGACGCTCTTCGGCGGTCCTTCGCCTGGGTTTGTTGCATGACGTGTTGTGAAACAGTATCAGAGATGCCATGAATTAAACGCATTAGGAAACTGACCATGGATTTGGGACGCAACAGATATCATTTGTTCCAGCGATGACATGTCAACATTGTAGACGTTTATCTTTGTACCTGATAGCTCAGATTTTGCTTTTGCTACTTTTAGGGAACTTGCACGTCTTTCCACCTAACATCAAAACTGAGCAGTGCACTTGACTCATGGGCTACATGAAACCATCGCCTTCTTTGCAATGCGTGGGAACAGCCTCTATCTGTGCTTATTTGTTTGCATGTAGTGCAGATACCATACTGCACTTCATCAAACTAAGAAAGTAGTCACTCACCACCATGCCATGTATTAACAGAGCTGCGCCGTCATTACGAGCCTTGTTTTGCTGGAATGGTCCTTCCCCAGGTGATGATCGAATCGGCTGCTACCGCTGCTTTCCAGCGTGCAAATTCAGCTACCATCAGCGCTTCGGGTCCGGTTGCAAACACGACGTGCCACGTACGCCGTGTTCTGCTCGGGCTACCTTAACGCTCCGTGATGAAGGTGAGCGATGATGGCCGTCATCACGCGCGGGTGGTCTGCTGCAGTCCCTCGACCTCGCCCGCGGCTGTGCCCGGGCTCCGGCACCTCTCTGAAACAGCTGTGACTCGCTGGGGTCTGGAGCGCGGCCAGTGCACCACACCAGGTCAGCTTGGACGGTTTTTGTGTGCCAGGTGATTGGCCCACCTTGGCGAGGTGGCGGGTATGGTCCCCGGGCCACGGCTTTCGCTACGGACGGGTTTCATGGCGGGCTATCGTCCTCCCCCCTCCCCCCCTCCTCCTCCTAACCGGGGCATCCTGCGGGTGCGATGGGCTCACCCTGTGCTCACTTTCACTGCACGTGGCATATTTATCGGGTGATAGCGCGCCGGATTGCGGGCGATGGACCGGCTAGTTGCGCTTCTATGTGGCAGCGCAGTTTCCGCCGCGAGGCCCTTGCCGCCGTCGGCCGGTCTGGTTTTGTCGGAAACGGCCATCTTTTTCGAATCCGTTTAAGAATGCACGATCGGATCTTGCCCCCCCCCCCCCCTCCCCGTCGTGTTCCGTCAATGTATACAAATATGGTGACATTAATGTGCTCTTAATCCAAGGGAAATATGGGAGTGAGATTCTAGCATGATAAGCTGTGCTGTATCGCACAAGCCGATACAATGTCACGAATGAGGTCATGCACATTCCCGACGTAGGCCTCCCTGGCAGCGGAGGAACGCCTTACGGCCTGCGTCGTTCGTATGCCCAAATTGAAGCCGGTAGGCATTCCTCGTTAGCCTATATGGGCAGTTTGAACTCGAGGCCCGAAATGTGCCCCAGTTTGGAGCCTGCTACCGTCCGGCCATTGTTGTGGTGTCAGGGGCGTCCGCCAGACGGTTCAGCCATTCCCGGCCGCTCCCGCACACCCTGCCCGTGCCATCACGGGGCCTCGAAACACCGACGGTCACGCACGTACCCGCGTGCCCACTTAACCTTCCCGGCGGAACGCCGTATCGTATTTCGTGTCAGGAAGTCGGCGAAGTGCTCTGGGTCGGGCAGGGCTTCTCATTAGCCCCCCGCCGCCGATGCATGGTCAGCACCCCTCTGCACGAGCAGCGCCGCTTCATCGCCGCAGGGCGCGGGAGACGCCCGCTCGGACGCGCAGCCGGCGGCCAGTCGCGCAGCCTTGCTCCAGTTGAGCGCAGCTGCCCGCCGGTGCAGCGGCGGCCGCGTCTGCTGCATGTTTGATGGCCCGGCGCCCGCCGCGACGCTGGCGTCAGCGTGCCCGGAGCAAGGTAATGGCCTAGCGGTGTATGCATGATGTTTGACGACGCTGCCAGCGGCGCGCCCTAAGAAGACGCGTCTCATGCACTGCAGGGCAGCGGCCACGGGACTCCACACAGAGGCGGATAGTATTGGTGACGCTTTTTTGAAATGACACACACACACACACACACACACACACACACACACACACACACACACACACACACACCACACAAACTATATATATATATATATATATATAATATAATACTATATATATACATATATATATAATATATATATATATATATATATATATACACCGCCACATCACGCTATGCTGGACCGGCTCCTTCCACACCCGCGCGTGTCCACGAGCACAGTGTGAAGCGCGCCAACATCCCACTTCGTGGGAACGCCAGGCTGCGCGTTTCGAGGATCATCTCACGGAGATGTCATAAAGGGTCGTGGAGAAATGCTGCAATATCGCTCTTCTTGCACACAAAAAAAACACTTAAACACGGGGATGAAACGTGTTTTTCTCGGGGTCATAGCCACATTTTGTCATGGACAGGACGACGTCTAAAATTGTGAGTTGAAAAAGTGAATCCTTAACTTCGGGGGTCATTTTTAGCGCGTATACCCGCAGACATAGGGACAAAATGCGTACTAATGTGGGGCTTGTCTCCCCACCAAGTACACAATGTGATTGGTTGCAGCTGGTAGAAAAGAATGCTTAGAAATTGTCACAAGTTGGAGTTTAATTGCTTTGGTGTCTGTCCCTGGCTTTGTTGTGAAAACTGCACACAATGAGCAATGTACGTTAATATCGATCATTGCATGCCTTCCTTGTCAGAAAATCCCATTCCAAAGGCGATTATGTATGAGTCGTACCCATATCAACGAAGCATGAATGACGCATCGCAAAAAACCGCCTCTCACGTCTACCATCTAGATAATTTTTTGTTGAGAAGTCAAGGCATCGCAGTCGTTTCCATATTCCATGGAGGTGCGGACCGAAGATAGTCGCACAAAAGAATAAGTGATGTGACAACTGCCCCCATTATTTGTCTTATTCTAACCCCCGCCCGGGTTCACAATAAGTGGGGAACAACACACGTCAGTGACATCATATCGGTAAGTAGCTTTTTGCTTCGAGTCGCCTGGAGTGAGGATGGCTCACTGAGCCATTAATCCGCTTCATACTGTTTCATGGAGCTTGAGTGGTGGCGATTTATCACGAAGGCCGCATCCCAGCAGCCATGAGTCAAGTTTTTTCACGCAGTAGTCATAACCTTCGCGCCCTTGATAATCAGGCCCTTGTAGATGCGCAATCCGACATGTGGTATTCCGCTCTCTGCTCTCCACCCTCTCGTCTCCTCCAAGGCCGGTCTTTGAGGGGGTTGTAACCCAGTTCTACCCACCCACGTGGTCAGTGAAGCACCAGAGCTGATCTGCCTGTCGCGGCTGACGCCAGCTATCGCCAGAGCCATGGCGACAGGCGTTCCGAATCGTTGCTGCCTCTGGATTGGCTGGCATGAGAATATGCCACGAATGGCATGTTCTTCACTAGTGACCTTTTCGCTATTCTTGTAAAAAGACCAGTGTTCATAAAAATCAACCATTAAGCTTTAACATGCATGGTACATATCAGCGAATGCGTAATATGTTTCAAAGACCAGCCCTGAAAAGCGTCGCTTGCCTTACTATTGCAGTTGCTTGGACGGCTCCTAAGTGAGCTGCATGCTGTGCTGAGCTAACAGGAATAAAAGTGCCCTGGGTTGATGACGGCGATTATCGCTCATGTACATCAAATAACGGCGGGACAGCTCAAGCAGAACTGGAGCTGCACCCTGCTCCACATGGCTGGCATTCTGGCCGTACACATCGCTGCAATGGTGGCCGTCGTCCGGCCTAAATTGCCCTGCACGAGGGCACCTCGGGGGAGCAGAGGGACGCCTTTGCGAAACCCTCTGACCTCTGTCGAGCCCCGCCCGGCGGCAGACGCCACAGCGGCGCTCTGTTGCATCAGCGGCCGTAAAACGCCCGCCGGACCGCCGCCCAATCACGGGCGCGCCCAGCGGGGGTCCAGCCGCCGAACCCACCCGCCCAAATCGACGCCTCCGCCCGCGCGTCGCGGCGGGGGCATCGATTCACCTGCAGTGACCGCATTCACCCGCCGTAACGTTCGCCCCCGGCGCCGGCTCCCCCCCCCCCCCCCCCCGAGTGCTGCGCCTGGACGCGCGCCTGGCAACGTCGTGTCTCTGGGGCCGGATGGCCGGCTTAACTGGAGCACGCGGACACGCCCGGGAAGGTCACGGGCGGCGTGAGATGAGTCAGCTGATCAGCGTGCTCGCTGACAATGGCCAATCAGGTGGCGTGCTGCTGATTGCGTCACCTGGGGGCGGCGTCCGGTCGCCACCTGGGGGCATGTGGTCCCTGCGGCGACGGCGGGGCGGCGGAGGGGAGCGCAGAGCAGGTTGGATAGGGGTGGTGCAAGTTGGGTGGGTGGGGTTGTAGATGATGCCTTGGGGCATGGTGGTTTGCGTTTGACATCAGTGCAGGGAGTCGAGCCTGTTTCACTGGGCCTGAGCAGGGGAGACACCACCAATTTTTGATAGGACTGTTTTTTATGAAAGATATTAATGAAAAAATGAAGTCTTTATCGGCGCCGTTCTCGTAACTGATCACTGCTATGCAAGCTACGCATGTGTCTCGAGTTGCACCACCGCAAGGCAAGGGGTGCGGGAACCGGGGATGGGGACAGGGGCTGAGACCCACAAGTTTCTGAAAATTTAACAACGGCCCTTTAAGCGTTGACTGGCAAAAAGAAAATGCCAATAGCTTTTATAGCCAACCGGCTTAACGGATATCATCAAATGGCTATGGTCCTTGACGGCGCGTACGAAAGTAACAGTCGGACCTGGAAATTGAGGATATGCATGCCCGTGCACTACAGTTCAATAACAGTTTTCACTACTTCCTTTAAGGAATGTTTACAATGCATAACATGCAGGCACAGGATGATCCAGTCACTTCCAAATCCGGCTTTAAAATCCAGGAACGGAAGATATTGAATGTGCTCCGGCAGTATAGACGCGATATCGTCGAGCAGTATTTTGGAGTCCCACAGGCATTGTTCTACATTTGTACCGATGTGAAGCAACTTGATTATGGTAAAGATATTGGTCCCTTTGTGAAAACCTGTGCGAACAATAGGTTTTGTCCTGCAACGTCAACCGGATAGTGAGAGTGTCCACCCCTATCCCACGATAGAGGGAACGCGTCCCATGTCCCGTCCCCCCCCCCCCCCCCGCCCCGGCGGTACCGCTCCTGGTCTTGATTTCAGTGGGTATGCGTCTGTTGCATGTTAAGAACTAAACAATTGAGCTACGAATAATTCAAGTGGCTGCCATAACCGTATGGTGAACGCCCAGAGCCGTTTCTGTCCTGCTTATGCTTCAGCACGCCCGGGCTACGTCACAGCCAGCAGACCATGGCGTAATTGAAGGCGTCCAGCATCGTAACGGGCGCTCTATTTCGTCATCGCGTGATATGTTCGAGATGGCTCTCGCTCGCCATCATGCTCGGATACAGGATGCTGACGCAACTAATTGCGCCGCGCTTCTCCGGGGTGTCTGACCCTAAGATACCTGTGTGATACCCTGGCACGATCTGATGGGTTCTCAGAGAGGTGTCAATTACACCATTCATTCTCACGGTCGAGGGACGAAGCCTGACTTCTGGGCTTTCCTAGAAGTTGAAGACAGTTGTGACGTTAAAACGGCCTGGCGGTCCGTCCCCTTCGAACGACATTGAGGCCTCAATGTAAGACTCGAATAGGCCCGAGGAATTATTCAGCGATAAGGCACCAGCTGCATGCGATCTCCGAGGGAAGACCAGCATGGACGCCATCGGGCGTTGGTGATTCGATGACGTGCTGCAATCGCCTGGTGATTGATGATGAATACATCGGGAACGCCATGCAGGGGCGATCGATGTTGCCTTGGTAAGTGGTTTTGTTCGCTCTAGAACTGGTCTTGCCACACATAATGCAGCGTATATGGTGCACAGGTGGAGAGCTGTCAAACAAAAGTTAACTCTGGTTAACTGTACACTGATGGAAAAAGCTTCTCCCACTCGACAGAGCCGCCAGTCCCACTCGTGTGGTGCCTGACATGTGGCCCGAGACCTTTCCTGAATAAGCGGCATAACTCAGACGAGGAGATCACGCCATAATATTGCCACTATATTTGCCACTGACATTGCCTGTTTTCTTGTGTGACGTTTTATAATAACATGACCAGCTCTTCTGTTCGCCTGAAGAAAAGAACAAACCCACGGGTATGCTGCGTAGCGATCATGGTTGCAAAGCGCATTGATACGCGACACCCAATGCATCCGTCCCATTCGCGCAGTGCCTAACCCGGGCATAATCCGGACAAGACAGGTCTCATAGTTCTTGCCACAGGCAGACAGTTATCTGGCTTCATCTGAACTGACAAGCCCGTCGTAGCGCAACCTGACATTTATGTTGGCATTAATGGCGTACAATAATCACCCGGTCGTAAACACTTCAGCTCCGTTTACGGTCGTCAGCCAGCTTTCTTCGCACTTAGAGTGAGATTTAACCAGCTGTCTCGGAGGGCTCGAAGATAAACGATTCCAATTGGATGGTTGGAAAAGATGGGTTAATCCCAGTGGCGCGGTATGTCACTGTTTAGCGCGCACGCTGGGGTCCGCGATTGGAGTCCTCGAGAGCCATCGAGATGGCCCTGGATACGACAGATTCAGAGTCAGTCGAAAG
This sequence comes from Pollicipes pollicipes, assembly GCF_011947565.3. Taxonomy (NCBI): domain Eukaryota; kingdom Metazoa; phylum Arthropoda; class Thecostraca; order Pollicipedomorpha; family Pollicipedidae; genus Pollicipes; species Pollicipes pollicipes. The sequence goes on along the minus strand of NW_023596448.1, from coordinate 8,722,448 downwards.
GAGGTCCATTAAACACCACAGGAGATCTGTACCAGTGGAGGTCTTTTGATTCATGGAGACGGCCAGCGTTCGGGACATCCATGACCAGAGCCAACAAGGTGTCGTTAATAGAGAGGGACAGTGGAGTTATGTTTTCTTGCTTTTGCTCCAAACCGCGTGATGTTCATAAAATTTGGTGAATTGCCTCTAAAGGAAGTTGAATATTTTTCCAGAAAAATGGACTATTGGTGCTGTGTGTGTGCCATGAAGCTCCATTCCGCCAGAGCAGTGGGCCTACACGCAGCCTGTGCATAGCTCGCAGTCCCCGAGTCATAGGCTTTCATCGCTTGATTATTGCCCGTCCTGGCCTTACCACTCATTTCGCCAACTGGACCGTCATCGACCAGCAGTTTGTAAGGCATAACCACAGATGATCGGATCACTGGAACCGTTAGGTCCCGCCAGACTTCAACGCCGCCGTTTGAATGTGCTGGAGCGGAACGAATTACAGCGAGCACAATGACCAGGTTATGTCAGAAGGCTCTGCCTTGTGTCGGCAGAATGACTGAGAGGCTGCACTGCACGACGGACCCCACACCGTGCTCGGTTTCGCTCGGACGCCCGAGGAAAAATCATCGCTGACCTGGAGCTGCCGCTTATGAGTGCTGAACACGCTGTGTCGTTTGTGGTGATAAACGAGACACAGTGTCAGGATGCAGTATCTAACAACTCTAACAGTATCAGGAGACACAGTATCTAACAACTGGCAATCGTTACAAACTCCTCTCCGTGAGCCATAGCAAAAACATTAAGCGACAAATCAAGTGTATCATTTACGAGTCTTAATATTGGCATCAACAATATCGGTTCAAGTGTAAGGTAGAGGCAGGAGCGTAGCAAGGGGGCCACGAAGCTACCCCCCCCCCCCCTCCCTTAGTCAAGAGGTACTCAAGACTAGGTACTCCCGGCGATTTCGCAGGAATTCCATGTAAATTTGCAGGGGGTTTGGAAAAAATTGACATGCGCTCCCTCGCCCGCTTAGATATTTGACGTGCTGCAAGAACTAGGTCGTATTTTTGTGTGGTCGGCATCAATGACGAGTACTTTGCATTTTAAACGTTACAAACGTATCGTGTTCACCTTTGTACTATTGATAGTCTAACAGTACGACCAATATGGTACATTTTTCGTCCGTAGCTAAACTAGATATCAAGTTATGAATCGATCTGGTGAAGGGTGACGATGAACCAACCAAACAAAGATTTGGACCTGCCAGAGATGAACACCTTCAAAATTAGCCCATGCGTAAGTCTTGTTTTGCACCAAGTACACAAACTGTTATGCGAAGTAGATTGGCCTTGTCAACCATGGTGTACAACTATTCCAACCCTGTGGAATTCCAACCTTTTTCAACCTTGTTTTCCGTAAAAGAATACATTTGGACACAGATTACCAGAGTGTTGATTGGCGTTCAGTAATCAGCTCAGAAGGCTTCAAAATGCTTGAGAAACCTGTCCTATTGACCAATGCCCACTTCACCATAAGAAAAGATTTTCACACCTATGTTTAGCTAGAGTGGTAACCGCCGTGATTTGCATGCGAGTCATTCATACTGATGAAACGCTCTTCATGTTGCGAATATTAATGCTCGTAACTTTATCATGCGGTTTGGCACAGCTGTTGGTAGCCTTATTTCGTGACAACCTGGCCGTTCCTTTCCCTCTTCGCTACATATGTGACCTATTTCGCGGCACTGCTATAGCCGGGTCAGGGTTGAGTTATTCGAGAGGCAAGGTGCTGATTAATTAGCGCGCTTTTATCATCTGCCATTACGTGCTGTCTTGAGGCATATGATGCATGCTTCAGACCACTTGCGCCAATTATTAATTAAGGCAGAGGCATCCGGTCCTTTGGCTAACTAACGTCACAGCCGGCAGCCCCGTAACTGTTGGTAACGAGTTTCAACGGATTCAGTGCACCGACACACATATTTGGATTCAAATGTGTGGAACCTGGTGGTATGCTGTGCTTATTCATTTAGAATATGTCTGTCTTATCAGTACGCTGCACTAGATCTACGACGCAAAAAGGCCCTAACATGAACCTGCGGGAAACGATTACACAGGAGTGGGTATTTCAATGCATTGATGTTATGCTCAAGTAAAGCCATTTACCGGTAAGATTTTCATATCCATGTAGCCACATTCATACCCGCTATCCGCTACATTTTGACTATTTTATATGGCGAGTCGGTGAATGCAGAGGCCCTGGCGTAACGGGGTCGCGAACCCGTGTCCCTCTCGTTGAAGTTAATGATGCTAACCACCACAACGTTCCCGTTACACTGGGCCGTACACATCCGTTAACCTACCCATTGAAATATTCAGGTCAGGGGTGTAGTTTCCCGTTCAGTAGGGGGCTTGGACATTTTGCGGGCATGTTGAATCAGTTTTTACTTTCAGCCCCTCCCCCGCCCCCAGCTCATTTTGCGAAACTACGCATCTGATTTAGGTGGTCTCAATATTGGTAAGAACTGATTTGAGTGTATGCTTGTTACATCAAAGATACTTTACTTGGTGTCATTGTCACTCGTGCAAATACTACAAGTGGATATGCTACCCATATATCATGCACCCATGCGCTTCGACTCGCCTTCATTGTTGTCCCACCTTTCGCATGTGTATCTCACATCCGTGAGTCCAAAAATGTCCGCAAAAGGTAGGCGGCGTATGTGAGGAGCTACAAAAAACACAATTGAATGCTCTATGTTTGCATTAGGCTGGGGAAATCTGGACGGACGTATCATTAAGTGTTATTTGTTTACATTAGGCTGAGGAAATATGGACGGATGCACAACTCTGGGTGTAGGGTTCGGGCCAAGCGGAACGTATTGTCAGCATGTTGCACGTGACGTGGCATACCATTCTGCATCTTACAACACTTGATGCCACCCACTTGATACCCTGACTGGTGTTTTCTCTCTTCAGATGATCGTCCGACTTATGTAGTGCGAATACAGTTTTCGGATGTGTAGTAGAAACAAGCTGCACAGATACCAAGCCGTTAGAAACATGCCGCAAAGCTCAAGCAACGATACATATTGCGTTTCCATACGAAGGAGACTGCCCATTGACGAACAACTAAAGATATGTGACTGGTCATCATGTGTGAAATGCTGGCACACTGCTATTGCTACGATTTCATCGGAGAAATACTCAAAACATGCGTAAGCATGCAAATACTTATTGTGTTACTACACTTACATTGCAAGAGAAGTTTTCAGAGTTTGACAAACACCAACTCAACCCAAAAATTGCATAGTCGGAAGAGAAAAGGAATTAAAGACAGGAACATTAATTAGGGTACGTTTCGCATCACTAAGATGCGAACCAATGTTATCTGGTTGAAGACGATGCAAAACGGACGCGTGCTATACCGACCCCAACGGCACTGGCTTTTCACGCCGCTATTGAACACTCACGGATCGCTTATTATATATACATATATATATATATATATATATATATATATATATATATATATATATATATATATATATATAGTATGTGTATGTATGTGTGTGTGTGTGTGTGTGTGTGTGTGTGTGTGTGTGTGTGTGTGTGTGTGTGTGTGTGTGTGTGTGTGTGTGTGTGTGTGTGTGTGTGTGTGTGTGTGTGTGTGTGTGTGTGTGTGTGTGCATGCGTATGACGCCATGACTGCGTGGAGCGGCGAACGATGTGTTCGAGCGATCTATGGGTGTTCAATAGCTTACAAATGTTAACTGACATCCACATCATACGGCAGAGACACGGGCCACGTTACGTTACGGGTGGCGGCACTACCAACGTCTACAGCGGCGTTTCTTCGTGCAGCAAAGCATGTGGGAATCGTTTGCAATGACTGTTATTACAGCTCAGGCACGCTGCGAGAACGGCAAGACTCAACACAAACGACTAAAATCGTTAGCAACAAAAAAAGACTGTTGACGCAAGGCCCGAGCAATGGATTCGTGACATGCCTGTGCGAATACGTGCGGCGACCATTGGTCGGTTCTCATGCGCTGTCGATGCTGCCCTACTTTGCTCGGGACTACACTCCTCAGCCATGTCCCCACGTTGTTGCACAAACGGCATCGGAACCACTTGAGTCTGATAAATGTTCCGCTGCAGGTAACGGCACTTGACCATAGCGGCGCCTGGTATCATAACGTATGCGGCCACTGCACCGTGACCCAGCCCTGAATGTGAGCGATCCCGGTCGGTCGCCGTTAGCGAGGGCGGGCAGCACCCTAGTGTGATGTTATGAGCTGTGCCAGTCGCCGTTACCGAGGGCGGGCAGCACCCGAGTGTGATGTTATGAGCTGTGTCAGTGACCGTTACCGAGGGCGGGCAGCACCCGGGTGTGATGTTATGAGCTGTGCAGTGACCGTTACCGAGGGCGGGCAGCACCCGGGTGTGATGTTATGAGCTGTGTCAGTGACCGTTACCGGGGGCAGGCAGCACCCGGGTGTGATGTTATGAGCTGTGTCAGTGACCGTTACCGAGGGCGGGCAGCACCCGGTGTGATGTTATGAGCTGTGTCAGTGACCGTTACCGAGGGCGGGCAGCACCCGGGTGTGATGTTATGAGCTGTGCCAGTCGCTGTTACCAGGGGGGCGGGCAGCACCCGAGTGTGACGTTATGAGCTGTGCCAGTCGCCGTTACCGGGGGGCGGGCAGCACCCGAGTGTGATGTGAGCTGTGTTAGTCGCCGTTACCGAGGGCGGGCAGCACCCGAGTGTGATATTATGAGCTGTGTCAGTGACCGTTACCGAGGGCGGGCAGCACCCGGGTGTGATGTTATGAGCTGTGTCAGTGACCGTTACCGGGGGCAGGCAGCACCCGGGTGTGATGTTATGAGCTGTGCCAGTCGCCGTTACCGAGGGCGGGCACCATCCGAGTGTGATGTTATGAGCTGTGCCAGTTAGGAAAGAACTTGTAAAATAAGCGACATTAGAAATTTTCTTTTTAATCAAATGTGTGCTTCTGCAACATTGCGGGTGCATGTCTACACAGTGTAGGTTTGTAAGAATACGCGATGCACGTGAGGCCAACGTCATGATCACGTGGGCAAATTGCGAAAAAGCATCTTGCCGCAATACCCGTGTTAACGATACGTTGGTAAATGTTCTGATGCAGTAACTTAGGATTTCTACCTTTTGTGAAATTATTCATCACTGGCGACTTTACATATTAGCCACAACTGTGCCTTCGTCCCTGGAAAGCCAATCCTGGACAAGCATGACAGTTTTAATTTCTCGTAATTTTTTGACAGGAGTTTTAAAAATTTTTGGATTAGTTTAGAACATTGCAAGTTATGTTTAATATTCGTTGACTATTATAAGGATAAGTCGTTACATGATGCGTAACCTATAACCACATATCGGCAAACTACACATACAAATACAAACCAAATGCCGACCAAGTATAAGAAGCCAATCCTGCAAGGTCCTCGCATACATATTGCACGTGTCGGCACAATGAAGACGCATAGCAGCTTGGGCGTGTCTGGTAATGGTCTCATACGTTGTTGCCGAATCAAGACATATGGGTTCAGCATTGCAGTTTAGGTAATGAAGTGCGCTTGTAACTTCGTGGGTTGTATCGGGCCATCTCGGTGCGGGAGTCGTGACCCTCCGGAGCAGCCCACTCCACATGGATCGCCACCAGCCGGTCAGGGTCGCGGCGAGGGAGGACGGCTACATGCATGGCCACTCCCCGCCCCAGGAACGCCTGGTAGAGCGTCATCCAGGATGTCCAAGTCACAGTTCATCTCTCGGAGTGGGGTGCTGGTTCCCATAAAGCGCCTGCGCTCCCCGTCCCCCCTCCCCCAAACGGAGAGGCTGGGCCCGCTGTGCGGCACTTGGCTGAGGGCGGAGGTTAGCTGGGTGGGGGGGGGGGGGGAGTACGGAGGTCAGCTGAGGGTGCGGAGGTCAGCTGAGGGGTACGGAGGTTATCTGGAGGTACTGAGATCGGTTGAGGGGTACAGAGATCAGCTGAGGGGTACGGAGGTTAGCTGAGGGTACGGAGGTTAGCTGGAGGTACGGAGGTTAGCTGGGGTACGGAGGTTAGCTGAGGGATACGGAGGTTAGCTGAGGGGTATGGAGGTCGGCTGAAGGGTATGGAAGTTAGCTGAGTGGTACGAAGGTCAGCTGAGGGGTACGGAGATCGGCTGAGGGGTACGGAAGTTAACTGAGTGGTACGGAGGTCAGCTGAGGGGTACGGAGATCGGCTGAGGGGTACGGAGATCGGCTGAGGGGTACGGAATTTAACTGAATGATACGGAGGTCAGCTGAGGGGTACGGAGGTCAGCTGAGAGGTATGGAGATCGGCTGAGGGGTACGGAAGCTAACTGAGTGGTACGGAGGTCAGCTGAGGGGTACGGAGATCGGCTGAGGGGTACGGAGGTTAGCTGAGGGGTACGAAGGTCAGGTGGGGGTACGGAGGTTAGCTGAGGGGTACGGAGGTCCGCTGGAGGGGGGAGGGGTTACGGAGATCAGCTGGTGGGTACCGCAGTTGGCTGACAGCACGTTAGTCTCAGCGGCAGGTGACTGGTATGGGAACGGTCTAACTGGGCCTGAGATTGGCCGTCCGTGTTGGTGACGCGCCAGAGGCTGTGAGCAATGTAAGACAGGCGTTTGGGACCGCGTTCCGAAGCGTGTGTGCGTCTGGTCTGTGACAGTAATTTGGCAGCTGACAGAGATAGCCAGACTGGAATAGGCGGTCGTGTTGCAGCAGGGAGGTATCTTGACAAAAGTTGTTCAATGCGCTGAAATTTTCCAGTTGTGGTCAACATCTCCGCAGCACGATATTATTAGTGAAGACTAAACCCGCAATGCAGTGCACCTAAAAATGTGATGTACCTTGAGCGTCTTTCTTTTAAGTATCCTGGGGGCATTTCAAACGTCAATTGCAACATTGCTTCATTCTTATCATGCTGAGATCACAACCACAGGTTGCACGTGTGGCACACATACATTATCACCTTTTAAAGGCCGTTCGACAGCGCACGTGGTCCAACCAGGTAAAACAAATGGCGCGTTGTCGAATACCGGCTTGCGACACCTATGGTGTGCTCTGGTCCTCCACCCGGGCACTTCCGTGGACCCGGAGCACCGCCTGTCTCAGAGTCTCAGAGCGAGGTGAGACGCCTCACGCCACAGACGTTATCTCGCCGAGACACCGGCCGGATGGGCTGGGACGACCATGAAGCGCGGGACGATCGGGACCAGCCCGCCTTCGGCTCGTGTCGGGGCGTGACTTGGTCCGAGGCCCGGATGGCTCCCGCTGTCGTGACAGGGGGTCACACCGTCCTTCTGCCGGGGCGGAAGCGAGCGACCGTGACCCGCGGTGGACGTCGGAGCGATCACTGGCTGGTCGCCCCCGACAATGCATCGGCGCTGCTGGTGACCGCTATCTGCGCAATCGGAGGCGCCCTTGCCTTTCACGGCGGGGCCGGGCGCCGGCCGCCCAGGCGGGGACGCCATCGCCTCCCCCTCAGCTGACGTCACGCTGGTCGCCCCGTGGGGTCCGATCACGGCGCATCCCTACTGGCGCCAGACATCCCCACCCTGCTGACGCATCCGCAGCCACTGCCGGCCGCTTACTCTTCAGGTCGGGGTGTGGAGTGCGGAGGAGTGGGTCGTTCCCCTTTGAGCGTTCTCGTCTCTTTGCTATCAGATGGTCATCTAAGAGTGCTCACTCACCAAGCACGTACAGCAGCTATGTCACACTATTACTTATGATCCCATTCGCCGCCGACACTTAGCTGCAGCGAGTTGGTCAACTTCAGGCCCTGCTACCGGGGCGCAACTGTCGAATCCCATGGATTGCGGGCGCTGGGGCTCCGCAAGTTATAGCCTTCCAGACGCCAAGAGGTGCTTTGCAGTCCAACGGCTATCTGGCGGTTAACTGGCATTGGCACACGGACCACCTGTTGCTTCTTTTGGGCAGGTCACCAGAGCGGCACGTGACTGCAGCGACATCTCAGCAGGCGTGCAAGTTGGGAGCGGTGTTATCCTATGGTCGTATGATCACATGATCATGTGATAATGGTTATGTTCAATGTGAGAAACAAAGAGCAGCTTTCGTTTTGTCATGTGTAGCAGTTTGCATTAATTCCGTTCCCCAGGACCAGGTCATATATGTGGCCCGGGCACTCTCGTGTATGTGCTTGGAGAATGATTAGGCAATATCTAGATGCGAGCTCGAGATCAGTATTCAACATGCGACCATTTTGAACTTCGTTCGGTGCCGGCCCCATCCGCAGCGGACCCTGCGGGGGGTGGGGTGGGGGTTGGGGCGTGCGCCTCCACACGTGCGCCGCAGACGATCCGACTCCACCAGACCCGACCCGAGCCGCTGCGTGCAGACTGTGCACCCTCCGGCGGTGCACAGCGGGCCTTGGCCGCCCAGTCGGACAACGCGGGCCCAAGCCGCCCAGCCGGACAGCGCAGGACAGGGCCGCCCAGCCAGACAGCGCACGACAGCGCCGCCCAGCCAGACAGGGCAGGACAGCGCAGGACAGCGCCGCCCAGCCGGACAGCGCGGGCCCAAGCCAGCCAGCCGGATAGCGCAGGACAGTGCTGCCCAGCCAGACAGCGCAGGACAGTGCCACCCAGCCGGATAGCGCGTGACAGTGCCGCCCAGCGAGACAGTACAGGACAGTGTCACCCAGCCGGACAGCGCAGGACAGCGCCGCCCAGCCGAATAGCGCCGCCCAGCCAGACAGCGCAGGACAGCGCCGCCCAGCCAGACAGGGCAAGACAGCGCAGGACAGCGCCGCCCAGCCAGACAGCGCAGGGACCTTTGGGGGTCGGGGCGGCTCGGTCAGCGGCGCCGCCGCCGTCCATCCGCGGGCGTTGCCCACGCGGCCCATTTCGTGCTGCGCCCCAGGCGGGAGGTGTACGGCTTGGGCAACGGCTAGACATGTTCCACCGATGCTAGACTGGTTCATTGAAGCGCGAAATTGGCGGCGGTGTGCGCTCGTATGCACCGTGACTGGGGTCGTGTATTTACCGTGATTTAATTAGTGGGGTTGGGCTGCAACCGACAATGTGTTTGGGCAATGCCTCGAGGCACCGACTTAGAGCTTCGTGTTAACCTAGCCCAGATAAGATTTGGAAATCGTGGCACTCCTATCGGTTATACATACCAAAATTAATTCTTACAAAATTAACAAAACCATGCGGTCACGCTACTAGGTTCCTTTAACGAGTAATTTTACCGTTTGTAGCACAGTCATGAACCCCGTGTTATTTTGCTGAGTTATCGACCCTCAGTCAACCGGGAGGTATTGGTTAGACAACGTTATAGAGCAAACATTGGTAATATTGTTAACACCTAGGGTTTCAAGCTGTGCTTATTATGATCACGAGTGAGCATAAGCTTAACCTCTCGGTCCATATTCGGTGATCGCACACGCAGGCTCACGCCAGACTAGTGGCTCAGTCTAAAATGCTCAAACAGTACCCCCCGAAACATTAAAGGCCGATAATTCAGCGTAAGAATTCTGCGCTCACTGTGCCAACAAATAAGGCACTGAAAACCCTTGTACGCCAAATGAGAATGAAGCGAGACATTAAACAAAATGTGAGCTCACGAATATATGAACATATGAACATATGAGAACACCAATGAACAACTTCCCCAGGCGCTTGGCGGGTAGTCATCCCTCTACAACGTCTCACAACGGCCCCAGAAACAGAACAAATTGCTCGAAGTGTCCGGCAGTCCCTGACGGTATGTAAAAGAGACTCATACGCAGACAAAGTAAAAGTAAAGAAGAGACACAGCCGAAACATCCCTAAACACCCATGAAGGTGTCTTACATCATAAGGAACTGCAGGGTTTTTTTCTACGGACTGGGCTCTGCGCTGGACGAGGTGAGGTGGTCCGTTAGGGAGGGTCCTGAGGGTTGGGCAACCGCACTGACTCTGGCGAGGCCGTCACAGCGCCGGCTCCGACGGCGAGTACCGTGCCGCAGCGTCGGGCGGGGCCTGCCGTTACATCAGCTCCGGTGGGGTCCGGTCGCTGGGCGATGTTGGGACCAGCCGTTGCGTCGGCATAATAAGGTCGGTCACTCCACTGATTCTAACCGGGCCGTTCTAACACTCACGGCCCCGGCTTCGATAAGACAGGCGTCTGGTCCTGATAGGTCTGCCGTTACGGACCGCTCACTGCTTCGGCTTTGGCAAGACTGGCATCTGCACTGGTCCTGACTGGTCTGCCGTTACGGAACGCTCACTGCCTCGGCTTTTGTAAGACTGGCATCTGCACTGGTCCTGACTGGTCTGCCGTTACGGAACGCTCACTGCTTCGGCTCTGGCAAGACTGGCATATGCGCTGTTTCTGATGGGTCTGCCGTTACGCCATGGCTCTGGTGGAATTGGCCGCCACGTGATGGCCCTCGCGAAATCGGATTCTTCACTGGGCTCGGTGGACCCGGCTGATGCGCTGGTTCCAGTGAGCCCGGCCGCTTTGTTTTACGTAAAGATTAAATCTAATCAAGCCTGATCATGTCTTACCTGAAATACGGCCTTATTTGGCGATAGCAAAGGATGTGTTGAATCAAATGGGATGTGGACCACACATCGCGACACACATACCAGAGTAGCACATCATCCAGCTCACACGGCAACAGGCCGACCTGCATCGGGCAATAAACTTTACTACGAGCTACGTTCGTGTCGTGCTCTTCTACGTACCTTTCTGCCAACAGATGGTGTTGCCGTCCGTAGCATTTAACTCGTTAGTTGTCCTGCCTGCACATACGCTTATGCAATCCGTTAACTTGCTGGAAAACTTTTTTACAGCCTATTACGACGCTCGCTTTAATTTTGGTTTCACTGTTTAGTGTGTTCGGCGGTTTCGTGTCTAAACTGAACTCTTATTCTGTTGCTTCTCTGTGTGTAGAGGGGATAAAGAGCGCGGTAAAACTAAATCTGGTCGGTAGCTTCAGGGTATATTACACTTCCGGAACGGTTCACTCACCAATGTTATTGTTACACCACTCATGCGTATCGACTCCACATGCTTTGAAGAACATCCCCGCCCCGATGAAAGACTTGGGCGGCAGGAAGATTCGACGAGGGAAATGTTATCGCATTATGGAGTGTTTCAATCGTTTCAAGGTTATCGTTAGGGGGTCAAATTGATATTCCCCATAATGTCATAAGAATCATCGATTCTGTATTATACCTTGTCCTGATATAGGGTCGATGCCCCTCACCGTATGTTTTTTTTTAGGGTACCCCTCCGGAATGTCATGGAATCGCGCTCAAATTTTCGGTAGCCCGGCACCTGCGTACAGGGTTTTGACACCAAAAACGTGTTCGCAGCCTTTCCGGTTTCGGTGCAGCGGCGGTTTTGCAGTGGAACGTTCCACGTTTCAAGATATTGTAGTAAGCATCACATATGATGTTATAAGCTCACTATTGGTATGCTTTCAACTGGTAGCTAGCCGGTAGTTACAGTGACTCTAGAGGGACTGGTCGCTGCACTGGCTCTGAAAGAAATTTCAGCTGCACTGGTCATGCTGGGGGCTGCCGTTACACTATGGCTCTGGTGGGACCGGTCGCCATGTGATGGCTCTCAAGCGTGTATGACCTTTGCTAATCTTCAGTGTTTCATTTGCCTAAAAGTTATCATGATGAAGTGACTTTTGATCGTGTTCAAGGATTCAGCATTTTTTTGGGTGCATTTCTTAAAGTGTCAAAGGACTACTTAATGCTCGCTAAAAGGTACATGACACTACACTCTAAAAAAAAATGCAAAAAAGGTGATTCACCGAAGCTGTACATTGGGCTTACGGGCAGGTTTTTTTCAGTGTGTCGCACATCACAAAGAAAACGCTGTTTATCACACACAAAACTGAAAACATGCAGGGACGGATCTAGCCGGGAGTTGTTTTTTTTTGGGGGGGGGGGGCAACCGTTCGTCGCCAACTGGCTGATGTGGGATCCGAGGTCCAGTGCATGGTGCCTCTCGCGAGTGCCTAGTAGGGACACCATTCAAGCACCGAAATGCTTTTGAAATTTATATATACAGTATGCATGTTTACAAAGCTCCTAACATAAGATACTACTTTCAAGAGCCAACTGGTCAGATGGGGTTTATGAAACGGAAAGAAATGTTTGATACCGCACCGTCAAAGTTAAAACAGACGGCAAGTAGACGAAACTTTTATGAAGTTCTGGGAATGTTTGGGGGGGGGGGGCCAAAACATACTCTCAGTTTTTTGGGGGGCCATGGCCCCGTGGCCCCCCCCCCCCCCCCCCCCGCCCAGGATCCGCCTATGAATACATGACACGAACCTAGAAAACTGAACTATAAAAGAATCTAGAAGTATTGAATTAAAGCAGCTATGGAAACACTGAAACGCAGACAAAATCTAGCAACACTGAAATGAAGAATAACATAGAAATGTTGAAATACCGAAAAATACGGACAGATGGAAAAAATGCCTCTAAAAGCAAGACGGCATAGTTTCTTAATACCTAAAGCAATTTTAAGAAAACTGCCTTGCATTTTGAGGCCGGATAATACGGCTACAAGCGCTTTCAAATACTATTCGTATGTAACGCAGTAATCCGTAATTCCATTCCTATACATGCCGTAGAGGTTGCAATGAAGCGACAGAACTTTTGTGCGACTCTGGATGTGCTCACGCATGTAAGTGGTTGCAGGCGAAACAGTAACAGCTGCAAAGAATCGAAGTCGCTTTGGGCTTGACCTTACGTGAGGCTGGATCTTACATTATAGGGTTCTAATACCATTAGCTGAAGTGTAATTGTGCAGTATGTTAACATAAACGTCAGTGGAACACTTTTATCGTATTGCAATTACTTTTCATAAAAATGCCGCTGTCTTCGCGAACACCGGCTAACTAATGGCACAGTTGGATATCTCCGAGAGACATTCGAAATATGACAGAAAGCCTGGGCACGAAGGCATATGCTGATGGTCATGGCCGCGAAGGCTGCTGACCATCCGAGACGCCCAGAGCACGCACCCGACCAGGGTCAACTCGGCATTGGCCTGGATCCGACATGACTGCCGACACCCGACGGCCACGGAGGGCATTATGCAGCTCAGTGCTAACGCGGGCGCTAATGGGGCGGCCGTGCCTAACGGGCGTCCCGGCGCCGCCTCCGGTGCCTGCCGCGGTCCAATTACATTCAGCAGCGGCTAATCTGACGCGCCGGCGCTGGGGGTGATGGGTGCTGACGGGGGCGCGGTGGTGGTGGCCGGACCGCGCCTGATTGGCGCGGCGGGGCTGAGCAGGTCAGATGGACAGATGCTGTCCCTCACTGACCTCGGTAACAGGAGGTGTGAGTAACCGGGCAGCAGCAACCGGCGTCACTCTGCTGCCTTCTTGCACGCGGGGGTTAGGGATTCAGGGAGGCATTATTAGTATAGTAGATCATTACCTTCTGGGCTCAGACATAACCATTTGTTAGAAAAGGATGCATTAGATGCACATTATTAGGCCACGATTATAGCGGTTCGCTATCTTACGGGCTGTGTGCATTATGTCTTTCTCTTGTCGCAATCTTTTATAGCAATACTATTGCCGTGTGAAATCTTAAAAACACGCGAGCATGGATATGAGATGAAAGCTGAGGCAAACAAAACACTTCATTCCGTTCGAGTGAAGTCTATTCCGATTTAGACTTACTGAATCCGGGGTCGATCCCGGCCCGGACTTGGGGCAGTAGTCTTTTCCGATTTTAACTCAGTAAAGACTACACAATTCCCAAGTCGAATCTGATGGAACTCGTTCTTGTGACAGCAATCCCAGAGATGGCGTTCCTATACAGGACATATGTATGTCGTATATCTATGGGTTAAATGCATCCCCATGTAAAACAGCCCGATCATGTATTTTGGCAGCATGACAGCGAGATATCCAGTGTTTCAGCCATATCTGAGGAACTAGACTAGCCTGTACATTCGCATTAACGTTCTGTTTGAGTAAACACATCGCTTATCCCAACCAGCGCAGTTGCCTCGATTCAGATTCAAGTCTAGTCCCGCGTTCTGTATAATGTACTGTAAGTCTGAATCAACTAAGGTTTGACTGGTTCCGTAGGTGATTTTGACTCCACTCTTGTTTAAGTACAATCTTGGTCCACATCATTTGACGTCGGAGTGGTGATGTTTATCGTGCGATGTCATGAGTAATTAACTACTGCTCTGAGGTAACTGAACAGTCGGGAAAGAAACACTGAATCAAGCCGATGAGTGCGAAGTGTGGCCGTGACTTAGTCGCGTGCGAACCAAACCACGCCACCTCTGTCGGCCGTCGCCGAGTGACCGTGTCGCCGGCACCCCGCCTCAGGGCTGAAAGGGAGCGGGGTCAGCAGGACGGCCCTGACGCGCGGACGTGCGTTACGCCCGATCCGTACCGCGGCCGGCGATGCGTGCGATGGAAGCGTCGCGTGGGCCCCCGCCGGCTCTATCGCCGCCCATCTGACCGGCCGGCACCCGGAGCAGACGCCGCGCCGACCGCGTCCACAGCGCCTATCGCGAGCCCATCGCCGCCGACGCCAGGTCACTGACGAATGGCTCGCGTCGACCGCGACGAATGGTGCCCCCTGACCCGCCGTCGGGCGAGGGGTCACGTGCCAGAACTGGGCCGGCACGTCCGCACCTTCCTGGCAGGGGGGGGGGGGGGGGCAGGCGTGGTATCGTGTCATCGGGGGACGGGCGCGCGCACCCCGGCCCATATTCAGATCGGACTCCGATGACATCGCGGCTCGGTTGATCTGGAGCTTATTGGAGGCGGCTGAAGGCAGAGCGGGTCAGGGATGTGCGCGATAAGGACGGATGAGTGTGGCGGGGAGGGGTAGGGGGTGCTGGATTCAGGAAGGGGCGAGGGGCACTGCGGGGGAGAGAGGTCTGGGGAGCTATGAATTCCAGTAACAGCAAACCAAGTGCCACTGGTAGCGACGGACTCTTTTATAGGCGTCTTACACATTGCCTTGCCCTCGTACTCCTCAGAAATTATGCGCGCTTGGGGCGAGCTCGAGAGACTTTCGCGGCCATTGTGCAATCAGCGACGCTGGACGGCGTTTGACCTGACCTCGCCGGGTGTTCCCGGGCGAGGTCATCTCGCCTCGGCCCCACCACGGAGCAACCACACCTCAAGATTGCCGGCGGCGGGGCTGGGTGGATCACGCGGCCTCGGCGTGGATTCGCTCGCATCACCCCCGCCGGTGGTTGCTCTCGTGCGGGTCTAGGACAGGGATGGGCAGATGGGTGGGGTGAGGGCTTCAGGGAGGGGCTGGATGGGCGCGACCGTGCAGACGGGAGGCGGGGAGCGGCGTGCAGCTGCAACAGCGGCGAATGCATTTCTTCAACTGGGTCAGACCGAAGCCAGCTGTAAAGATTGATGGCACGGTCCGCCCGTTTGTCCAGCCCTGCCGACCGTACGGGCGGATTAAGATCGCAGGCAGCAGTCTGGATCTGACACAGATGGAGCGATTGGAGCGGCAGGCGAATAGCTCTGTCCAGCAGCGTGTCAGATGTTCGAGCAGCGTGAGGCCGATCGCGCCTGACCGGGTGGGGGGGAGGGGGGGGGCACGGGCCTGGTTCGTCACAGGGAGGGAGGGGTGCATGTCGGCTGCGTCACGAAGCCGATCCATCTGTAGGGGATATGACTGCGGGCGGGGAAACGACGCTAGACGCATCGCGGGTCAAACGGGCGCTCGACAGTCGGATCAGGCGAGATCGTGCGAGTCGGATTAGGCGAGAGCGTGATCCGTGATCTGGCGCGTGATGCGTGATCTGCTGCGTGATCCAGGATCTGATGTGTCATCCGTGATCCAACGGGTGATCCGTGATCTGCCGTGCGATTTGTGATCTGATGCGTGATCCATGATCTGATGTGTCATCCGTGATCTGACGCGCGATCCGTGATCTGTTGCGTGACCGCGATCTGACGCATGATTCGTGATTTGATGTGTGATCCATGATCTGATGTGTGATCCACGATCTGACGCGTCTGTTCGATATTTCTAGCCACTAAAGTGACCGTTCGTTGGCGAGGGTGCAGTGCTATGGCGCCTGGATGAACGTGCATCCGTATGTAGTTGAGGTCCATAAATTTGTGAGGCCTGTTGAATGACCTATGCGCCGCATATCATGCCATGTCGAAAGGGATCCACTATTTCAGCTCACTGCAGGCGCTCCCAACTGTATAATTCCAACTGAAGAGGGTGTTGAATTGTTATGTGACCAACTCGTGTCCGATCAGGAAAGATAGCCGTGTAAACAATACCAACAGATAGGTGCTGACTGGAAGATGAAGCTGCCACCTGCGCAGGCATGCACGCCTCTCGCTGAGCCGAAGGTGTAGCCAGGAACCGGGCAGTGTCTCCGCTGACACGGAGAGCTCTGGCACGAGCAAGACAGAGTGAGGTCTTTTCTGCGATTGGACCTGTGTTGCCCAAATACAGTCCCCATGTAAAACACTTATCTGGAGCTGTCAGCGACTGATACGATACTGTCCACATAAAGGGAGAAAACATGGATGATGGCTTCTGTCAATCAAGATTTGTTGTTTGGTTTCAAGATAGATCAAAATTGAATCCATCAGCAGGGGGAAATGAGCCTCGAGGCATGAGGAACGCATGTGTATTGTGTTTATATTTCGCTGTACTGTTTCTCCTTGTACTTTCCGCTTGAAGTCTTGGTTTGGTAGGTAGTTGGTTACATTATAATCGCATGTAAATGCCAGCGTCTAAAGTCCGCTGATTTCTGATTGGTCGATTACTATTCTGAAGCTAAGCGGAGCTTGTAACAGATACGATGTCACCGTGCGACAATCATTGTACGTGATCCGAGACCTTCCCAGTTATTTTTTCAAAGGAATGTTCCATATTTGAATATATTGAAACAAGCATCAGATATGGTGCAATAAGCTCACTCACAACCATTGGTACATACTTTTCAGTGGAACAGACTGCACTAGACAACACAACTTCTGTTAAGTACACATGCTCCTTAATACGTCATTGTTTGATAACGTCATAGTACCTTGCACAACATTGATTGAGAGCTAATTGACGGCCGTTATACCTGGAAGTCGTGCTCACGAAGGCCAGTTATGAACGACTCGACAATCATATATTTTCGTTGGCCTTGATCGCCGCATGTCTAATGGAATGGTATGATTTGAATGACGTTATTATGGCGTCATGGATGCCTGGGCGGCCTTGAATAGTCCTTCGAAATAGAATGCACATATCATAAACAGCCGCAGGCTAAGAAACTAGGGGGGGTTTATTTCGTAAGAAGTGCAGGGCCGTGAAATGCACCGAATGATCTTCAAGATGACTATTTCAGTCCAAACCCCCATACAAATGTAGAACGCTCCCTTTAAAAAGGGCAGGTCTGTGAACAGGGCAGGGCAGCGAACTGCACTAAATGATCGTCAACATGGCTACTTCGGTTCAAAACCTCACACAAATGAAGGACACTCCCCTTAACGGGTGGGCTGCCGCTGTTGGTCTTCGGATGGCTATGTAACGGCATGGCAGTCCGGAAGACCCTGGTTACCGTGCTGTCCCGACTTTGTGGTTTAGTTACGAATTCAAAGACCAGTAGGTCAACTGGCGGGGTGCATGATCTTGCTGCCGTCAGCCCAGTCCACTTCCATGAACAGGGGTTAGTGCCTTCGGTCACTGCGCTATGGCAACCCCCTCGCCTCGCAAGCCGCTCACCTCGTACCAGAACATGCAACTGGCTCATCCACGTTTACCTCAGGCGTAACTGTAGTCTATGAACGACGTAGATTGAATGACGCCCTGCAGGATGTCCTATGGAAATTTCATATATGTGTCAATGTCTAGCTGTGTTGTCAGGCTGGCAATGGTAGTCCCGCACTCGAAAACTGAATGGTGGGGCCAATAACTCCTCCCAGTGAGCATGAGTCCCGAGCAGCTGCGACTTCTGGTAAAACTATTCTCGTTAGTATCGGCGTTCCATTCATGAATCAGCGTTTCCAGCGATGATTACGGAACGGTTACAAAGGCAGACGGAATCCGCTGAACTGTTGCAGCAATGGCACATTCCACATGCCTCGGGTGGTTGGGGGGGGGGGGGGGGCTGTGTCGACATGGTCTGTAAGTATCCGTTGAGCAGCGATATTAACCAGAGGTCAACAGGCCTGCACCTGTTCCTCAGAGGTCCCAGTGTTTCGCCCAACAAGGGCCTTCCCACCAGCGGCGGGGCCCGTGTCAGGAAAGAGTGCATGAAGTCGATCTCGCTGACTGCAAACTACTGCTTCACACAGTGTTGCCGTGACGACCTCCAAAAAGTGCGCCGATTATCCGGAGATTAAGGTCAGTTTTTCGGAGTGAGGCAGGGCCATCTGATAATCTGTTCCAATGTCTGGTTCGGATTCCCAAATACGGAATCTCTAAGGAAGCCTTGCTCGCGCATTTCAGCTCTACGGCTGTTGACCACCGTCTCGACGTTCTGGTTTTGAATTACATATATATATATATATATATATATATATATATATATATATATATATATATATATTATATATGTGTGTGTGTGTGTGTGTGTGTGTGTGTGTGTGTGTGTGTGTGTGTGTGTGTGTGTGTGTGTGTGTGTGTGTGTGTGTGTGTGTGTGTGTGTGTGTGTGTGTGTGTGTGTGTGTGTGTATGTATATTAGGGACTGGACGGCCCCATGTATATGCTGCCAATCGTTTTGATTTTATACACGGCGCTGTATCTTGCTTGACGAGCAGCTAAAATTTCGAGCAACGTTGAGATGCTGCCCTGACCTTGAATCCGTCAACCTTAAATCGAGGAAACCCGAAATCACTCGACAAGAAGCCGTCCCATCGACTTTTTTACCGAAAAAAGTAATTCCGTCAGTTAAGGTTAACGAAAAGTTTTGCAGAACATTATCAGGACACATATCACATTGACTGACGAAAACACTTAAATATGACTTACCATCTTTCAC
This sequence comes from Pollicipes pollicipes, assembly GCF_011947565.3. Lineage (NCBI taxonomy): Eukaryota > Metazoa > Arthropoda > Thecostraca > Pollicipedomorpha > Pollicipedidae > Pollicipes > Pollicipes pollicipes. The sequence continues at coordinate 8,703,447 of NW_023596448.1, read as the reverse complement.
AAGAGCAGTACGGCTAGCAGTAACCTTGTAATGAAAAACAAACTGACAACAAACCAAAACCAACTAAAGCGCCTCAGTATGTCCTATGACTTGAAACTTTAACGACCTAGTAACATGAACATCCGAACCGCGCCGTTGAAATTAATTACTACTGGCAATTAAACAGGCTGATTGACAATAATTGGCGTTGGCATCGACAATCGTTGGCAATTAAGCAGCCTGATCGACATCGCCAGCTTCGTGCAGACCACAGGAGACATTAAACAGTATAGCTGAACACATAACAACTAACCTGGATTGACCAATTCGGATACTCAAGAAAAGTACAAAGTGTCGTGCCGGGGGCCCGGGTCAGCGTCAATCCAAGTCCATTACCCGCGCCCTCAGCACGGCCAGGGCCACCTGGTATCTCAGCTGCAACGTCCATGAAACGAGAATGAGATTTTAACAGCTTCTGGGCCCTATTCAAGACTCTTGGAGACTTCCGTACTCACATACGGTACCACCACTGACTGTGTTTTTGCTGAGCACCTCAGGGCGAAGAGGCACTGGGGAAGAACGAACAGGAGCAACGCTTCTCCTCGTCTCGTACAGCGCACATGGTAGTGCCCTCCACAACTAGACCATACTGCGGGATGTCCAAGCAAAGGCAAGGCTGAGATGTATCTCCGCCTCCAGCACGACGTCGTTCCACGTGCCTTCCAAGCATCCCTCCGGGGACGCTTCCAGTGACCACGTGACCAGTTCCAGTGACTGTTCCATTCAACTTCAGTCAGGTGTAATGGTGAGACTGAGGTTAAAAGGAGTTTGCTTTTTACTGGAGAGGCTATTTGATGCGGTAGTTTTTGACGCTCCATTCGAATTCCTTGATCACATGAACGTCTTACATTGCATGGATTGTATGAAGATCAAAGGGGGTTAATAACCTAAAAGACTCCGATCGTCCTCCTTTTTTGAGACGCATACATTCTAGCCTAATTATTGGCACTGATTGGGTTTCCAAAGTCAAATTATTCTGATTGGTTTTCGTCGCCATGATATCCGGGGGGTAAAATAAGAACATATAATTGAAATGAACACCAGTGTCCATTTACCTAGGTTTTACATACATAGCTACGTATTCTGAGAATTTGATGTCACCAAGCTCTAATAATTTCTTGACATCTCGCTGGTCGAATTGAACTCCTGACTATTTGCTAAAAACTGATATCCACCTCATGTTATAATTTGTATGTAGCTCAAGGTATTCGTATGTTAAAGATATAGTACATATCTAAAGTACAGTCATTTGCCAGTCAGCAGACCATGGCAACTACGGACAACATCTGGTTAAAGCAGGCATGAGGAAACACTTCAACAGATTTGAGACGGATTAGCAAGAGGATGGAACAAAAAAGTTCAGTTACATGTCTTGTGGCATCATAATTCGTCTAATGAACAAAACTTGATGGATTAAAACAGAAAATGACTAAATCTTGCAACAAATTATGCGTTGAAAGCAGGCAAAGTTAGCAATTGGTTGCCCCACAGGAGAAACTTACTGGCTTTTAAGAGCACGCTTCTTTCCTCTCCCTACACAAAAAGCCGGCATCTTTCGCTGATACACAGAGTCATCCAACTCACCCAGAACACATAAATTTTAATCATGCCCACCAACCTACAAGATTAAACTGCGAAATAAGTAGGACGAGGTGTGCATGTTAACACAGAATTTCGATACCAAACACTTCCGTATTCGCTGCACCAGGTCTGTTCCAAATCCATGTAAGCTACGGTAATGTACCGTGATGGGATAGTGAGCCTAGAATGGCTTAGATTTGTCATTATTGAGCCCCGCCATGAGCTAAGAAACAGCTAAATGGGGGTTTTACAGGGCAAAAATGATGTTAAAAATAGGTTCCGTACTTCTAATTGTTTTCTTCATTCCCCCTGACTTATTCAGTCTTGGGTGCTTATCAAATATGCTTGGGCGACTGGAGAATAAATCCAATTCATGTGTAAAATATTTGCAAGCTTGCAGTTGGAACATTTTGAAGAGAAATTGGTCAACATTTTAAGCCATAGATGGTATCTTTAAAGGCAACCAGAAAGGAACGAAAACTTCACTTGTATCACAATTGTACGATAGAACGAGAAACCAAAGCAATCAACACGTGCCCGGGTGGCCGGCTAGATACCCCGCGCTCAGGTCGAGGGGTCAATATGACCACCACCACCACCCCCATCCCCACGCTGAGGTCTCGGAAACTAAGAAAGCTAGAGACACCAAATTTACAGGGTGCGTTGACCTGTACGTAAACTCACTTAGGTCAGAGCTTGAGGTTCCTAGGTTATGACCTTGGGGTCAAAAAAGGTCAAACAAGGTCGAATTTCAGGCTGGCCTCCAAAATGCCCCAGAACCTAGATAACTGTTTCTAAGCAAAAGTATACATCCTCATATAATGTCAGTGACCTTTTTTGGCCTTTTGAAGGTCATGGTGACAAAATCATAGAAAACTGCTCCGAGTTTTACATTTGAATAAGCGACAAAGATTACGCTAGGCAGTATGCTCCTAAAAACTAAACGTTGATAGTCATTTTAGGTCAACGACCTATTCTAACCTCTAAGAGGTCCATGAAAGATGCATAAGACGGTTCCTGCCATCAATACATTCGAAATGAGCACCAGAAACCATCCCATACAGCAAGCCCTAGAGTAATAAAAAAGGCAGGTTATGACTTTCGTATGACCTTCATACCTGACCTTAGATCAACTTGATTTGCTCATTCAATATTTGTGTTGCCTAAGAAAGCATCTCAGAGATAACGGCTTCGTCTAACACTCCGTTGTTGCGTCCGATTGAACGATTCCTTATAACTGAACTTTGCTGAGACCAGACTTTGACCTGTCATAGGTCAGTGACCTTACAAGTTACATCTAAATTTTGATGTCTAACGATCCGCTATTCCCTTGTCTACAGCTATGCGAAATTTGGCGCGGCCACGCCGCGTCGTTCAGATCCCATTCGGGAAAAGCCTTCGCGGGGGTCAATTTAACCACCCACCCCACCCAAGCGTGTGTTTAACAAAAGTATGAAGCGCCATAGATTTGGTAAAATCTGTAACTAGCTTATTTGACTACAATTCTGCGAAAATGCGTCCTCAAACGATGATATTCGACTTTACATTGCATTAGAAGACATTTCTTGAATTTTGTACTCCTGCATTTCGGGAGTGGTGCTACTTAGTGATCACGTTTCTTCGAGTAACAGAAATACATGGAGTAAAATTTTCTACCAGACTTTGCTGGTCTTTTTACCAGGTTTTGCTTTGGTGGTGTGGTGCTGCCGTCGTGCGACCAAAAAAAAAATGGGGGATGTGTGAAAACCTTGCATTTGGCACGCGGCTACAAAGTGTGATGTATTTCGTTAACAAACCAAGCTTAATGCATGCAAGCGGCTGAAGTCGCCGGGGCTTTCGGGCTTGAAGGTCACAGAGGAAGGGTCTGGTGCCCTTCCTATGTGCATACAAAGACATAATCAGATATAGGCAGGATATATCCATAGGTGTCCAGGTCCTGCGGAGCCTTGCTTATGCTTGATGGTTTCAAGTGAGTTCGGTTTTGGATGACGTCTTAAAACTTCGGAAAGAGAAACATGGGTTTGGTATCGCGGTTGGAAAGTATAGGGTAGGAGAGAAAAAGTAACATACAATATGGGAACGAGGGTTTAAAGATTATTCCCTATAAAGTGTTGCTTTACACCACACTAAGTCGGCAAATCTAGAACACTGGAATAAACTCATCATTTTAGATTTCCCAGGATACATCACCGTTATATGCATTGGCTCAGCCTCCGATGAGACCGTACGGTGAACCTCCAGCCATTGTCCAGCCGCCCTGCCAGATTCTGGCCGCCCTCCACTGACCTTGTCCGTGTAAAAGTGTAACGCTGCGGGGATGGTGAGTGTACTCCTCGCCAATTATCAGCTGGCCAGTCGGGCCGGTATATAAGGCCCCGCTGACCGGTGCAGGGCATCACTGGATCCCTGCACTCCGCAGAACACACACCATACTCCGAGATGAAGCTGGTGAGTACGTGTTCTAGAACAAGCCATTCCACTGCTGCGTCTTCTGAGAGTAGCACGCAGATAACCTGGCAAGGATATTTGTCCTTTTATAGAACATTTTTGGATACCAGAAGTTAATACAGCCTAGTGTGTTGAAACAGAACCAAAAGATGGCTTAGCACAACGTGGTAATTTGGCACAATCCCCTTTTCAAACTGAGCAAAACTACCATAACTTCGCGAGTTTCTGTACAACATCACATGTAAAAGTAACTTGATTGCTGCGCGTTCTGAGGACAGATCGTTTTGTTTCAGTTCATCGTTGCTGCCGTCCTGGCCGTTGCTGCCGCTGACAGGCGGCCTGCTCCGGCCTCATACTCCGCCCCTGCTCCGCCCTCGTACTCCGCCCCTGCTCCGCCCTCGTACCCTGCCCCTGCCCAGCCCTCGTACTCTGCCCCTGCTGCCCCCAAGTACGCCCCCAAGGTGATCGAGATCCTGAGCCAGGAGTTCGACCTGCGTGACGACCAGTCATACGACGCCAGGTGAGATGAATAAGCTTTTTTCCCCACCAGCGTTTTCACAGTTCTTATGACCGTAACTTTAAATGAAGTCATGTAAGTCGGCGGAGAATTGTTCTTGTAAATACTCTTATGCATCGTATGCAACTTTCAGGTTTCTGATCGTTTTCCGCTCTAAATTTAAGCTATTGCAGTACGGACTGTGGCTAACACCACCACATTTTTAGCTTGACCAAGGCTTTCAGTTCATTACAAAATAAATCTTATGCACTCCCAACATGATATCTATTTCCCTAAAAAGCTGTTTTCCATTCAAGCAAAGCCACGCGCCTGCTTAGCCCCGTCCCATTTTCGATGTCACCCCCTAGGGAAAGTCCCTGCTGCATTCAGTTTAGGCAACCCAAAAAGTGATAAAGAATAAAGCTGCCGCCCTCCACCCTCACCCCTCAATCTCCAAAAGTGTATGTAAAATGCAACCCTTATCTTAAACTTGCATGTCAATGTAACGCTTGGACCTTGCCGACCGCAGTGCGCTCTGTAATAACGCTTCCTTTTTCCCCAGCTACCAGACGGAGAACGGCATCTACGCCTCCGAGTCGGGCCAGGCCGTGGCCGGCTACGGAGATGAGCAGAGCTACGCCGTCCAGGGCCAGTACAGCTACACCGGCGACGACGGTGTCAGCTACACCGTGTCGTACGTGGCCGACGCCAACGGCTTCCAGCCGCAGGGTGACCACCTGCCGACCCCCGTGCCCACCGAGTACCCGACCCCTGAGGTGCCGGCGACCCAGGCTAGCTACCAGGCGGCCCCTGCCCCCAGGTACCAGCCTGCCCCTGCCCCTAGCTACCAGGCTGCCCCTGCCCCCAGCTACCAGGCTGCCCCTGCCCCCAGCTATCAGCCCGCCCCCGCACCCCAGTACCAGGCCAGATACCAGTGATTCTGAGTCAAGTCCTCTCTGTCCATCGTTGGGATAAGAGCAGTGTACACCGACTACGCTTACATGTTTGTCTATTTATTGTGATGTATGAAATGAGTGTTATGTTTGATTGCGTTGCGTGACCGTTTCGTTTCAATACATGTGCATTTCACAAGAAGTACTTCATGTTTGTTGGAGATGAAAGCAGCATGTTGAAGCCTACTGGAGCACGCTATATAAACTGGCGCTGGCCGCCGGGCTGGCGACGGTGGTCTTTTCATGTTCGCGGATGGACTCCTGTCATTCGCGTTGGAACTAAACATCCAGTGGTGTGCGACCCCAATGCGCATGTAAGTGTTGTGCTTGAAAAAATGACAGATTGTGTGAAGAATTCATGAAATGACCAAGTTGGTTATGCGGTAAAGAAATTGCACGATTGCTGAAATCGGCGGTAGGGTGATTCCAGGTCATACGTTCGGTCAATGTACTTCTTGCCCTGTTTTTTAAGGCACATCAAGGCTGTTTCTGAATTGACCGAATACGTAAGCTACAAATGTGTACCTTAAGTAAGCTATACAAAGACAGCTATGAGATGTCGACCAAAAGAACATTGGGCGCCCAGTCTCGCTCTCAAAGAAGGGCGAAACCATACATTAGTTGTCAAAGAGCCGTTGTCAAGGATTTCCTGTAAATTTTTACGCATATTGAAGTAATGAGAGAGGCTTCTGAACTTAAAGTAGTGCACCGAATGATATTCACGCGGACAAGAAAAGTACTCGCAGCACAGCAAGGTTCTCAATGCTCGGCCACTTAAAATGTAACCTGCAAAGGCCCTGGTGGCGAAAAATAATGACATACCCAGGGTTCATGAATTACAAAGACGCTGTAGTGTTATCTATGCACTTTGGAGGCAGCTGTTGATAGCACTTTGACATTGTTAAAACAGTTGTTACCACTCATTCATAAATTATAAGCTGCTGTTTCATAGGGTGGACAGAGTAGTCCACTAATGTCGTACGTTGTGATGGCACGGGTCAACAGCTGTGGCACTACCTCAGTGCTGTACTGTGGCATGACATAATGAGCAACGATATGGTTTTTGTGCTGCAATCCATGCCGCATTCATAATGAATTCTAGCATGAAAAGATGGGTCAAGCATGCGCTCTTGTATTGACTTCCCATCTGACATACGACTGACCAAAAACTCATTGTACAATTTGCAAATGACTTTCAGCAAACAGACAACCAATCAGTGGCATCACTTGCTCAGCCTGTTTTGGGAATCCACAAAACGTAGATGAGAAGGATGCAAACACATTCTCCGCTTCCACAGTCATGCAACATGCTGCATCCATCAGGCTGCTTTAATGAAAATAACAGAAAAATTTAAAGGTGGTGAATCGACACTGCAAACGTGCTGACATTGCACAAGGATGGAAACATGATAAAGGCATGTAGTTATGGCTGGATGGGATTAATGTAATTCTTCCCCTGTTTTTTAAGGCACATCAAGGCTGTTTCTGAAATGACCGAATACGTATGCTACAAATGCGTACCTTAAGTAAGCTATACAATGACAGCTATGAGATGTCGACCAACAGAACATTGGGCGCTCAGTCTCGCTCTCAAAGAAGGGCGAAATCATACATTAGTTGTCAAGTAGCAGTTGTCAAGGATTTCCTGTAAATTTTTACGCATATTGAAGTAATGAGAGAGGCTTCTGAACTTAAAGTAGTGCACCGAATGGTATTCGCGCGGAAAAGAAAAGTACTCGCAGCACAGCAAGGTTTTCGATGCTCGGCGACTTAAAAGATAGCCTAGAAGTGCCCTGGTGGCAAAAAATAATGACATACCCAGAGTTCACGACCTACACTGACGCTGTAGTGCTATCTGTGTATCTTTGGAGGCATTTTTGTGCAATGTTGTGACAATATTGTAAATTATGAGGAATATCAAGTCATGGCTTAAATTATGTATATATAAAAATTATGTTATTATGACAATCTATAAATTATGAGTGGGCAAACAAAAGCCGAAAACCAACCCCCAGTTTTTCTCATTAGATTTAGGCCACTTTATTTTGATGGTAGCCAGTACCTGCTTTTTATTGTGTATAAGTTATTAAAGTTTTTTATTTAAGTGGTATAGTAGTCATGCACAGGCCACCTCGCAGATAATTAAAACTAGTAGTTGTGTGTTGGTCAAATTTACCTGCCTTTCTGTAACCTTGCAGCCAACAGGATTGGGACACCATGCCAAACTTTGGGGGGCTCAACTCAGCATTGGAGGACGGGGGGAAAACGTTCTTGCATAGAATACAAATCGACACCCAAGACGAACATCCTAAAAAGCATGGTACCTCTACAGCACGTGTTCATGCCACAAAGGGGCATGAATGCCTCATAACCAACTCATGCGCACAAGAACATAAAAGGATATTAAAATGGCAGGAAAATAAAGGTGAAAATGAAGCGTTCCGGCATTGGTCCATCACTGCGTGCCCAACAAGCCTTTTTCTTGACATTGTCAATATCTGTCAGTAGTGCTTCGTGTGTTTCATAGATTGTTTGAGAACTGCGCTAGTCACGTGCAGTTTGTCTTAACAATGTCATATATTCGTGCACTGAGCTTTATAAGCTGAACGTGCAATAAATACTTTAAAATTGCATAAGCATTTTCTTTCGGGTTCCTCGTCAGTTCAAAGAGAACATAATTATGCGCTGGGGTAACACACGAAAACATGAATAATAGCTGGGCTGCAACGTGCCAATTTGGCGACAAACAAGGCTTACTTGATGAAATATGACGCGTTCACGCATTACATAACTATTCACCACTAGGTGAATGGCATGGAAAGCTGGACGTAGCATCATGGGCTGTGGGTTAATGCGGCTAGGAGTATTTGGTAGGATAAGGTGACATTTGCTTTTGATGTTGTTAATCTCTTCAACATTCTTTGGACGTAACTTTTGGTATTAATTATCGTCGAAGCGTCGAACCTGTACATAACATTATGGGCTGTGGATTAATGTGGCTAGAGCATTTGGTAGGAGAAGGTGACCTTTATTTTTGATGCTGTTAATCTCTTCAACATTCTGATCTGGGATGATGAAACGGACGACTAGTCGTTACCACAATAGTTAATGAGCACGCGGTACGAGCTGTTCCGAAAGTAGCGCACTGAAATATTTCCTGCGATGTCGGCCTTGGGAACAGCTGGCAAATGCTGTTAAAGGGAATGTTCCACATTTGAAGATATTGAGGTAGGCATCGGATATAATGGAAAAAAATTACTTGTAACTATCGGTAAGCTTTCAAGGTTCAAAAACGAAGCTAAGTAGCCAAATTTCAAAATTTGTAAAAGTGCGCCCCATTGCATCATTGTTTGATGGCGTCACGGAATGGTTCTGTAACGACAGCAATACCTGGCAGCAACTGGCAGCCAGACCTAAAGAATGCCTCGAAACACACGAAAGCTAAGGCTAACTGGCCATTCTCGTCGCGGGGGTCAAGTCGAATGGCGGATTAGTGGGTGGTTTGCTTGTGGATTTTTGTTTTTGTCTGGGCGCTGGCTGTAAGAAAAGCTTTGGTGGACTGTTTGACGTACGCAACGTAGCGCTCGCCAGCTTTTATGGCAGATTATTAATACCAAAGCACGATATCCTGTACTGCTGCTGTTGCTGCTATGCTCTTGATGACTTTGTAAATACTTTATTGTCGACCCATCGTTGCCTGCAGTGCTGTAGTCATGACATTGATATCATGTGATGTCTTAGCACGGACAGAGCCACCTGGCATATTAGTTAGTTCGCTCAAGAAACGAGAACGAGGTTTTAAACACCTCCTGGGCCTCTTCGACTCTTGGAGGCTTCTGGATCCCACATACGGTCCGGTCATTGCATACCACCACCGACTGTGCTCTTCCTTTAGCACCTCAGGGCGCAGAGGCGCTGGGGAAGAAGGAACAAGAGCAACGCCTTCTCCTTGTTTCGTACAGCGCACACGTCAGTGCGCCATACGACTAGATCACTGCGGGTGGTCCAAGCAGAGGTACGGGCGAGATGCGTCTCCGCCTCCAGCACGACGTCGCTCCACGCGCCGTCCAAGCACCCCAGGGAACGCTTTCAGTGACGTCTCTAATATACGTTATATTTTCATTGATGTGGATTGTTCCTGTGGGATTCAGCAATGACTTCCAGTAACGTCACGGTGGGAAGGGACGGCGCCACAAATTTTGAGGTCGGTGAGGGGGCAAGAGTTTCCAGGAACATCCTGAAATAAATGGGACCTCTTTACAAAGAAGCCTCCTGAGTGGTGTCGTGCTCAAGGGGACCGGCACGGAGGGGCGTGCCTACTAATCACATTGCTACATCCACCGTATCAAAGTACGTCAATGTCCATAATTCAAAATGTAAAATGAGGCGTTCTGACATCAACCCACGACATTATTATCCTAAGATAGGGCCTCTTGTTGTAGAGAAGGACGTTCTGATGCATACAAGGGCCTTCTAATCCAGAACGGCAAGGTTCTGATTCACGAAGAAGCCTCCAAATCCGACTAAGAGGTCTTACCATCCCGTAACAGGGGATCCTGGTTCAGGCCGCGTTCATCTGATGCCCTACAGGGCCCCCGTTGTCAAGAAGTGGGGCCTCCTGAATGCAGAGCGTGTTCTGCAACCCAGAACGGGGGTCTATTAGTTGGTAACGGGTGCTTCTCGAGCAAGGAAACGGGCCCCTTGAACATATTATTGGGCCTACAGTTCGAGAATATGCGTTAGGTTATTCATAAATGTAACCTTATGATGCAGAAAACGGGCCTCGATATAGGAGGGCGTCTTTTGAGCCCCATTCGTTACTCTTCAGCTTAGTTCTGGGGCCCCCTTCAGCTGAATTTCGGTAATCCTCAGGTAGCTACAATGCCTTTATTTTTGGAAACAGCGGCCTCCCAAAAAATTCAATGGGGCAAAAACTTGAGCAACCGATCATTTGGCATAAATATTTCGATGAACCTTGTCAGATCGCTGAACTATGGCAGGTCAAGGTCAGGCCATGGCTGTCAGCGAAAACAGTTGCTAATAAACCGCCCAAGGTGATTCGACAACGAAGTGTTGAGCGAAGCCATACCTCTATGGGATGGTTAATTTTACATTTACACTTGGGTTTGTGACTTTTCCATTCGACTTAATTCAGGTGTAACAGTGAGGCCGAATTTAAAACGAAATTGCTTCTCCACTGAGGAGATTACTTGATGAGATAGTTTTCGATGCTTACTTAGAATTCCATGCTCACAGTGACGTCTTACATTATATGGATTGTATAAAGATCAGAGGGGATTTGTAACCTAAAATGACCCCGATCGGCCTCTTTGTGAGAGGCATGCCTCCTAGCCTTATTCTTGGCACTAATTGGAATACATATTTCAAAGTAATCTGGTTGTTTTTGGTCACCATGACATCCCAAGGTAAAAAAGTTGATATATCTGAAATGAACACCAGTGACCATTTACCTAGAGTTTACATGCGTAATTACGTATTCTGAGAATTTGATGTCACCAAGCTCTAATAATTTCTTGACATCTCGCTGGTCGAATTGAACTCCTGACTATTTGCTAAACACTGATATCCACCTCATATTATAATTTTTATGTAGCTCAGGGTATTCGAGTGTTAAAGATATGATGCATATCTACAGTACAGCCATTTGCCAGTCACCAAACCATGGCAACTATGGACAACATCAGGTTAAAGCAGACATGAGGAACCACTTCAACAAATTTCAGACAGATAATCAAGAGTATGGAACAAAATAGTTCAACTACATGTCTTGTGGCATCATCATTTGTCTTATGAACAAAACTTGATGAATTAAAATAGAAAATGGCCAAATCTTGCAACAAATTATGTGTTGAAAGCAGGTAAAGTTAGCAATTGGTTGCTCCACGGGAGGAACTTACTGGCTTTTAAGGGCACGCTTCTGTCCGCTCCCCACACAAAAAGTCGGCATCTTTCGCCGACAGACAGAGTCATCCAGCTCACCCAGAACACATAAATTTTAATTATGCCCGCCAACCTACAAGATTAAAGTGCGAAATAAGTAAGACGAAGTGTGCATGATAACACAGAATTTCGATACCAAACACTTCTGTATCAGCCGCGCCAGGTCTGTTCCAAAGCCATGTACGCTACGATGATGTACCGTGATGGGATAGTGAACCTAGAATGGCTTAGATTTGTCATTATTGAGCCCCGCCATGAGCTAAGAAACAGCTAAATGGGGGTTTAACGGGGCAAAATGATGTTAAAAGTAAGTTCCGTCTATTTAATTGTCTTCTTCATTCCCCGTGACGTGTTCATTCTTGGGTGCTTATCAAACATCTTGGGCGACTGAAGAATAAATCCAATTTATGTATAAAGTATTTGCAAGTTTGCAGTTGGAACATTTTGCAGAGAAATTGGTCAACATTTTAAGCCATAGATGGTATCTTTCAAGGCAATCAGAAAGGAACGAAAAATGAAGTATCACACTTGTATGATAGAAAGAGAAACAAAAGCAATTAACACGCGCCCGGGTGGCCGGCTAGATACCCTGCGCTCAGGTGGGGGAAGGGGTCAATTTGATCACCCTCCTCCACACACTGAGATCTCGGAAACTAAGAACGCCACAGACACAAAATTACAGGGTGTGTTGACCTGTACGTGAACTCACTTAGGTCAAAGCTTCAGGTTCCTAGGCTATGACCTTTGGGCCAAATAATGTCAAACAAGGTCGAATTCCAGGCTGGTCTCCAAAATACTCCAGAACCTAGATAACTGCTTCTAAGCAGAAGTAAACATTCTCATATGATGTCAGTGACCTTTTCATACCTTTTGAAAGGTCATGGTGACAAAATCATAGAAAACCGCTCTGAGTTTTGCATTTGAATCAGCGACAAAGCTTGCGCTAGGCAGGATGTTCCTAAAAACGAAATGTTGATCCGGGTCATTTTATGTCAACGACCTATTCTAGCCTCTAAGAGGCCCATGGAAGATGTATAATGCGGTTCCTCCTAACAATAGATTCGAGATGAGCACCAGAAACTATCCCATATAGCAAGACTTAGAGTAATAAAATAGCTTGGTTATGACCTTCGTATGACCTTCATACCTGAACTTAGGTCAACTTAATTTGCTCATTCAGTATTTGTGTTGGCTAATGCAACATCTCAGAGATTATGGCTTCGTCTAACACTCCGTTGTTGCGTCCGAATGAACGATTCCTTCCAAATGGACTTCGCTGAGACCAGACTTTGACCTGTCATTGGCAGTGACCTTACAAGTTACATCTAAATTTTGATGTCAAACGATCTGCTATTTGATTGTTTAAAGCTATGCAAAATTTAGAGGCGGCTAGGCCGCGCCGTTCGGATCCCATTCGGGAAAACCTTGGGGGGAGGTTAATTAGACCGCCTCCCTCCACCCCAGCGTGTGTTAAACAAAAATATAAAGTGCGATATTTTGGGGTAAAATTTTGTAACTAGCTTATTTGACTACAATTCCGTGAAAATACGTGCTCAAACGATGATATTCAGCTTTAAATTTCATTAGAAGACATGTCTTGAATTGTGTGCTCCTGCATTTCGGGAGTGGTGTTATTTAGTGATTACGTTTCTTCGGGTAACATAAATACATGGAGTAAAATTCTCTACCAGACTTAATTGGTCTTTCTACCAGGTCTTCCTTTGGTGGTGGAGTGCTTCCGTCGTGTGAAAAAAAAAATGGGATGAGCGAAAATGTTATAGTTGGCACACAGCTACAAACTGTGATGCATTTCGTTAACAAGCCAAGGTAACATAATCGCAATGATTATAATAATCAACTAAACAAAACAAAAGTAATCAAATAAAAATTAAACTAGATAAAAAATAGCAAAAATAATCAAAAGTAAGTATAATAATCAAAACTAAATACCATAATCAAACACCAAAATTACAATTACAATAAATAATTATGTGCACACAAAGACATAATCAGACATAGGTGAGGCATGATATAGCCAGGTGTCCAGGTTCTGTGGAGCCTTATGCTTGATGGTTTCAAGTGAGCTCGGTTTTGGATGACGTCTTAAAACTTCGTAAAGAGAAACATGGATTGATATCCCGGTTAGTAAGTGTAAGGTAGAAGTCACAGTCACATAACAACAAAAGTCACATAAAATATGGGAAAAACGATTGAAAAATTCCTCCTTATAAAGTGTTTCTTTACACCACACTAAGTCGGCAATTCTAGAACACTGGAATAAACTCATAATTTTAGATTTCTCAGCACACATCACCGTTTGTGCACTGTGTTAGCCTCCGATGAGACCGTACGGTGAGCCCCTAGCCATTGTCCAGCCGCCCTGCCATATCGTGGCTGCCCTCCACTGACCTTGTCCGTGTAAAAGTGTAACGCTGCGGGGATGGTGAGTGTACGCCTCGCCAAATATCAGCTGGCCAGTCGGGCCGGTATATAAGGCCCCGCTGACCGGTGCAGGGCATCACTAGATCCCTGCACTCCGCAGAACACACACTCTACTCCGAGATGAAGCTGGTGAGTACGTGTTCTAGAACAAGCCATTCCACTGCTGCGTCTTCTGAGAGTAGCACGCAGATAACCTGGCAAGGATATTTGTCCTTTTATAAGACATTTTTGGATACCAGCAGTCAATCCAGCCTAGTGCGTTGAAACAGAACCAAAAGATGGCTTAGCATAGCGTGGTAATGTGGCACAAATTCCCTTTTCAAACCGAGCAAAACTACCATAAATTCGCGAGTTCCTGTACAACTTCACATGTAAAAGTAACTGGTTGCTGCGCGTTCTGAGGACAGATCGTTTTTTTTCAGTTCATCGTTGCTGCCGTCCTGGCCGTTGCTGCCGCTGACAGGCGGCCTGCTCCGGCCTCATACTCCGCCCCTGCTCCGCCCTCGTACTCCGCCCCTGCTCCGCCCTCGTACCCTGCCCCTGCCCAGCCCTCGTACTCTGCCCCTGCTGCCCCCAAGTACGCCCCCAAGGTGATCGAGATCCTGAGCCAGGAGTTCGACCTGCGTGACGACCAGTCATACGACGCCAGGTGAGATGAATAAGCTTTTTTCCCCACCAGCGTTTTCACAGTTCTTATGACCGTAACTTTAAATGAAGTCATGTAAGTCGGCGGAGAATTGTTCTTGTAAATACTCTTATGCATCGTATGCAACTTTCAGGTTTCTGATCGTTTTCCGCTCTAAATTTAAGCTATTGCAGTACGGACTGTGGCTAACACCACCACATTTTTAGTTTGACCAAGGCTTTCAGTTCATTAGAAAGTAAATGTTGTGCACTCCCAACGTGATGTCTATTTCCCTAAAAAGCTGTTTTCCATTCAAGCAAAGCCACGCGCCTGCTTAGCCCCGTCCCATTTTCGATGTCACCCCCTAGGGAAAGTCCCTGCTGCATTCAGTTTAGGCAACCCAAAAAGTGATAAAGAATAAAGCTGCCGCCCTCCACCCTCACCCCTCAATCTCCAAAAGTGTATGTAAAATGCAACCCTTATCTTAAACTTGCATGTCAATGTAACGCTTGGACCTTGCCGACCGCAGTGCGCTCTGTAATAACGCTTCCTTTTTCCCCAGCTACCAGACGGAGAACGGCATCTACGCCTCCGAGTCGGGCCAGGCCGTGGCCGGCTACGGAGATGAGCAGAGCTACGCCGTCCAGGGCCAGTTCAGCTACACCGGCGACGACGGTGTCAGCTACACCGTGACGTACGTGGCCGACGCCAACGGCTTCCAGCCGCAGGGTGACCACCTGCCGACCCCCGTGCCCACCGAGTACCCGACCCCTGAGGTGCCGGCGACCCAGGCCAGCTACCAGGCGGCCCCTGCCCCCAGGTACCAGGCTGCCCCCGCCTCAGGCTACCAGGCCGCCCCTGCTCCTAGCTATCAGGCGGCCCCTGCCCCCAGCTATCAGCCCGCCCCCGCACCCCAGTACCAGGCCAGATACCAGTGATTCTGAGTCAAGTCCTCTCTGTCCATCGTTGGGATAAGAGCAGTGTACACCGACGACGCTTACATGTTTGTCTATTTATTGTGATGTATGAAATGAGTGTTATGTTTGATTGCGTTGCGTGACCGTTTCGTGTCAATACATGTGCATTTCCCAGAGAAGTACCTCATGTTTGTTGGAGATGAAAGCAAGCATGTTGTAGCCTACCGGAGCACGCTATATAAACTGGCGCTGGCCGCCGGGCTGTCCTGTTTGAGGAGCCCTGGTGTCCAGAGGCTGGAGGATATTTCCCTGCAGGGGGGGGGGGGGGAGGACGGGCAATGCCAGTGGAGAGGAAAGGTGATAGCACTTGCAGTCCCTTGGCGACGGCGGTCTTTTCATGTTCGGGAGTGGGCTCCTGTCATTTGCGTTGGGAATAAACATCCAGTGGTGTGCGACCCCAATGCACATGTAAGTATTGTGCTTGAAAAAAGACAGATTGTGTTAAGAATTCATGAAATGACCAAGTTGGTTATACGGTAAAGAAATCGCACGATTGCTGAAATCGGTGGTGAGGTAATTCCAGGTCATGCGTTCGATGAATGTAATTCTTGCCCTGTTTTTTAAGGCACATCAAGGCTGTTCCTGAAATGACCGAATACGTAAGCTACAAATGCGTACCTTCAGTAAGCTATACAATGACAGCTATGAGATGTCGACCAAAAGAACATTGGGCGCTCAGTCTCGCTCTCAAAGAAGGGCGAAACCATACATAAGTTGTCAAGTAGCCGTTGTCAAAGGATTCCCTGTACATTTTTACGCATATTCAAGTAATGAGAGAGGCTTCTGAACTTAAAGTAGTGCATCGAATGATATTCACGCGGAAAAGAAAAGTACTCGCAGCACAGCAAGGTTTTCAATGCTCGGCCACTTAAAATGTAACCTGCAAATGCCCTGGTGGCGAAAAATAATGACATTCCCAGAGCTCATGGCTTACAAAGACCCTGTAGTGTTATCTATGCACTTTGGAGGCAGCTGTTGATAGCACTTTGACATTGTTAAAACAGTTGTTACCACTCATTCATAAATTATAAGCTGCTATTTCATAGGCTGGACAGAGTAGTCCACTAATGTCGTACATTGTGTGATGGCACGGGTCAACAGCTGTGGCATGACATAATGAGCAACGATATGGTTTTTGTGCTGCAATCCATGCCGCATTCATAATGAATTCCAGCATGAAAAGATGGGTCAAGCATGCGCTCTTGTATTGACTTCCCATCTGACATACGACTGACCAAAAAGTCATGGTACAATATACAAATCACTTTCAGCAAACAGACAACCGATAAGTGGCATCACTTGCTCAGCCTGTTTTGGGAATCCACAAAACGTAGATGAGAAAGATACAAACACATCTTCCACTTCCACAGTCATGCAACATGCTGCAGCCATCAGGCTGCCTTAATGAAAATAACAGAAAAATTTAAAGGTGGTGAATCGACACTGCAAACGTGCTGACATCGCACAAGGCTGGAAACATGATAAAAGCATGTAGTTATGGCTGGATGGCTGGGGAAACTGCCAGTGCTTACAAGGCTCATGATAAAAGTATTATAAAGTGGTAGACACCAACCGCAATGCTTTTCCACCTTTTACAGCACCCACGCAAGTTGCAGTGGCTATAACATTGATGACTCACGAGCAATGCTCGCACGCATACAATATTTGTAAAGACAGTACAATGTGCATCAGTAATATAATAGCTCAATATGTTCAGAATTTTTTAGTGAAAGACGACTTTGCAAAGCCAAATAATGTGAGCCTGTACTGAGCATGTGCGTTAATGAGCGGTACGCACCAGCTCCTACTGCCAAAATAAATTGCTGATATAATGACACGCAATGGATTAATTTCATGCTGTAATACCTCAATAGGTTCAAAATGTTGGCAAAATCATTATGAAGTACCAGCTTGCCTCTGTACACCCTTACAACATAGTGCTAGTGCTTCTCTTAGTTTGCCAGGGTTCTTCCGTCATGTTTAAACGCAAACATAACGGTACGGGCAGGTATCAATACATCACATTTTGTTGGGAGTCAGTACACTTCAAGAATACCAAAAACAATGTTCTCTCAGAAGTACAAACCTCGCACGCACACTTGACATCACATCAAGATCAATGCAAGCCACTTGCACACACCACCAGTAATCACACACATTTCAAGCCCCCGATTCATACCCTTTTTTGAAATAAGTGCGATCTCTCACTTGCACAGCACGTGGAACTATCAAATTGCAGGGTTATCCGCAATTTCCGCACAGATTTTTAGTCATAACACCGCATTTCACCATGACCTCCCTTCAAAAGCTCCAACGAGGGTTCATGGTAATGCGGCTCAAGAGGTTTCTTCAAGAAGAAAAAACGCCAGCAGGGGAAAAAGACAGATCCGCTGTCGCGTCTTCTTTTTTATAACTTTCGGGGCGGTGCCCGTTTTTGAGGTGCCGTACTTTTTCGCAGGTACTGGCGTTCTTTTTTATACCATATCACCTTCCGCGCATTGTATCATATGTGCCACGTCATCGCTTTTGCAAACATGCCAGCAGCCATGCTGTTTTGACCGTAAGCAGAAAACAGGCTATGGTATGACTGCGATCGCATGACGTCTCTATGACGTCATTAATGCCGAGGCAACTTTGAAATAGGCTCTAAATAACCTTTTTGCACTTTTGCGGGCGTGTAACTAAGGAACCAGATCGTTTTGGGTTTCAAAAGGAGATAACCATGAACTGCATCAAAGGTCCTCAAGATGACTATTTCAGTTCAAAACGCCGTTCAAATGTGGAACATTTCTTTTAAAGGAAATGTTTCACATTTGAAGACATTGAATCAAACATCAGACTGGATGTAACAAGCTTGCTTATAACAGCCAACAGCTTCTCCCAGCGAGCGCGAGTCCCGAGCAGCTGCGACTTCTGCCAAAGCTATTCTCATTAGCATCGGCGTTCCATTGATGAATCAGCGTTTTCAGTGATGTTTGCGGCACGGTTACATAGGCAGACGGAATCCGTTCAACTGTTGCAGCAAAGGCACATTCCGCAGACCTCGGGGTGGCTGTGTTGACATGATCTGTAAATATCCGCTGAGCAGCAGCACTAACCAGAGCTCAACAGGCCTGCACCCGTTCCTCAGAGGTCCCAGTGTTTCGCCGAACAAGGGCCTTCCCATGAGTGGCGGGGTCCGTGTGAGGAAAGGGTGCATGAAGTCGGTCTCGCTGACTGCAAAGCACTGCTTTGCGCATTGTTGCCTTAATGGCTTCCAAAAGCTATGCCGATTATCCGGAGATCAAGAGGTCAGCTTTTCGAAGGAAGTTAAGGCCATCTGAGCCATCTGTTCCAATGTCTGATTCGAATTCCCAGATTCGGAATCTCTGCGGACGCCTCCCTCGCACAGCTCAGCTGTACGGCTGTTCTCCGCCGGCTCGATGTTTTGGTTCTGCATTATATATGTAAATATATATATATATATATATATATATATATATATATATTGGAGACCAGACGCCGCCATGTACATACTACCAGTTGGTTTGATTTTATCTACGGTGCTGTATCTTGCCTGGCGAGCAGCCAAAATTGCGAGCAACCGAGCTGACCTTGAATCCATCAACCTTGAACCGAAGAAACCTGACACTGCTCGACAGAAACCGGGTGATCGAATTTTTTACCGAGATCAAATAACCTCACCATATAAGGTGAACGAAAAGTTTTGCAAATATCATCAGGACACACATCACACAGACTGATGTTGACACTTAAATAAGACTTGCCATCTTTCACAAGAACTAGCAGTAACCTTGTAATGAACAACAAACTAACAAGAAACTAAAGTCAACCGAAGCGCACCAACCTATCACTTCAAATGCGCTTATGGAGACTGCCGGCTCCGCAATTCACCTGTGCTGGAATGACAACAACGCCTGACAATGTACCTGCAGGAGGGAGCGCCAGACCAGCACATCAAAATCTCCGATCAAGTTTCGTACGCTTTGACCTAACCGAAATCCCACCGAATCTAAAATAACATCTAAGCAAACACCGTTTAGAAGTTCTCGAAGCCAGCCTGATCAGAGACAGAATGCCCGACTTAAACACCCATCGAATGTAAAATTATTTCTAAGAAAACGCCGTTTACAAGTTCTCGAAACCATCCTGATCAGAGACAGAATGCCCAACTGAAACAAACAGCTTAGGTCGCTGATATAAACTGGCCCCCCAAACCTCCAGTGCAGTGTCGGCGAAATCTCATCCCTCCACGGTGTCGTTTTAGGGAATGATGTCATGTCCCTTTCAAGAAGCATCAGGGTGTCTTTTGGCACTACGTAGGTGTCCGTTTGACCTGCTGATGCTAACCTTAGATTGAGACACCCTGTAAAAGGGGTCGCCTTTCTTCATCCCGCTTTCCCTACATGTGGTCAACCGGCTGCCAGAACTGTACAACTTGCTTTGTTTTGATAAGTCATACCTAAAATGTAGACGGATCAGAGTGTATTTTGACATTGAAAACGTCCAAAGTATGGAATATCAGTGCTAATCTCACCCAAGTGTTCAGCATCAGTTCACAAAACATATGGATCAGATGGCTCAATTGCAAGTCAGGTCAGGTTCGGCACTTCAACCTACACGTTTACACTAGATCAGCTGGCGTATATAGCCACGCTGACCTCACCAAACTGCCCGGCATCAGCAAACCGATCACGTCGAAGGTCGAAAAGCTCATGACACATGGAAACTTGGCAAAACTCGTCACTGACCCGACAAAAAAATATCACTGAAAACTCGAAAAAAATGTGTTGTTACGACCTGGTAACAAGGACATCCGAACTGTGCAATGAAGTTGATTCACTCCTGGCAATTTAAAAGACTGATTGACAATCATTGGCATCGGCATAGGAAATCATTGGCAATTCAACAGACTGATCGAACTCACCACCTTCTTAGAGACCATCATCACAGGAGACCTGAAACAGTGTAGCTAAACACATAACAACTAACCTGGGTTGACCAGTTCGGATCACCAATAAAAGTACAAAGTGTCGTGCCGGGGGCCCGGGCCAGCGTCAATCCAGGACCATTACCTGCACTCTATGCGCCGGCAGGGCCGCTTGGTATATCAGTTGCTTCGTCAACGAAACGAGAACGAGATTTTAAACAGCTCCTGGGCCCGCTTCGACTCTTGGAGGCTTCTGGATCCCACATGCGGTCCGTTTATTGCATAACACCACCGACTGTGCTTTTCCTGAGCACCTCAGGGCGGAGAAGAGCTGGGGAAGAAGGAACAAGAGCAACGCCTTCTCCTTGTTTCGTACAGCGCACACGTCAGTGCGCCATACGATTAGAGCAAACTGCGGGTGGTCCAAGCAAAGATACGGGCGAGATGCGTCTCCGCCTCCAGCACGACGTCGCTCCACGCGCCGCCCAAGCACCCCAGGGAACGGTTTCAGTGACCTTCCTGAAATACGTCATATTTTCATTGATGTGGATTGTTGCTGTGGGATTCTGCCAATGAATTCCAGTAACGTCACTGTGGGAAGAGGCGGCGCCACAAATTTTAAGGTCGGTGAGGAGGCAAGAGTTTCCAGGAACATCCCGAAATAAGTGGGACCTCTTTACAAAGAGGCCTCTTGAGTGGCGTCGTATTCAAGGGGACCGGCACGGAGGGACGTACCTACTAATCACATTGCTACATGTACCATATCAAAGTACGGCAATGTCCATAATTCAAAATATAAAATGAGGCGTTCTGATATCAGCCCACGACATTATTATCCTAAGATAGGGCCTCTCATTGTAGAGAAAGACCTTCTGATGCATAAAAGGGCCTTCTAATCCAGAACGGCATGGTTCTGATTCACGAAGAAGCCTCCAAATCCGACTAAGAGATCTTACCATTCCGTAAAAGGGGATCCTGGTTCAGGCCGCGTTCATCTGATGCCCTACAGGGCCCCCGTTGTCAAGAAGTGGGGCCTCCTGAATGCAGAGCGTGTTCTGCAACCCAGAACGGGGGTCTATTAGTTGGTAACGGGTGCTTCTCGAGCAAGGAAACGGGCCCCTTGAACATATTATTGGGCCTACATATCGAGAATATGCGTTAGGTTATTCATAAATGTAACCTTATGATGCAGAAAACGGGCCTCGATATAGGAGGGCGTCTTTTGAGCCCCATTTGCTACTCTTCAGCTTAGTTCTGGGGCCTCCTTCAGCTGAACTTCGGTAATCTTCAGGTAGCTGCAATGCCTTTAGTTTGGGAAACAGCGACCTCTTAAAAAGTTCAATGGGGCAAAAACTTGAGCAACCGATCATTTGGCATCAATACTTCGATGAACCTTGTCAGATCGCTGAACTATGGCAGGTCAAGGCCAGGCCACGGCTGTCAGCGAAAACAATTCCTAAGAAACCGCTCAATGTGATTCGACAACGAAGAGTCGAGCGAAACCACACCTCTATGGGATGGTTAATTTTACATTTACATTTGGGTTTGTGACTTTTCCATTCAACTTAACTCAGGTGTAACAGTGAGGCCGAATTTAAAACGAAATTGCTTTTCCACTGAGGAGATTATTTGATGAGATAGTTTTCGATGTTTACTTCGAATTCCATGCTCACAGTGACGTCTTACATTATATGGATTGTATAAAGATTAGAGGGGATTTGTAGTCTAAAATGACCCCGATCGGCCTCTTTGTGAGGGGCATACCTCCTAGCCTTTGTCATACCTCCTAGCCGACATTGTCAGTATCTGTCAATAGTGCTTCGTGTGTTTCATAGATTGTTTAAGAACTGCGCTAGTCACGTGCAATTTGTCTCAACAATGTCATATATTCGTGCACTGAGCTTTATACCCTGAACGTGCAATAAATACTTTAAGATTGCATAAGCATTTTCTTTTGGGTTCCTCGTCAATTCAAAGGGAACATAATTATGCGCTGGGGTAACACACGAAAGCATGAATAATAGCTGGGCTGCAAGGTGCCAATTTGGCGACAAACAAGGCTTACTTGATGAAATATGACGCGTTCACGCATTACATAACTATTCACCACTAGGTGAATGGCATGAAAGCTGGACGTAGCATCATGGGCTGTGGGTTAATGCGGCTGGAGTATTTGGTAGGAGAAGGTGACATTTGCTTTTGATGTTGTAAATCTCTTCAACATTCTTTTGACGTAACTTTTGGTATTACTTATCGTCGAAGCGTCGAACCTGTACATAACATTATGGGCTGTGGATTAATGTGGCTAGAGCATCTGGTAGGAGAAGGTGACATTTACTCTTGGTGTTGTTAATCTCTTTAACATTCTGATCTGGGATGATGAAACGGACGACTAGCCGTTACCACAATAGTTAATGAGCACGCGATACGAGCTGTTCCGAAAGTAGCGCACTGAAATATTTCCTGCAATGTGGGCCTTGGGAACAGCTAGCAAATGCTGTTAAAGGGAATGTTCCACATTTGAAGATATTGAGGTAGGCATCGGATATAATGGAAAAAAATTACTTGTAACTATCGGTAAGCTTTCAAGGTTCAAAAACGAAGCTAAGTAGCCAAATTTCAAAATTTGTAAAAGTGCGCCCCATTGCATCATTGTTTCATTGCGTTGGAAATAAACAGCCAGTGGTGTGCGACCCCAATGCGCATGTAAGTATTGTGCTTAAAAAATGACAGATTGTGTTAAGAATTCATGAAATGACCAAGTTGGTTATGCGGTAAAGAAATTGCACGATTGCTGAAATCGGCGGTAGGGTGATTCCAGGTCATACGTTCGGTCAATGTACTTCTTGCCCTGTTTTTTAAGGCACATCAAGGCTGTTTCTGAATTGACCGAATACGTAAGCTACAAATGCGTACCTTAAGTAAGCTATACAAAGACAGCTATGAGATGTCGACCAAAAGAACATTGGGCGCTCAGTCTCGCTCTCAAAGAAGGGCGAAACCATACATTAGTTGTCAAAGAGCCGTTGTCAAGGATTTCCTGTAAATTTTTACGCATATTGAAGTAATGAGAGAGGCTTCTGAACTTGAAGTAGTGCACCGAATGATATTCACGCGGACAAGAAAAGTACTCGCAGCACAGCAAGGTTCTCAATGCTCGGCCACTTAAAATGTAACCTGCAAATGCCCTGGTGGCGAAAAATAATGACATACCCAAGGTTCATGACTTACAAAGACGCTGTAGTGTTATCTATGCACTTTGGAGGCAGCTGTTGATAGCACTTTGACATTGTTAAAACAGTTGTTACCACTCATTCATCAATTATAAGCTGCTGTTTCATAGGGTGGACAGAGTAGTCCACTAATGTCGTACGTTGTGTGATGGCACGGGTCAACAGCTGTGGCACTACCTCAGTGCTGTACTGTGGCATGACATAATGAGCAACGATATGGTTTTTGTGCTGCAATCCATGCCGCATTCATAATGAATTCTAGCATGAAAAGATGGGTCAAGCATGCGCTCTTGTATTGACTTCCCATCTGACATGCGACTGACCAAAAACTCATTGTACAATTTGCAAATGACTTTCAGCAAACAGACAACCAATAAGTGGCATCACTTGCTCAGCCTGTTTTGGGAATCCACAAAACGTAGATGAGAAGGGTGCAAACACATTCTCCACTTCCACAGTCATGCAACATGCTGCAGCCATCAGGCTGCTTTAATGAAAATAACAGAAAAATGTAAAGGTGGTGAATCGACACTGCAAACGTGCTGACATTGCACAAGGATGGAAACATGATAAAGGCATGTAGTTATGGCTGGATGGGATTAATGTAATTCTTCCCCTGTTTTTTAAGGCACATCAAGGCTGTTTCTGAAATGACCGAATACGTATGCTACAAATGCGTACCTTAAGTAAGCTATACAATGACAGCTATGAGATGTCGACCAACAGAACATTGGGCGCTCAGTCTCGCTCTCAAAGGAGGGCGAAATCATACATTAGTTGTCAAGTAGCAGTTGTCAAGGATTTCCTGTACATTTTTACGCATATTCAAGTGATGAGAGAGGCTTCTGAACTTAAAGTAGTGCACCGAATGACATTCACGCGGAAAAGAAAAGTACTCGCAGCACAGCAAGGTTTTCGATGCTCGGCGACTTAAAAGATAGCCTAGAAGTGCCCAGGTGGCAAAAAATAATGGCATACCCAGAGTTCACGACCTACACTGACGCTGTAGTGCTATCTGTGTATCTTTGGAGGCATTTTTGTGCAATGTTGTGACAATATTGTAAATTATGAGGAATATCAAGTCATGGCTTAAATTATGTATATATAAAAAATTATGTTATTATGACAATCTATAAATTATGGGTGGGCAAACAAAAGCCGAAAACCCACCCCCAGTTTTTCTCATTAGATTTAGGCCACTTTATTTTCATGGTAGCCAGTACCTGCTTTTTATTGTGTATAAGTTATTAAAGTTTTTTATTTAAGTGGTATAGTAGTCATGCACAGGCCACCTCGCAGATAACTAAAACTAGTAGTTGTGTGTTGGTCACATTTACCTGCCTTTATGTATCCTTGCAGCCAAGAACATTGGGACACCATGCCAAACTTTGGGGGGCTCAACTCAGCATTGGAGGATGGGGGGAAAACGTCCTTGCATAGAATACAAATCGACACCCAAGACGAACATCCTAAAAAGCATGGTACTTCTACAGCACGTGCTCATGCCACAAATAACCAACTCATGCGCACAAGAACATAAAAGGATATTAAAATGGCAGGAAAATAAAGGTGAAAATGAAGCGTTCCGGCATTGGTCCATCACTGCGTGCCCAACAAGCCTTTTTCTTGACACTGTCAATATCTGTCAATAGTGCTTCGTGTGTTTCATAGATTGTTTAAGAACTGCGCTAGTCACGTGCAATTTGTCTTAACAATGTCATATATTCGTGCACTGAGCTTTATAAGCTCTACGTGCAATAAATACTTTAAGATTGCATAAGCATTTTCTTTTGGGTTCCTCGTCAATTCAAAGGGAACATAATTATGCGCTGGGGGTAACACACGAAAGCATGAATAATAGCTGGGCTGCAACGTGCCAATTTGGCGACAAACAAGGCTTACTTGATGAAATATGACGCGTTCACGCATTACATAACTATTCACCACTAGGTGAATGGCATGAAAGCTGGACGTAGCACCATGGGCTGTGGGTTAATGCGGCTGGAGTATTTGGTAGGATAAGGTGACATTTGCTTTTGATGTTGTAAATCTCTTCAACATTCTTTGGACGGAACTTTTGGTATTACTTATCGTCGAAGCGTCGAACCTGTACATAACATTATGGGCTGTGGATTAATGTGGCTAGAGCATCTGGTAGGAGAAGGTGACATTTACTCTTGGTGTTGTTAATCTCTTTAACATTCTGATCTGGGATGATGAAACGGACGACTAGCCGTTACCACAATAGTTAATGAGCACGCGATACGAGCTGTTCCGAAAGTAGCGCACTGAAATATTTCCTGCAATGTGGGCCTTGGGAACAGCTAGCATCGGATATAATGGAAAAAATTTACTTGTAACTATCGGTAAGCTTTCAAGGTTCAAAAACGAAGCTAAGTAGCCAAATTTCAAAATTTGTAAAAGTGCGCCCCATTGCATCATTGTTTGATGGCGTCACGGAATGGTTCTGTAACGACAGCAATACCTGGCAGCAACTGGCAGCCAGACCTAAAGAATGCCTCGAAACACACGAAAGCTAAGGCTAACTGGCCACTCTCGTCGCGGGGGTCAAGTCGAATGGCGGATTAGTGGGTGGTTTGCTTGTGGATTTTTGTTTTTGTCTGGGCGCTGGCTGTAAGAAAAGCTTTGGTGGACTGTTTGACGTACGCAACGTAGCGATCGCCAGCTTTTTATGGCAGATTATTAATACCAAAGCACGATATCCTGTACTGCTGCTGTTGCTGCTATGCTCTTGATGACTTTGTAAATACTTTATTGTCGACCCATCGTTGCCTGCAGTGCTGTAGTCATGCTATTGATATCATGTGATGTCTTAGCGCGGACAGAGCCACCTGGTATATTAGTTCGTTCGCTCAAGAAACGAGAACGAGATTTTAAACACCTCCTGGGCCTCTTCGACTCTTGGAGGCTTCTGGATCCCGCATACGGTCCGGTCATTGCATACCACCACCGACTGTGCTCTTCCTGAGCACCTCAGGGCGCAGAGGCGCTGGGGAAGAAGGAACAAGAGCAACGCCTTCTCCTTGTTTCGTACAGCCCACACGTCAGTGCGCCATACGACTAGATCACTGCGGGTGGTCCAAGCAGAGGTACGGGCGAGATGCGTCTCCGCCTCCAGCACGAGGTCGCTCCACGCGCCGTCCAAGCACCCCAGGGAACGCTTTCAGTGACGTCTCTAAAATACGTTATATTTTCATTGATGCGGATTGTTCCTGTGGGATTCAGCAATGGCTTCCAGCAACGTCACGCTGGGAAGGGACGGCGCCACAAATTTTGAGGTCGGTGAGGAGGCAAGAGTTTCCAGGAACATCCTGAAATAAATGGGACCTCTTTACAAAGAAGCCTCCTGAGTGGTGTCGTGCTCAAGGGGACCGGCACGGAGGGGCGTGCCTTCTAATCACATTGCTACATCCACCGTATCAAAGTACGTCAATGTCCATAATTCAAAATGTAAAATGAGGCGTTCTGACATCAACCCACGACATTATTATCCTAAGATAGGGCCTCTTGTTGTAGAGAAGGACATTCCGATGCATACAAGGGCCTTCTAATCCAGAACGGCACGGTTCTGATTCACGAAGAAGCCTCCAAATCCAACTAAGAGGTCTTACCATCCCGTAACAGGGGATCCTGGTTCAGGCCGCGTTCATCTGATGCCCTACAGGGCCCCCGTTGTCGAGAAGTGGGGCCTCCTGAATGCAGAGCGTGTTCTGCAACCCAGAACGGGGGTCTATTAGTTGGTAACGGGTGCTTCTCGAGCAAGGAAACGGGCCTCTTGAACATATTATTGGGCCTACAGTTCGAGAATATGCGTTAGCTTATTCGTAAATGTAACCTTATGATGCAGAACACGGGTCTCGATATAGGAAGGCGTCTTTTGAGCCCCATTTGTCACTCTTCAGCTTAGTTCTGGCGCCTCCTTGGGCTGAATTTCGGTAATCTTCAGGTAGCGACAATGCCTTTAGTTTGGGAAACAGCGACCTCCCAAAAAGTTCAATGGGGTAAAAACTTGAGCAACCGATCATTTGGCATAATATTTCGATGAACCTTGTCAGATCGCTGAACTATGGCAGGTCAAGGTCAGGCCATGGCTGTCAGCGAAAACAGTTGCTAATAAACCGCCCAAGGTGATTCGACAACGAAGTGTTGAGCGAAGCCACACCTCTATGGGATGGTTAATTTTACATTTACATTTGGGTTTGCGACTTTTCCATTCAGCTTAATTCAGGTGTAACAGTGAGGCCGAATTTAAACGAAATTGCTTTTCCACTGAGGAGATTATTTGATGAGATAGTTTTCGATGTTTACTTCGAATTCCATGCTCACAGTGACGTCTTACATTATATGGATTGTATAAAGATCAGAGGGGATTTGTAGTCTAAAATGACCCC
Organism: Pollicipes pollicipes; assembly: GCF_011947565.3. NCBI lineage: Eukaryota > Metazoa > Arthropoda > Thecostraca > Pollicipedomorpha > Pollicipedidae > Pollicipes > Pollicipes pollicipes. The sequence continues at coordinate 8,675,350 of NW_023596448.1, read as the reverse complement.
GATCGGCCTCTTTGTGAGAGGCATACCTCCTAGCCTTATTCTTGGCACTAATTGGACTTCATATCTCAAAGTAATCTGGTTGTTTTTGGTCACCATGACACCCCAAGGTAAAAAAGTTGATATATCTGAGATGAACATCAGTGACCATTTACCTAGAGTTTACATGCATAATTACGTATTCTGAGAATTTGATGTCACCAAGCTCTAATAATTTCTTGAGATCTCGCTGGTCGAATTGAGCTCCTGACTATTTGCTAAAAACTGATATCCACCTCATGTTATAATGTTTATGTAGCTCAGGGTATTCGAGTGTTAAAGATATGATGCCTATCTACAGTACAGTCATTTGCCAGTCAGCAAACCATGGCAACTATGGACAACATCAGGTTAAAGCAGACATGAGGAACCACTTCAACAAATTTGAGACAGACAATCAAGAGTATGGAACAAAGTAGTTCAATTACATGTCTTGTGGCATCATAATTTGTCTTATGAACAAAACTTGATGAATTAAAATAGAAAATGACCGAATCTTGCAGCAAATTATGTGTTGAAAGCAGGCAAAGTTAGCAATTGGTTGCTCCACAGGAGAAACTTACCGGCTTTTAAGGGCATGCTTCTGTCTTCTCCCCACACAAAAAGTCGGCATATTTCGCTGACAGACAGTCATCCAACTCACCCAGAGCACATAAATTTTAATCATGTCCACCAACCTACAAGATTAAAGTGCGAAATAAGTAAGACGAGGTGTGCATGATAACACAGAATTTCGATACCAGACACCTCTGCATTAGTTGCGCCAGGTCTGCTCCAAAGTCATCTACGCTACTATAATGTACCGTGATGGGATAGTGAACCTAGAATGGCATAGATTTGCCATTATTGAGCCCCGCCGTGAGCTAAGAAACAGCTAAATGGGGGCTTCACAGGGCAAAAATTATGTTAAAAGTAAGTTCCGTCTACTTAATTGTCTTCTTCATTCCCCGTGACTTGTTCATTCTTGGGTGCTTATCAAACATCTTGGGCGACTGAAGAATAAATCCAATTTATGTATAAAGTATTTGCAAGTTTGCAGTTGGAACATTTTGCAGAGAAATTGGTCAACATTTTAAGCCATAGATGGTATCTTTCAAGGCGATCAGAAAGGAACGAAAAATGAAGTATCACACTTGTATGATAGAAAGAGAAACAAAAGCAATTAACACGCGCCCGGGTGGCCGGCTAGATACCCTGCGCTCAGGTGGGGGAAGGGGTCAATTTGATCACCCTCCTCCACACACTGAGATCTCGGAAACTAAGAACGCCACAGACACAAAATTACAGGGTGTGTTGACCTGTACGTGAACCCACTTAGGTCAAAGCTTCAGGTTCCTAGGCTATGACCTTTGGGCCAAATAATGTCAAACAAGGTCGAATTCCAGGCTGGTCTCCAAAATACTCCAGAACCTAGATAACTGCTTCTAAGCAGAAGTAAACATTCTCATATGATGTCAGTGACCTTTTCATACCTTTTGAAAGGTCATGGTGACAAAATCATAGAAAATCGCTCTGAGTTTTGCATTTGAATCAGCGACAAAGCTTGCGCTAGGCAGGATGTTCCTAAAAACAAAATGTTGATCCGGGTCATTTTATGTCAACGACCTATTCTAGCCTCTAAGAGGCCCATGGAAGATGTATAATGCGGTTCCTCCTAACAATAGATTCGAGATGAGCACCAGAAACTATCCCATATAGCAAGACTTAGAGTAATAAAATAGGTTGGTTTTGACCTTCGTATGACCTTCATACCTGAACTTAGGTCAACTTAATTTGCTCATTCAGTATTTGTGTTGGCTAATGCAACATCTCAGAGATTATGGCTTCGTCTAACACTCCGTTGTTGCGTCCGAATGAACGATTCCTTCCAAATGGACTTTGCTGAGACCAGACTTTGACCTGTCATAGGCAGTGACCTTACAAGTTACATCTAAATTTTGATGTCAAACGATCCGCTATTTGATTGTCTAAAGCTATGCAAATTTGGGGCGGCTAGGCCGCGCCGTTCGGATCCCATTCGGGAAAACCTTGGGGGGAGGTTAATTAGACCGCCTCCCTCCACCCCAGCGTGTGTTAAACAAAAATATAAAGTGCGATATTTTGGGGTAAAATTTTGTAACTAGCTTATTTGACTACAATTCCGTGAAAATAAGTGCTCAAACGATGATATTCAGCCTTAAATTTCATTAGAAGACATGTCTTGAATTGTGTGCTCCTGCATTTCGGGAGTGATGTTATTTAGTGATAACGTTTCTTCGGGGTAACATAAATACATGGAGTAAAATTCTCTACCAGACTTAATTGGTCTTTCTACCAGGTCTTCCTTTGGTGGTGGAGTGCTTCCGTCGTGTGAAAAAAAAAATGGGATGAGCGAAAATCTTATAGTTGGCACACAGCTACAAACTGTGATGCATTTCGTCAACAACCCAAGCTTACATAATCGCAATGATTATAATAATCAATTAAACAAAACAATAGTAATCAAATAAAAATTAAAATAGATAAAAAATAGCAAAAATAATCAAAAGTAAGTATAATAATCAAAACTAAATACCATAATCAAACACCAAAATTACAATTACAATACATAATTATGTGCACACAAAGACATAATCAGACATAGGTGAGGCATGATATAGCCAGGTGTCCAGGTTCTGTGGAGCCTCATGCTTGATGGTTTCAAGTGAGCTCGGTTTTGGATGACGTCTTAAAACTTCGTAATGAGAAACATGGATTGATATCTCGGTTAGTAAGGTTAAGGTAGAAGTCACAGTCACATAACAACAAAAGTCACATAAAATATGGGAAAAAGGATTGAAAAATTCCTCCTTATAAAGTGTTGCTTTACACCACACTAAGTCGGCAATTCTAGAACACTGGAATAAACTCATCATTTTAGATTTCTCAGCACACATCACCGTTTGTGCACTGTGTTAGCCTCCGATGAGACCGTACGGTGAGCCCCTAGCCATTGTCCAGCCGCCCTGCCATATCGTGACTGCCCTCCACTGACCTTGTCCGTGTAAAAGTGTAACGCTGCGGGGATGGTGAGTGTACGTCTCGCCAATTATCAGCTGGCCAGTCGGGCCGGTATATAAGGCCCCGCTGACCGGTGCAGGGCATCACTGGATCCCTGCACTCCGCAGAACACACGCCCTACTCCGAGATGAAGCTGGTGAGTACGTGTTCTAGAACAAGCCATTCCACTGCTGCGTCTTCTGAGAGTAGCACGCAGATAACCTGGCAAGGATATTTGTCCTTTTATAGAACATTTTTGGATACCAGAAATTAATACAGCCTAGCGTGTTGAAACAGAACCAAAAGATGGCTTAGCACAACGTGGTAATTTGGCACAATTCCCTTTTCAAACTGAGCAAAACTACCATAACTTCGCGAGTTTCTGTACAACATCACATGTAAAAGTAACTTGATTGCTGCGCGTTCTGAGGACAGATCGTTTTGTTTCAGTTCATCGTTGCTGCCGTCCTGGCCGTTGCTGCCGCTGACAGGCGGCCTGCTCCGGCCTCATACTCCGCCCCTGCTCCGCCCTCGTACTCCGCCCCTGCTCCGCCCTCGTACCCTGCCCCTGCCCAGCCCTCGTACTCTGCCCCTGCTGCCCCCAAGTACGCCCCCAAGGTGATCGAGATCCTGAGCCAGGAGTTCGACCTGCGTGACGACCAGTCATACGACGCCAGGTGAGATGAATAAGCTTTTTTCCCCACCAGCGTTTTCACAGTTCTTATGACCGTAACTTTAAATGAAGTCATGTAAGTCGGCGGAGAATTGTTCTTGTAAATACTCTTATGCATCGTATGCAACTTTCAGGTTTCTGATCGTTTTCCGCTCTAAATTTAAGCTATTAAAATACGGACTGTGGCTAACACCACCACATTTTTAGTTTGACCAAGGCTTTCAGTTCATTAGAAAGTAAATGTTGTGCACTCCCAACGTGATGTCTATTTCCCTAAAAAGCTGTTTTCCATTCAAGCAAAGCCACGCGCCTGCTTAGCCCCGTCCCATTTTCGATGTCACCCACTAGGGAAAGTCCCTGCTGCATTCAGTTTAGGCAACCCAAAAAGTGATAAAGAATAAAGCTGCCGCCCTCCACCCTCACCCCTCAATCTCCAGAAGTGTATGTAAAATGCAACCCTTATCTTAAACTTGCATGTCAATCTAACGCTTGGATTTTGCCAACCGTAGTGCGCTCTGTAAAAACGCTTCCTTATTCCCCAGCTACCAGACGGAGAACGGCATCTACGCCTCCGAGTCGGGCCAGGCCGTGGCCGGCTACGGAGATGAGCAGAGCTACGCCGTCCAGGGCCAGTACAGCTACACCGGCGACGACGGTGTCAGCTACACCGTGTCGTACGTGGCCGACGCCAACGGCTTCCAGCCGCAGGGTGACCACCTGCCGACCCCCGTGCCCACCGAGTACCCGACCCCGGAGGTGCCGGCGACCCAGGCTAGCTACCAGGCGGCCCCTGCCCCCAGGTACCAGCCTGCCCCTGCCCCTAGCTACCAGGCTGCCCCTGCCCCCAGCTACCAGGCTGCCCCTGCCCCCAGCTATCAGCCCGCCCCCGCACCCCAGTACCAGGCCAGATACCAGTGATTCTGAGTCAAGTCCTCTCTGTCCATCGTTGGGATAAGAGCAGTGTACACCGACTACGCTTACATGTTTGTCTATTTATTGTGATGTATGAAATGAGTGTTATGTTTGATTGCGTTGCGTGACCGTTTCGTTTCAATACATGTGCATTTCACAAGAAGTACTTCATGTTTGTTGGAGATGAAAGCAGCATGTTGAAGCCTACTGGAGCACGCTATATAAACTGGCGCTGGCCGCCGGGCTGGCGACGGTGGTCTTTTCATGTTCGCGGATGGACTCCTGTCATTCGCGTTGGAACTAAACATCCAGTGGTGTGCGACCCCAATGCGCATGTAAGTGTTGTGCTTGAAAAAATGACAGATTGTGTGAAGAATTCATGAAATGACCAAGTTGGTTATGCGGTAAAGAAATTGCACGATTGCTGAAATCGGCGGTAGGGTGATTCCAGGTCATACGTTCGGTCAATGTACTTCTTGCCCTGTTTTTTAAGGCACATCAAGGCTGTTTCTGAATTGACCGAATACGTAAGCTACAAATGTGTACCTTAAGTAAGCTATACAAAGACAGCTATGAGATGTCGACCAAAAGAACATTGGGCGCCCAGTCTCGCTCTCAAAGAAGGGCGAAACCATACATTAGTTGTCAAAGAGCCGTTGTCAAGGATTTCCTGTAAATTTTTACGCATATTGAAGTAATGAGAGAGGCTTCTGAACTTAAAGTAGTGCACCGAATGGTATTCGCGCGGAAAAGAAAAGTACTCGCAGCACAGCAAGGTTTTCGATGCTCGGCGACTTAAAAGATAGCCTAGAAGTGCCCTGGTGGCAAAAAATAATGACATACCCAGAGTTCACGACCTACACTGACGCTGTAGTGCTATCTGTGTATCTTTGGAGGCATTTTTGTGCAATGTTGTGACAATATTGTAAATTATGAGGAATATCAAGTCATGGCTTAAATTATGTATATATAAAAATTATGTTATTATGACAATCTATAAATTATGAGTGGGCAAACAAAAGCCGAAAACCAACCCCCAGTTTTTCTCATTAGATTTAGGCCACTTTATTTTGATGGTAGCCAGTACCTGCTTTTTATTGTGTATAAGTTATTAAAGTTTTTTATTTAAGTGGTATAGTAGTCATGCACAGGCCACCTCGCAGATAATTAAAACTAGTAGTTGTGTGTTGGTCAAATTTACCTGCCTTTCTGTAACCTTGCAGCCAACAACATTGGGACACCATGCCAAACTTTGGGGGGCTCAACTCAGCATTGGAGGACGGGGGGAAAACGTCCTTGCATAGAATACAAATCGACACCCAAGACGAACATCCTAAAAAGCATGGTACTTCTACAGCACGTGCTCATGCCACAAAGGGGCATGAATGCCTCATAACCAACTCATGCGCACAAGAACATAAAAGGATATTAAAATGGCAGGAAAATAAAGGTGAAAATGAAGCGTTCCGGCATTGGTCCATCACTGCGTGCCCAACAAGCCTTTTTCTTGACATTGTCAATATCTGTCAATAGTGCTTCGTGTGTTTCATAGATTGTTTAAGAACTGCGCTAGTCACGTGCAATTTGTCTTAACAATGTCATATATTCGTGCACTGAGCTTTATAAGCTCAACGTGCAATAAATACTTTAAGATTGCATAAGCATTTTCTTTTGGGTTCCCCGTTAATTCAAAGGGAACATAATTATGCGCTGGGGTAACACACGAAAGCATGAATAATAGCTGGGCTGCAATGTGCCAATTTGGCGACAAACAAGGCTTACTTGATGAAATATGACGCGTTCACGCATTACATAACTATTCACCACTAGGTGAATGGCATGAAAGCTGGACGTAGCGTCATGGGCTGTGGGTTAATGCGGCTGGAGTATTTGGTAAGATAAGGTGACATTTGCTTTTGATGTTGTAAATCTCTTCAACATTCTTTGGACGTAACTTTTGGTATTAATTATCGTCGAAGCGTCGAACCTGTACATAACATTATGGGCTGTGGATTAATGTGGCTAGAGCATCTGGTAGGAGAAGGTGACATTTACTCTTGGTGTTGTTAATCTCTTTAACATTCTGATCTGGGATGATGAAACGGACGACTAGCCGTTACCACAATAGTTAATGAGCACGCGGTACGAGCTGTTCCGAAAGTAGCGCACTGAAATATTTCCTGCGATGTCGGCCTTGGGAACAGCTGGCAAATGCTGTTAAAGGGAATGTTCCACATTTGAAGATATTGAGGTAGGCATCGGATATAATGGGAAAAATTTACTGCTAACTATTGGTAAGCTTTCAAGGTTCAAAAACGACGCTAAGTAGCCAAATTTCAAAATTTGTAAAAATGCGCCCCGTTGCATCATTGTTTGATGGCGTCACGGAATGGTTCTGTAACGACAGCAATACCTGGCAGCAACTGGCAGCCAGACCTAAAGAATGCCTCGAAACACACGAAAGCTAAGGCTAACTGGCCATTGTCGTCGCGGGGGTCAAGTCGAATGGCGGATTAGTGGGTGGTTTGCTTGTGGATTTTTGTTTTTGTCTGGGCGCTGGCTGTAAGAAAAGCTTTGGTGGACTGTTTGACGTACGCAACGTAGCGATCGCCAGCTTTTATGGCAGATTATTAATACCAAAGCACGATATCCTGTACCGCTGCTGTTGCTGCTATGCTCTTGATGACTTTGTAAATACTTTATTGTCGACCCATCGTTGCCTGCAGTGCTGTAGTCATGACATTGATATCATGTGATGTCTTAGCACGGACAGAGCCACCTGGCATATTAGTTAGTTCGCTCAAGAAACGAGAACGAGGTTTTAAACACCTCCTGGGCCTCTTCGACTCTTGGAGGCTTCTGGATCCCACATACGGTCCGGTCATTGCATACCACCACCGACTGTGCTCTTCCTGAACACCTCAGGGCGCAGAGGCGCTGGGGAAGAAGGAACAAGAGCAACGCCTTCTCCTTGTTTCGTACAGCCCACACGTCAGTGCGCCATACGACTACATCACACTGCGGGTGGTCCAAGCAGAGGTACGGGCGAGATGCATCTCCGCCTCCAGCACGAGGTCGCTCCACGCGCCGTCCAAGCACCCCAGGGAACGGTTTCAGTGACCTTCCTGAAATACGTCACATTTTAATTGATGTGGATTTTTCCTGTGGGATTCAGCAATGAATTCCAGCAACGGTGGGAAGGGACGGCGCCACAAATTTTGAGGTCGGTGAGGAGGCAAGAGTTTCCAGGAACATCCTGAAATAAATGGGACCTCTTTACAAAGAAGCCTCCTGATTGGTGTCGTGCTCAAGGGGACCGGCACGGAGGGGCGTGCCTACTAATCACATTGCTACATCCACCGTATCAAAGTACGTCAATGTCCATAATTCAAAAGATAAAATGGCGTTCTGACATCAACCCACGACATTATTATCCTAAGATCGGGCCTCTTGTTGTAGAGAAGGACATTCTGATGCATACAAGGGCCTTCTAATCCAGAACGGCATGGTTCTGATTCACGAAGAAGCCTCCAAATCCGACTAAGAGGTCTTACCATCCCGTAACAGGGGATCCTGGTTCAGGCCGCGTTCATCTGATGCCCTACAGGGCCCCCGTGGTCCGGAAATAGGGCTTCCTGAATGTAGGGCGTGTTCTGCAACCCAGAACGGGGGTCTATTAGTTGGTAATGGGTGCTTCTCGAGCCAGAAAACGGGCCTCTTGAACATATAATTGGGCCTACAGATCGAGAATATGCGTTAGCTTATTCGTAAATGTAGCCTTATGATGCAGAAAACGGGCCTCGATATAGGAGGGCGTCTTTTGAGCCCCATTTGCTACTCTTCAGCTTAGTTCTGGGGCCTCCTTCAGCTGAACTTCGGTAATCTTCAGGTAGCTGCAATGCCTTTAGTTTGGGAAACAGCGACCTCTTAAAAAGTTCAATGGGGCAAAAACTTGAGCAACCGATCATTTGGCATCAATACTTCGATGAACCTTGTCAGATCGCTGAACTATGGCAGGTCAAGGCCAGGCCATGGCTGTCAGCGAGAGCAGTTGCTAATAAACCGCCCAAGGTGATTCGACAACGAAGTGTTGAGCGAAACCATACCTCTACGGGATGTTTAATTTTACAGTTAAATTTGGGTTTGTGACTTTTCCATTCAACTTCATTCAGGTTTAACGGAAAGACCGAGTTTAGAACAAAATTGCTTTTCCAGTGAGGAGATTATGTGATGAGATAGTTTTCGATGCTTAGTTCGAATTCCATGCTCGCAGTGACGTCTTAGATTATATGGATTGTATGAAGATCAGAGGGGGTTTGTAGCCTAAAATGACCCCGATCAGCTTCTTTGTGAGAAGCATACCTCCTAGCCTTGTTCTTGGCACTAATTGAACTTCATATCTCAAGGTAATCTGGTTGTTTTTGGTCAGCATGACATCCCCAAGGTGAAATAAGTTGATTTACCTGAAATGAACACCAGTGACCATTTGCTTAGAAGAGGACTCTCGGTTCAACATGGTTGCATGAGGAGGCATGACGACGCTTTCAACACGGATCCGGAATGTCACCTTGTTTGACATTATTTGACCCAAAGACCCTATCTCGGTATCTCGGGATTTCAGATACGCCAGTTAACGTATAGAATCACATGCTCTAACAATTTGATATCACCAAGCTGTAGTAATTTCACGAGGTCTCGCTGGTCGAATCGACCCCGCACCACCCACTACGCCCAAGCACGTAATATCCAGCCAGCCACCTGGCCGCGTGTGCCCAAAATTTCGTGGTCGTCCTCACTGCCGAAGCCCACGTTCAGGATGTCCAGCCCCGCTAACGCTGCAATGCAGTGGCTGAACACTCCGAACTCATCCCAGCTAACAGTCTCACGCGAGCGAGAGCAGCAGCCGATCCGCTGAAAGGTCAGATGTTCTTGTGGTCCCTCTTGTGGTTCATCATCGATGTTAATAACGAGAGGCCTGACCAAAGACGTTCTCGTGGGGTTTTATAAAAGAAGTGTTCCGCATTTTTATGGCGTCTTGAACTGAACTAGCCATCTCGAAGGTCACTCGGTGCAATTTATACCCCTGCTCTTCTTGAGACCTAAACCCTTGAGTTTCTGAGCTACGCGCCCACGGAGATGTGCGAACTACTTTGTGCAAGCTATTTCAAGGTTAATGAGGCATCAATGACGCCATAATAACGTCATTGAAATCTTATCATTCCGCTGGCCATGTGGCGTTCGATATCAAGAAAAATCAGTGAGCTGGAATCTCTTTTGAACTAGGATGAGAATGAAAAATTTAATCGCAAAAAGACTGTGCGTGAGCGAAAATCATCAAGTCGCAAAAGATGGAACTTATGAGCTAGTGACTGATACTTCATCAAACAAAGACATCTATTTCAAGTTCGCACGGATACAATATCATAAACCTGACAAAACGGTTTTGTTTTTTAACATCTTAGGCCATTAGAGTGAAACAGAATACATTAAAGCAGAGCAATTTCATGACAGTGTAATGAGCATGAAAAATTATTAACACCAATGATTTGATGTTCCACTTTTCACCTCCCTTCCACAGCACTTTTAGCACGAAACAAAGCAAAGGAATTCAATAACAAAGTTACAACAGACAATTCCACAAACATAAAACACTCACACAAAAACATTGGGCTCCTACACATCAGCCCATCACCAAGTCCAACACAATAGACATACCTCTGGCTTCTGTTCAGATGGGGTCAGGAAAAACAAGCATGTTGTCACTGTTTCTTACAAAATATCGATGCTTACTTCCATAAAAGTAGCCTAACTATGCCTAACCTAAAGATGCCTTACTTCATCTCATCCTGTCTAACCTGTTTGTATCACAACAGCAGTTGTGAGTTACTGATTCTTGCACAGCTCCTGTTGCCACTTGCCATGCACTTAACCAACTTAACCTTACTTAGAGTAGTCTATATGTTGAACATCATCTCAGCTCACCTCTCTGTTGACAGCAGCACTTGTGATAGAAACATGATAAAGCTAATTTGTTGGCTAGTTTCAACCCGCATTTTCATTCAGTTCATTTGTGCATGCTTGTTGATATCAGACAAAGTTGACAACACACAAAGGAATCACTTAAAATCACTTTGAACAACTTATTCTGATTACCATGGTCAACTTATGTCAAGGGCAATGATGGGTATGGTCCACAGAACAATCTCTCTTCATCAAAAGTCACATTACTTTTAAATGACCACGCCAGTTAAAGATATGCCAAGATACTTAGGACCTTAGGTCACACCAAGGTTAAAACCAACCTGTTTTATTACTCTACGGCTTGCCGTGTGGGAGGGTTTCTGGTGCTTCTTTCGTGTTTATTGACAGCAGGAACCGCATAATACATCTTCCATGGACTTCTTAGAGGTCAGAATAGGTCATTGACCTAAAATAACCGAGGTCAACAGTTTGTTTTAGGAAAATGCTGCCAAGCGTAATCTTTGTCGCTTAGTCAATTGCAAAACTGATAGCAATCTTTATGCTTTTGGCTACCTTGACCTTAAAAAGTTCAAACAAGGTCACAGACCTTAAATGGGAGTGTGACCCTGCTTGGAAACGGATATCTAAGTTCTGAGGGCACTTTCGAGACCAACCTGGAATTTGTCCATGTTTGACCTTTCTTGGCACAAAGGTCATGACCTGGGAACCTGAAATTTTGAATTAAGTGAGTTCACGAACAGGTCAACGCACCCTGTAAATTTTGTGTCTCTAGCTTTCTTAGTTCCCGAGATGTCAATGGGGGGGGGTCAAATTGACCCCCTCCCCCACCCGAGCGAAAGGTATCTAGCTGGCCACCCGGGCGCGTGTTAAGAATCGGCAGGGTATCCTGACTCTATGAATTGTCTCAAGTTTTTCATAAATCCATTTTGACCCTTGAGGAGCGTCGTAAGTCTCCTGCATGGGAGATCTTAGGGTGTCTAGAATCATCCGATGGGTGTGTTTTCAAGGGTCAAAAAATGACTCCGAAAACTCCAGTGTTGAAGCAAATATATCCACGCGTTGATAAAAAATTATTCTCGCTATGGTGCCCAATGCACGTGACGGAACTTTTCCAAGATCTTCCATGGCTGTCATGCATGCTTTCCCCACGTCTTCTACTTATCCAAGCAATGCTACATTTTTTTTCAAAATCCCGGGACGACCGCTGTGTTGAGATTCCACCAGCACACCATTTTGCGCTTGACGTCCAGATAAACACATCATTACAGGTTTGCCAGGATGCATCACCGTTATATGCATTGTCTCAGCCTCAGACTAGATCGTACGGTGAGCCTCCAGCCATCGTCCAGCCGCCCTGCCAGATCGTGGCTGCCCTCCACTGACCTTGTCCGTGTAAAAGTGTAACGCTGCGGGGATGGTGAGTGTACGCCTCGCCAAATATCAGCTGGCCAGTCGGAGCGGTATATAAGGACCCGCTCACCGGTGCACTGCATCACTAGATCCCTGCACTCCGCAGAACACACACCCTACTCCGAGATGAAGCTGGTGAGTACGCGTCCTAGTACAAGCCATTCCATCGCTGCGTTTTCTGAGAGCAGTAATCAGATAACCTCACAAGGATATGTGTCCTTTTGTAAGGCATTTCTGGACACCAGGAGTTGGTACATCCTAGTGTCCTGAAAGGGGACCAAAGTATGCCTTGGGACAAGGCGGTAATTTGGCACAAATTCCTTTTCAAACTGACCAAGACTACCATAAATTTGCACATTACTGTAAAGCATCACTTGTAAAAGTAAATAATTCGTTATGTTCTGAGGACAGTTGGTTTTGTTTCAGTTCATCGTTGCTGTTGTCCTGGCCGTTGCTGCCGCTGACAGGCAGCCTGCTCCACCTTCGTACTCTGCCCCTGCTCGGCCCTCGTACTCTGCCCCTGCTCCGCCCTCGTACTCTGCCCCTGCCCAGCCCTCGTACTCTGCCCCTGCTGCCCCCAAGTACGCCCCCAAGGTGATCGAGATCCTGAGTCAGGAGTTCGACCTGCGTGACGACCAGTCTTACGACGCCAGGTGAGATAAATAAGCTCTATCCCACCAACGTCTTCACAATTCTTATCACCTGAAGTTTAAAGCAGGTCATGTAAAGAAGTCCGTATTTTGAACTTTGGTTTTTCAACCTTCGGCACAGAGTTACTCTCATGAATGCTCGTATGCATCGCATGCAGCTTTCAATTTTCCGAGTGCTTTTCCCCTCTAAATTTAAGCTATTACAAAACGGACTGTTACTAACACCACCACATTTTTAGCTGGACCAAAGCTTTGAGTTCAGCACGAAATAAGTGTCATTTAATCTCAACATGATATCTATTTTGTAAGAAAATATTTTCCATCCAAGCAAAGGCATGCGGCTGTTGGGCTCTATCCCACTTTCGGTGTCACTCATTAGGGAAAGCCACTGCTGCATTCACTTTAGGCTGTCCAAATAGTTCGAAGGGTGAAGCTGCCACCCCCCTCCCCTCAGCTCCAAAAGTGTATGTCAAATGTAACGCCTTATCTTAAACTTGCACATCAAGCCAAAGTGCGTTCAATTAAACCGCGAGATCTTAAAATTGACGAGATGCCTAGCATAACGCAACCGCTGGATATTTAGTGTTTAACTACCTTATTAAAGTTCCTCCAATTTCGCCCGGATTTTTGCCCACCTTAGCGCGTTCTGTAATAATTCTACCCTTTTCACCAGCTACCAGACAGAGAATGGCATCTACGCCTCCGAGTCGGGCCAGGCCGTGGCTGGCTACGGAGATGAGCAGGGCTACGCCGTCCAGGGCCAGTACAGCTACACCGGCGACGACGGTGTCAGCTACACCGTGTCGTATGTGGCCGACGCCAACGGCTTCCAGCCGCAGGGTGACCACCTGCCGACCCCCGTGCCCACCGAGTACCCGACCCCGGAGGTGCCAGCGACCCAGGCCAGCTACCAGGCTGCTCCTGCCCCCAGGTACCAGCCTGCCCCTGCCCCTAGCTACCAGGCTGCCCCTGCCCCCAGCTACCAGGCTGCCCCTGCCCCCAGCTATCAGCCCGCCCCCGCACCCCAGTACCAGGCCAGATATCAGTGATTATAAGTCAAGTCCTTTTCTGTCCATCGTTGGGATAAGAGCAGTATACACCGACTACGCTTATATGTTTGTCTATTTATTGTGATGTATGGAATGGGTGTAATATTGCGTTGTATATATTGCGTTGCGTGACCGTTTCGTTTCAATACATGTGCATTTCCCAAGAAGTACCTCATGTTTGTTGGAGATGAAAGCCACATACAGCCTATCGGAGCGCGCCATATGAACGGGCGCTGGCCGCGGGCTGTCCTGTTTGAGGAACCCTGTTGTCCAGAGGCTGGAGTGTATTCCTCTGGAGGGCGGGGGGGGGGGGACGGGCAATGACAGTAGAGAGGAAAGGTGGTAGCAATTGCAGTTCCTTGGTGACGGCGCTGTTTTCATGTTCGGGAATGGGCTTTTGTCATTCGCGTTGGATATAAACATCCAGTGGTGTGCGATGTCGATACGCATATGAGCATTGTGTTAACGAAATGACCGATTGTGTTCAGGTTTCATAAAATGACCGAGTTCGTTCTGAATTAAAGAAATCTCATGATTGCTGAAATCGGTGATGGGGCGTTCCAGGTCATATGTTCTGTCCATTTCAATCCTGCGCTATTTCTTAAGGTTTTTTTCTGAAATGACTGAATACATAACTTACACATGCGTACCTTACACAATGTATACAATCACGTTTGTGAGGAGTCGACCAACAGAACCTTCGGCTCTCATTCTCACCCTCAAAAGGGGCGAAACCATGGGTTAGTTGTTAATTAACCGTTGTCAAGGATTATTATTGGGAGGTTTTAGGTATATTCAAGTAATGAGAGAGGTCTAAAGTTAAAGTAGTACACCGAGTGATACTCGCGCGTAAAAGAAAACAGCTCGCAACCCAACAAGGTTCCCGTGCTCGACGTCTTAAAAGGTAATTTTAAAATGCCCTGATGGAGTCAAATAATTACATACTCAGAATTTATGACCTGCACAGCCGCTGCACTGTTATTTGTGCATCTTTGCACATACTTTTCGTGCAGCATAATAGCGAGCATCACGGGTGTCAGTTTTTGTAAGTTATAGGGGGGGACGGAGGCAAACGAATACCAAAAACTTACTGCCAGTTTTTCATTAAGTTTGGCCCATTCTGTTTTGATGTGAGCCAATAGCTGCTTTAAATTACGGTACAACTTATGAAAGTCTGTTATGTAAGGAGCATAGTTATAACGCAGAAGCCACGTGGCAGAAAGATAAAAAATAGTCATTGTGCGTTGGTCAAATTTACCTGCCTTTTTCTAGTCTTGTAGCAAAAACCACTGGGACGCCATGCCAAGCTTTTGGGGCTCAACCCAACATTGGAGGACCGGCGTGGGGGGGGGGTCCTAACATGGAATACAGATCAACATCCGGGACGAGCATCCTGGAGTGCGTGATGCTTCCACAGCTTGTGTTCATGGCATTGATGAGCACGAATGCTTCATGACGAACTCATGTGCACAACGAAATAAAAAGATGTGAAGATGGGAGCAAAAGAAAGATGGAAATGAAACGCTTCAGCTTTGGTCGATCACTTTATTCCTGACCAGCTTTTTTCTTGACTTTGTCAATATCTGTCGTCAGTACTTTGTGCGTTTCAGAGAGTGTCAATGAATTGTACTAGTAACGTGCAATGTTTCTTAACAAGGTCCTGTATTCGTAAACTGTCCTTCATAAGCTGAGCGTGCGATAAATCTTTTAAAATCGCATAAGTATTTTCTTTCAGATTCTTCGTCAATTCAAAGGTAAAATAATGATACGATGGGGTAACACATGTAAACATTAATAATGGCTGGGCTGCAACTTGCAAATTTGAGGACACAAACAATTAACTCGTGAAATATGAAGAAGTACATAACTGTTCACCACTCGGTGAATGTCATGTAAGCTGTCGTATCAACCTACATGTGCGCGTGAAGGGATCTGAGCTCAAGATGGACGTAACGTTATGGGCTGTGGGTTAATGTGGCTGGAGTATTTGGTAGAAGATGATATTTACTTCAATGTCGTTTATCCTTTCAATGTTCTGATTTGGGGGGGGGGGGGGTTCAACAGATGAATCGCCGCTACTATATCACTTAATGTGCATGTGGTGCGACCTGTTCCGGGAACACCTTGTCTACCTTGGGAACGGAAGGCAAATGTTGTTAAAGCGAATGTTTTCACATTTGAAAGCAGTGAAGCACACATCAGATTGGGTGCAACAAGTTCGGTTATAACGATAAGTATGCCTTTACGTAGAAAAACACCTGTTTTGGACAACATAATTTCTCTGTTCAGTAAATATGGTCCTCGATACGCCATTGTTTATTACGTCATTGTACCTTGGACAACGTTGATTCAGAGCCATTTGACGACCATATACCTGGCAATAATGCTCACGAACGCCAGATATCAACGACTCGACCATCCTAGTTTTCTCGGTCTTGATTGCCGCATGGCTCATCGAACGGCAGGATTTAAATGACCTCGCTATGAGGTCATGAATGCCAGGGTAAACTCGAAATACTGTCCCCAGTTTCACGGGCGTGTAGCTCAGAAACTAGACGAATTTAGGTTTTGAGAAGGGCAAGGCTGTGAACTGCACCAAAAGGTCGTCCAGATGGCTACTTCAGTTAAAAACCCCATTCAAATGTAGAACACTCCCTTTAAAAAGGGTAGGTCTGTGGAACAGAGCATGGCTGCGAACTGCACTAAATGATAAAAATGGCTAGTTCAGTTCAAAACCCGATACAAATGTGGAAACATTCGCTTTAACGGCTGGGCTGCTGCTGTTGATCTTTGGATGGCTATGCAACGGCATGGCAGTCCGGAAGACCCTGGTCACTGTGCTGTACCGGCTTTGTGGTTTAGTTACAATTCAAAGACCAGGAGGTCAACTGGCGGAGTGCATGATGTTGCCGCCGTCAGCCCAGTCCACTTCCATGAGCAAGGATTAGTGCCTTCGGCTAATGCGATATGGCGTCCCCCCGTTAAAATTCATGCAAACTGCTCACCTCGCACCCGAGTATGCAACTGCCTCATCCACGTTTGTTTCAGCTGTAATTGTAGTCTATGAACGACGTAGATTGAAAAACGTCTTGAAGAGTGACCGAAGGCGATTTCATACCGCCGTCAACGTCTAGTTGTGTTGTCAGGCCCGCAAAGGTAGTCCCGGGCTTGGTACTGGATGGAGGGTCCCGGACTCGATACTGAATGGCGAAGCCAATAACTCCTTCCTTCGAGCGTGGGTCCCAAGCAGATGCCACTTCTGGCAAAACCATTTTCAGTTGGATCGGCATTCCACTGATGAATCAGCGTTTGCAGTGGTGATTGCAGAACGGTTACAAATGCAGACGGAACCCGTTGAACTGTTGCAGAAATGGCACATTCTGCAGGCCTCGGGGTGGCTGTGTCGACATGGTGTGTACGTATCCATTGAGCAGCAGTACTAACCAGAGTTCAACAGGCCCGCGCCTGTTGCTCAGAGTTCCCAGTGTTACGTCGAACAAGGGTCTTCCCAATTTAAACAGACTGGTTGATAATCATTGGCATTAGCATTGGCAGTCATTGACAATTAAACAGACAGATTAATAATTCGACATCACCAGCTTCGTGCAGACCACAGGAGACCTAAAATAGTATAGCTGAACACATAACAACTAACTTGGATTGACCAGTTCGGATCGCCAATAAAAGATCAAAGTGTCGTGCCGGGGCCTGGGCTAGCGTCAGTCCAGATCCATTATCCGCACTCTAAGCGAGGGCAGAGCCACCTGGTATATTAGTTCGCTCACGAAAGGAGAACGAGACTTTGAACAGCTCTGGGCCCTCTCCAAGACTTGTCGGAGGTTTCCAGGATCCCACATACGGTCTGTTCATTGCATACCACCACTTACTGTGTTTTCGCTGAGCACCTCAGGGCGAAGAGGTACTGGGGAAGAACGAACAGGAGCAGCGTCTTCTCCCCGTCTCGTACAGGCACACGTCATTGCCCCCCACAACTATGGCATACTGCGGTTTGTCCAAGCAAATGCACGGCTGAGATGTATCTCCGCCTCCAGCACGACGTCGCTCCACGTGCCGTCCAAGCACCCTCGGGAACGCTTTCAGTGATCTCTCTGAAACACATCACGTTTCTGGTGTACCCACCATTAATGTGGATTGTTGATGTGTGACGTAGCTAATGACGTCCAGTGACGTCTCTGTGGGCCAGGGTGACGTCACGGATTTTGAGTTCGGAGAGGGGACAATAGCTTCCAGGAACGCCCTAAAATATATGGGACTTCTTCACAGAAAGGCCTCTTGGGTGGCGTCGTATTACATTGTAGGGATTGTATGAAGATTAGAGGAGATTAATAACCTAAAATAAACCCGATCAGCCTCATTTTGTGAGGAGCATACCTCCTAGCCTAATTCTTGACACTAATCAGATTTCAAAATTCAAAACAATCTGATTGGGTTTTGGTCACCATGACATCCTGAAGGCGAAATAAGTGCATTTAACTTAAATAAACACCAGTGACCATTTACTTAGAGGAGGAACCTCAGCTCAAGGTGGTTGCATGAGGAGGCATAACGGCGATCTCAACACGGATCCGGAATTTGACCTTGTTTGGGACTTTTGTCCCAAAGGCTCTTAACTAAGCATCCCAGGATTTCAGACATGTGACTGTGCATCTAGAATTATTTACTCTGATAATTGGATATCGCCAAGCTCCAGTAATTTCACGAGGTCTCGCTGATCAAATCGGCACATGAGCCAGCACAGCTGCCGATCCGTTGAAAGGGCAGATGTTTTTTTTTTTTTGTCCCTCTTGTGATTCATCATCGATGTCAATAACGACAGGCGCGACCAAAGACGTCCTCATGGGGTTTTAAAAGAAGTGTTCGACATTCGTGTGGGGTTTTGAATTGAAATAACCATCTTGAAGACCACTCGGTGCAATTCACACCCCTGCTCTTCCTGAGACCTAAACCCCTAAGTTTCTGGGCTAAGGGCCCACGAAGACGTGCATACTACTTAGTGTAGACTATTTCAAGGTTACTGAGGCATCGATGAAGCCGTAATAACGTCCTTGAAATCCTACTATTTTCCTGGCCATGTGGCGTTCAACGTCAATAAAAATATTGTCCAGTCGTTCATATCTGGCGTTCGTGGGCACGTTTTCTAGATTTAGCGTCGGTCAATTGGCTCTTAGCCAATTTTGTGTAAGCTATACCAGATTTTAAAACAAATCACGTTGTGTGCTAAATGACACAAGGAAAGAAGACATTCTTCGTAGCAGTCACGGAGCGAAGATCCTGTATTGGAATAACTTAGAGTAGTGTCATAACTGAGCATATAAATGCAAGTAAGCAACTTTAATTCACGGAGAAAATGGGCAAGAACACCACGAAAAAGGAACAAAACACGAGCACTTAACGACGTTTTGTTAAGCACACATCACTGCCGTGGGCTTATCTCTCGAAAGATTGCAAGGCTTCAGGTGAGTGCTGTCATAAAGGAGGTCCATGACGCAATCAAACAGTGACGTATCGAAGGACACTTTTACTAAATGTAAAAATTGGATTGTCGAGAGTAGCCTTTTCCAGTTCAAAGTTTACTAATAATTAGAAGTAATCTTGTTTCATCATATCTGATCCTTGTTTCAACACCTTCAAATGTGCAACATTTTCTTTAATGCGTTTCGAAGCGACACCTCTTTAAGTGTCGGTACGGGTAATCACAACTCTCAGAACAGTCTCACGTTTTTCGTAACTTCATTTTAACCCTTGAGGAGCGCAGTCAGTCTTTTGCATAAGAGTTTCTGGGGTGTCATGTGACCATCAGATGGATGTCTTTTCAAAGGTAAAAAATGGCTCTGAAAACCCCAGCGCCAAAGCAGATACAAAAACGCGTCGAGAAAAAGTATCGTCCCTTTGGTACCTACTACACGGGACGGAAATTCTCAAGGATTTTTCACAGCCGTCGTGCATGCTTTCCCCGTGTCTCCTACTTATCCCAATAATGTTACGTTATTTTCCAAAATCCCGGGGCGCCCACCCACCGTGTGGAGATCCCGCCAGCGCACCAATTTGCGCTTGACGTCCGGATAAACACATCATTTTAGGTTTCCCACTATACATCACCGTTATGTGCATTGTGTTAGACTCCGATGAGACCGTACGGTGAGCCTCTAACCATTGTCCAGCCGCCCTGCCAGATCGTGGCCGCCCTCCACTGACCTTGTCCGTGTAAAAGTGTAACGCTGCGGGGATTGTGAGTGTACGCCTCGCCAAATATCAGCTGACCAGTCGGACCGGTATATAAGGCCCCGCTAACCGGTGCAGGGCATCACTGGATCCCTGCACTTCGCAGAACACACGCCATACTCCAAGATGAAGCTGGTGAGTATATGTTCTAGAACAAGCCATTCCACTGCTGCGTCCTCTGAGAGTAGCACGCAGATAACCTGACAAGGATATTTGTTCTTTCATAGGGCATTTTTGGATACCAGGAGTTGGTACGTCAGTGTCCCAAAATGGGACCAAAGTATGGCTTAGAACAAGGTGGTAATATGGCGCAATTCCTTTTGAAACTGAGCAAAGCCACCATAAATTTGCGCGTAACTGTAAAGCATCACTTGAAAAGTAATTCATTGCTGCATGTTCTGAGGACAGTTGGTTTTGTTTCAGCTCATCATTGCTGTCGTCCTGGCCGTTGCTGCCGCTGACAGGCGGCCTGCTCCCCCCTCGTACTCTGCCCCTGCTCCGCCCTCGTACTCTGCCCCTGCTCCGCCCTCGTACCCTGCCCCTGCCCAGCCCTCCTACTCTGCCCCCGCTGCCCCCAAGTACGCCCCCAAGGTGATCGAGATCCTGAGCCAGGAGTTTGACCTGCGTGACGACCAGTCCTACGATTCCAGGTAAAATAACTGAGCTCTTTTCCCACCAACGTTTTCACAATTCGTATCACCTTTAGTTTAAAGAAAATCAGGGAAAGAAGTGCATATTTGCAGCTAAGTTTTTCAGAATTTGGCGACGAGTTATTCTCATGAATACCTTTATGCATCTATGCAACTTTCAATTTTCCCATCGTTCTTTCCGCTCCAAATTTAAGCTGTTCCAAGACGGACTGTTACTATTGCCACCACACTTTTAACTTGACCAAAGCTTCGATTTCAACACGAAATAAATTCTTACTACTCCCAACATGATATCTATTCTTTAAGAAAATCTTTTCCATCCAAGCAAAGGCACGCGGCTGTTTGGCTCTGTCCCATTTTCGATGTCACTCCTTAGGGCGAGTCACTGCTGCATTCACTTCAGGCGACCCAACTAGTGACAAAGAGTGAAGCTGCTCCCCCCCCCCCCCCCCAGCTTTAAAAGTGTATGTCAAATGTGACATATTATCTTAAACTTGCACCTCAAGCATAGAATAGTTCATAAGATCCGCCTGATCTTAAAATCGGCGAGATACATAGCATAAAGTACCCGCTGGATACACATCATATTTAGTGTTTACTACCAAGTTAGTTCGATTTCGCCTAGATTTTGCCAGCATTATCTTTATTATCATTATCTTTATTATCATTATCATTATCATATCACCAGCACTGTGTGATAACACTGCCCTTTTCCCCAGCTACCAGACCGAGAACGGCATCTACGCCTCCGAGTCTGGCCAGGCCGTGGCCGGCTACGGAGATGAGCAGAGCTACGCCGTCCAGGGCCAGTACAGCTACACCGGCAACGACGGTGTCAGCTACACCGTGACGTACGTGGCCGACGCCAACGGCTTCCAGCCAGAGGGTGACCACCTGCCGACCCCCGTGCCCACCGAGTACCCGACCCCGGAGGTGCCGGCGACCCAGGCTAGCTACCAGACGGCCCCTGTCCCCAGCTACCAGGCTGCCCCTGCCCCCAGCTACCAGGCTGCTCCTGCCCCCAGCTATCAGCCCGCACCCAAGTACCAGGCCAGATACCAGTGATACCAGATACCAGATACCAGTGATACCAGATACCGGTCAAGCCCTTGCTGTCCATCGTTGGGATAAGAGCAGTATACACCGACTCCGCTTACATGTTTGTCTATTTATTGTGTTGTATGAAATGAGTGTTATATTTGATTGTGTTGCCCGTTTCGTTTCAATACAAGTGCATTTCCCAAGAAGTACCTCATGTTTGTTGGAGATCTTGGAGCATGTTATAGCCTACCGGTGCGCGCTATATGGACGGGCGCTGGCCATCGGCCTGTCCTGTTTGGGGAACCTCGGTATCCAGAGACTGAAGGGTATTTCTCCGGAGGGCGGAGGAGGGAGGGGGAAAGGGTGGACGGACAGTGCCGGTGGAGAGGAAAAGTGATAACACTTGCAATTTTGGTAAATTATGGGGGAAAAACGAAAGCCAAAAACCCACCCCCAGTTTTTCTCAGTACATATAGCCCAGTTTATTTTGATGAAAGCCGAGGTCTGCTTTTAATTTGCTATAAGTTATAAAAGTCTGTTATTTAAAGGGAATGCGTCACATTCGAAGGTATTGGGGTAGGCATCAGATATGATGGGAAATGCTTATTTGTGTTTATTGGTAAGCTTTCGAGATTTAAAAACGACGCTGAGTAAGCAAAATTTCGAAGTTTGTAAAAATGGGCCCCATTACGTCATTGTTTGATGGCGTCATGGAATGGGTTCGCGACGACAGCAAAACCTGGTAGCATCTGGAAGCCAGACCTAAAGACCTCTAAAAAATACCTCGAAACACACGAAAGCTGACGCCAACCGGCCATTCTCGTCGCGGGGCTGTGCCAGGTGGCGGATTAGTGGGAGGGTTTTTTGTGAATTTTTTGTCTTGGTGCTGGCCGTAAGAAAAGCTTTGATGGACTGTTTGACATGCGCAACGTAGCTATCGCCAGCTTTTATGGCAGATTGTTAGTATCAAAGCATGACATGTTGTGCTGCTGCTGTTGCTGCTATGCTGTTGATGATGATTTTGTCAATACTTTATTGTCGACCCATCGTTGCGTCCATTGCTGTAGTCCTGACATTGATATCATGCGATGTGTACAGCAGCTACTGCCCTTATTGTTTGTAACTGGAAATGTGGAGTCATGCAAAAGTTAATAAATTTATAACGTTGTCTTTATTGTTTGTAACTGGAAATGTGGTGTCATGCGAAAATTAATGAATTTGTAACGTTGCCATACATTGATTGTGAAAGCATTGCTATTGCTGTGGTTAACATGGTGAGGTTGGGCTACCAAGAATTTGTTTGGCCTAGGATGATTTATGCAATTAATAGTTAACCCTGATTTAACCATTGTGATGCAATGGCATTCTTCCTGTAGACAGTCCTTGTTAAATCAATTTGTTTTTTGGCATTGGTATTGGAATTGGCATTGTTAAATCAATTTGTACCAGTCATCCATAACTTATAAGCTGCTGTCTCATAGGATTGACATAGAGTAGTCAACCAAAGCGGTACATTCTGCAATGGCACTGGTCAACAGCTACATTGTGGCACTATCTCAGTGCTGTCTGCGGCATGACGTAATGAGCAACGGTATGGTTTTTGTGCTGCAACCCATGCCGCTTTCATAGTGAATTCCAGCATGAAAAGATGGGTCGAGCATGCGCTCTTGTATTGACTTTCCATCTGACATACGATTGATCCAAAAACGCATGACACAATATACAAATCACTTTCAGCAAAGCAGACAACCAATAAGTGGCATCACTTGCTCAGACTGCTCCGGTAATCCACAAAACGCAGGTGAGAAACATGCAAACACATCTTCCACTTCCACAGTCATGCAACACGCTGCAGCCATCAGGCTGCATCACCTGCATCTGCAGAGGCAGGCATCAATGCATCATATTTTATTGGGAGTCAGTAGGCTGAAGAATACAAAAACAATGTTCTCTCTCAGAAGCGCAACTATCGTATGCACACTCCCCATCACATCAAGATCAATACAACCCACTGGCACACGCCATCAATGATGACAAAAATTTCGAACCCCGATTCACACTATTTTGTCAACTGAGTGTGATCTGACATTTGCACAGCTCGCGGTACTATCAACTTGCAGGTTTTCTCGCAATTTCCGCACAGATCTTCAGTTATAACACCGGTTTTCACAGTGACCTCCCTTCAAAACAAAGTCCCAAATGGGCTTTCATGGTAAAGCGGCTCAAGAGGTTCTATTTGTAAAACATAATTTGTGTTCAAGATTCAGATTTGTGGCACCACATGGGTGAAATATTTCCCTAATTTAATAATGCCTTGCTAACCCATACAAATGTGGAACATTTCCTTTAAGTAGTATAGTAGTCATGCAGACGCCACCTCGCAGAAAGAAATCAAAATTGCAGATGTGATGGCCAAATTTACCTACCTTTTTGTAGTCTTGTAGCCAAGAACACTGAGCCGCCATGCCAAGTTGTTGGGGTTTAAC
>NW_023596448.1:8524633-8650257 GCF_011947565.3 Pollicipes pollicipes | reverse complement strand
GGGGTTTGGTCAAACGGCGCTCGCTTCAAACGGGCAGTCGACAGTCGGATCAGGCGAGATCGTGCGAGTCGGATTAGGCGAGAGCGTGATCCGTGATCTGGCGCGTGATGCGTGATCTGCTGCGTGATCCAGGATCTGATGTGTCATCCGTGATCCAACGGGTGATCCGTGATCTGCCGTGCGATTTGTGATCTGATGCGTGATCCATGATCTGATGTGTCATCCGTGATCTGACGCGCGATCCGTGATCTGTTGCGTGACCGCGATCTGACGCATGATTCGTGATTTGATGTGTGATCCATGATCTGATGTGTGATCCACGATCTGACGCGTCTGTTCGATATTTCTAGCCACTAAAGTGACCGTTCGTTGGCGAGGGTGCAATGCTATGGCGCCTGGATGAACGTGCATCCGTATGTAGTTGAGGTCCATAAATTTGTGAGGCCTGTTGAATGACCTATGCGCCGCATATCATGCCATGTCGAAAGGGATCCACTATTTCAGCTCACTGCAGGCGCTCCCAACTGTATAATTCCAACTGAAGAGGGTGTTGAATTGTTATGTGACCAACTCATGTCCGATCAGGAAAGATAGCCGTGTAAACAATACCAACAGATAGGTGCTGACTGGAAGATGAAGCTGCCACCTGCGCAGGCATGCACGCCTCTCGCTGAGCCGAAGGTGTAGCCAGGAACCGGGCGGTGTCTCCGCTGACACGGAGAGCTCTGGCACGAGCAAGACAGAGTGAGGTCTTTTCTGCGATTGGACCTGTGTTGCCCAAATACAGTCCCCATGTAAAACACTTATCTGGAGCTGTCAGCGACTGATACGATACTGTCCACATAAAGGGAGAAAACATGGATGATGGCTTCTGTCAATCAAGATTTGTCGTTTGGTTTCAAGATAGATCAAAATTGAATCCATCAGCAGGGGAATGAGCCTCGAGGCATGAGGAACGCATGTGTATTGTGTTTATATTTCGCTGTACTGTTTCTCCTTGTACTTCCGCTTGAAGTCTTGGTTTGGTAGGTAGTTGGTTACATTATAATCGCATGTAAATGCCAGCGTCTAAAGTCCCGCTGATTTCTGATTGGTCGATTACTATTCTGAAGCTAAGCGGAGCTTGTAACAGATACGATGTCACCGTGCGACAATCATTGTACGTGATCCGAGACCTTCCAGTTATTTTTCAAAGGAATGTTCCATATTTGAATATATTGAAACAAGCATCAGAATATGGTGCAATAAGCTCACTCACAACCATTGGTACCATAACTTTTCAGTGGAACAGACTGCACTAGACAACACAACTTCTGTTAAGTACACATGCTCCTTAATACGTCATTGTTTGATAACGTCATAGTACCTTGCACAACATTGATTGAGGAGCTAATTGACGGCCGTTATACCTGGAAGTCGTGCTCACGAAGGCCAAGTTATGAACGACTCGACAATCATATATTTTCGTTGGCCTTGATCGCCGCATGTCTAATGGAATGGTATGATTTGAATGACGTTATTATGGCGTCATGGATGCCTGGGCGGCCTTGAATAGTCCTTCGAAATAGAATGCACATATCATAAACAGCCGCAGGCTAAGAAACTAGGGGGGTTTATTTCGTAAGAAGTGCAGGGCCGTGAAATGCAACCGAATGATCTTCAAGATGACTATTTCAGTCCAAACCCCCATACAAATGTAGAACGCTCCCTTTAAAAAGGGCAGGTCTGTGAACAGGGCAGGGCAGCGAACTGCACTAAATGATCGTCAACATGGCTACTTCGGTTCAAAACCTCACACAAATGAAGGACACTCCCCTTAACGGGTGGGCTGCCGCTGTTGGTCTTCGGATGGCTATGTAACGGCATGGCAGTCCGGAAGACCCTGGTTACCGTGCTGTCCCGACTTTGTGGTTTAGTTACGAATTCAAAGACCAGTAGGTCAACTGGCGGGGTGCATGATCTTGCTGCCGTCAGCCCAGTCCACTTCCATGAACAGGGGTTAGTGCCTTCGGTCACTGCGCTATGGCAACCCCCTCGCCTCGCAAGCCGCTCACCTCGTACCAGAACATGCAACTGGCTCATCCACGTTTACCTCAGGCGTAACTGTAGTCTATGAACGACGTAGATTGAATGACGCCCTGCAGGATGTCCTATGGAAATTTCATATATGTGTCAATGTCTAGCTGTGTTGTCAGGCTGGCAATGGTAGTCCCGCACTCGAAAACTGAATGGTGGGGCCAATAACTCCTCCCAGTGAGCATGAGTCCCGAGCAGCTGCGACTTCTGGTAAAACTATTCTCGTTAGTATCGGCGTTCCATTCATGAATCAGCGTTTCCAGCGATGATTACGGAACGGTTACAAAGGCAGACGGAATCCGCTGAACTGTTGCAGCAATGGCACATTCCACATGCCTCGGGTGGTTGGGGGGGGGGGGGTGGGGGCTGTGTCGACATGGTCTGTAAGTATCCGTTGAGCAGCGATATTAACCAGAGGTCAACAGGCCTGCACCTGTTCCTCAGAGGTCCCAGTGTTTCGCCCAACAAGGGCCTTCCCACCAGCGGCGGGGCCCGTGTCAGGAAAGAGTGTATGAAGTCGATCTCGCTGACTGCAAACTACTGCTTCACACAGTGTTGCCGTGACGACCTCCAGAAAGCGCGCCGATTATCCGGAGATTAAGGTCAGTTTTTCGGAGTGAGGCAGGGCCATCTGATAATCTGTTCCAATGTCTGGTTCGGATTCCCAAATACGGAATCTCTAAGGAAGCCTTGCTCGCGCATTTCAGCTCTACGGCTGTTGACCACCGTCTCGACGTTCTGGTTTTGAATGACATATATATATATATATATATATATATATATATATATATATATATATATATATATATATATATATGTGTGTGTGTGTGTGTGTGTGTGTGTGTGTGTGTGT
The DNA here is from genome assembly GCF_011947565.3 of Pollicipes pollicipes. Classification (NCBI taxonomy): domain Eukaryota; kingdom Metazoa; phylum Arthropoda; class Thecostraca; order Pollicipedomorpha; family Pollicipedidae; genus Pollicipes; species Pollicipes pollicipes. The sequence goes on along the minus strand of NW_023596448.1, from coordinate 8,647,328 downwards.
GTGTGTGTGTGTGTGTGTGTGTGTGTGTGTGTGTGTGTGTGTGTGTGTATGTGTGTGTGTGTGTGTGTGTGTGTGTATGTATATTAGGGACTGGACGGCCCCATGTATATGCTGCCAATCGTTTTGATTTTATACACGGCGCTGTATCTTGCTTGACGAGCAGCTAAAATTTCGAGCAACGTTGAGATGCTGCCCTGACCTTGAATCCGTCAACCTTAAATCGAGGAAACCCGAAATCACTCGACAAGAAGCCGTCCCATCGACTTTTTTACCGAAAAAAGTAATTCGGTCAGTTAAGGTTAACGAAAAGTTTTGCAGAACATTATCAGGACACATATCACGTTGACTGACGAAAACACTTAAATATGACTTACCATCTTTCACAAGAGCAGTACGGCTAGCAGTAACCTTGTAATGAAAAACAAACTGACAACAAACCAAAACCAACTAAAGCGCCTCAGTATGTCCTATGACTTGAAACTTTAACGACCTAGTAACACGAACATCCGAACCGCGCCGTTGAAATTAATTACTACTGGCAATTAAACAGGCTGATTGACAATAATTGGCGTTGGCATCGACAATCGTTGGCAATTAAGCAGCCTGATCGACATCGCCAGCTTCGTGCAGACCACAGGAGACATTAAACAGTATAGCTGAACACATAACAACTAACCTGGATTGACCAATTCGGATACTCAAGAAAAGTACAAAGTGTCGTGCCGGGGGCCCGGGTCAGCGTCAATCCAAGTCCATTACCCGCGCCCTCAGCACGGCCAGGGCCACCTGGTATCTCAGCTGCAACGTCCATGAAACGAGAATGAGATTTTAACAGCTTCTGGGCCCTCTTCAAGACTCTTGGAGACTTCCGTACTCACATACGGTACCACCACTGACTGTGTTTTTGCTGAGCACCTCAGGGCGAAGAGGCACTGGGGAAGAACGAACAGGAGCAACGCTTCTCCTCGTCTCGTACAGCGCACATGGTAGTGCCCTCCACAACTAGACCATACTGCGGGATGTCCAAGCAAAGGCAAGGCTGAGATGTATCTCCGCCTCCAGCACGACGTCGTTCCACGTGCCTTCCAAGCATCCCTCCGGGGACGCTTCCAGTGACCACGTGACCAGTTCCAGTGACTGTTCCATTCAACTTCAGTCAGGTGTAATGGTGAGACTGAGGTTAAAAGGAGTTTGCTTTTTACTGGAGAGGCTATTTGATGCGGTAGTTTTTGACGCTCCATTCGAATTCCTTGATCACATGAACGTCTTACATTGCATGGATTGTATGAAGATTAAAGGGGGTTAATAACCTAAAAAACTCCGATCGTCCTCCTTTTTTGAGACGCATACATTCTAGCCTAATTATTGGCACTGATTGGGTTTCAAAAGTCAAATTATTCTGATTGGTTTTGGTCGCCATGATATTCGGGGGGTAAAATAAGAACATATAATTGAAATGAGCACCAGTGTCCATTTACCTAGGTTTTACATACATAGCTACGTATTCTGAGAATTTGATGTCACCAAGCTCTAATAATTTCTTGACATCTCGCTGGTCGAATTGAACCCCTGACTATTTGCTAAAAACTGATATCCACCTCATGTTATAATTTGTATGTAGCTCAAGGTATTCGTATGTTAAAGATATAGTACATATCTAAAGTACAGTCATTTGCCAGTCAGCAGACCATGGCAACTACGGACAACATCTGGTTAAAGCAGGCATGAGGAAACACTTCAACAGATTTGAGACAGATTAGCAAGAGGATGGAACAAAAAAGTTCAGTTACATGTCTTGTGGCATCATAATTCGTCTAATGAACAAAACTTGATGGATTAAAACAGAAAATGACTAAATCTTGCAACAAATTATGCGTTGAAAGCAGGCAAAGTTAGCAATTGGTTGCCCCACAGGAGAAACTTACTGGCTTTTAAGAGCACGCTTCTGTCTGCTCCCTACACAAAAAGCCGGCATCTTTCGCTGATACACAGAGTCATCCAACTCACCCAGAACACATAAATTTTAATCATGCCCACCAACGTACAAGATTAAACTGCGAAATAAGTAGGACGAGGTGTGCATGTTAACACAGAATTTCGATACCAAACACTTCCGTATTCGCTGCACCAGGTCTGTTCCAAATCCATGTAAGCTACGATAATGTACCGTGATGGGATAGTGAACCTAGAATGGCTTAGATTTGTCATTATTGAGCCCCGCCATGAGCTAAGAAACAGCTAAATGGGGGTTTTACAGGGCAAAAATGATGTTAAAGATAGGTTCCGTACTTCTAATTGTTTTCTTCATTCCCCTGACTTATTCAGTCTTGGGTGCTTATCAAATATGCTTGGACGACTGGAGAACAAATCCAATTCATGTGTAAAATATTTGCAAGTTTGCAGTTGGAACATTTTGCAGAGAAATTGGTCAACATTTTAAGCCATAGATGGTATCTTTAAAGGCAACCAGAAAGGGACGAAAACTTCACTTGTATCACACTTGTACGATAGAACGAGAAACCAAAGCAATCAACACGTGCCCGGGTGGCCGACTAGATACCCTGCGCTCAGGTCGAGGGGTCAATATGACCACCACCACCACCCCCATCCCCACGCTGAGGTCTCGGAAACTAAGAAAGCTAGAGACACCAAATTTACAGGGTGCGTTGACCTGTACGTAAACTCACTTAGGTCAAAGCTTGAGGTTCCTAGGTTATGACCTTGGGGTCAAATAAGGTCAAACAAGGTCGAATTTCAGGCTGGCCTCCAAAATGCCCCAGAACCTAGATAACTGTTTCTAAGCAAAAGTATACATCCTCATATAATGTCAGTGACCTTTTTTGGCCTTTTGAAGGTCCTGGTGACAAAATCATAGAAAACTGCTCCGAGTTTTACATTTGAATGAGCGACAAAGATTACGCTAGGCAGTATGCTCCTAAAAACTAAACGTTGATAGTCATTTTAGGTCAACGACCTATTCTAACCTCTAAGAGGTCCATGAAAGATGCATAAGACGGTTCCTGCCATCAATACATTCGAAATGAGCACCAGAAACCATCCCATACAGCAAGCCCTAGAGTAATAAAAAAGACAGGTTATGACTTTCGTATGACCTTCATACCTGACCTTAGATCAACTTGATTTGCTCATTCAACATTTGTGTTGCCTAAGAAAGCATCTCAGAGATAACGGCTTCGTCTAACACTCCGTTGTTGCGTCCGATTGAACGATTCCTTATAACTGAACTTTGCTGAGACCAGACTTTGACCTGTCATAGGTCAGTGACCTTACAAGTTACATCTAAATTTTGATGTCTAACGATCCGCTATTCCCTTGTCTACAGCTATGCGAAATTTGGCGCGGCCACGCCGCGTCGTTCAGATCCCATTCGGGAAAAACCTTCGCGGGGGTCAATTTAACCCCCCACCCCACCCAAGCGTGTGTTTAACAAAAGTATGAAGCGCCATAGATTTGGTAAAATCTGTAACTAGCTTATTTGACTACAATTCTGCGAAAATGCGTCCTCAAACCATGATATTCGACTTTAAATTGCATTAGAAGACATTTCTTGAATTTTGTACTCCTGCATTTCGGGAGTGGTGCTACTTAGTGATCACATTTCTTCGAGTAACAGAAATACATGGAGTAAAATTCTGTATCAGACTTTGCTGGTCTTTTTACCAGGTTTTGTTTTGGTCGTGTGGTGCTGCCGTCGTGCGACCAAAAAAAAAAATGTGGGTTGTGTGAAAACCTTGCATTTGGCACGCGGTTACAAAATGTGATGCATTTCGTTAACAAACCAAGCTTAATGCATGCAAGCGGCTGAAGTCGCCGGGGCTTTCGGGCCTGAAGGTCACAGAGGAAGGGTCTGATGCCCTTCCTATGTGCATACAAAGACATAATCAGATATAGGCAGGATATATCCATAGGTGTCCAGGTCCTGCGGAGCCTTGCTTATGCTTGATGGTTTCAAGTGAGTTCGGTTTTGGATGACGTCTTAAAACTTCGGAAAGAGAAACATGGGTTTGGTATCGCGGTTGGAAAGTATAGGGTAGGAGAGAAAAAGTAACATACAATATGGGAAAGAGGGTTTAAAGATTATTCCCTATAAAGTGTTGCTTTACACCACACTAAGTCGGCAAATCTAGAACACTGGAATAAACTCATCATTTTAGATTTCCCAGGATACATCACCGTTATATGCATTGGCTCAGCCTCCGATGAGACCGTACGGTGAACCTCCAGCCATTGTCCAGCCGCCCTGCCAGATTCTGGCCGCCCTCCACTGACCTTGTCCGTGTAAAAGTGTAACGCTGCGGGGATGGTGAGTGTATGCCTCGCCAATTATCAGCTGGCCAGTCGGGCCGGTATATAAGGCCCCGCTGACCGGTGCAGGGCATCACTAGATCCCTGCGCTCCGCAGAACAGACACTCTACTCCGAGATGAAGCTGGTGAGTACGTGTTCTAGAACAAGCCATTCCACTGCTGCGTCTTCTGAGAGTAGCACGCAGATAACCTGGCAAGGATATTTGTCCTTTTATAGAACATTTTTGGATACCAGAAGTTAATACAGCCTAGCGTGTTGAAACAGAACCAAAAGATGGCTTAGCACAACGTGGTAATTTGACACAATCCCCTTTTCAAACTGAGCAAAACTACCATAACTTCGCGAGTTCCTGTACAACATCACATGTAAAAGTAACTTGATTGCTGCGCGTTCTGAGGACAGATCGTTTTGTTTCAGTTCATCGTTGCTGCCGTCCTGGCCGTTGCTGCCGCTGACAGGCGGCCTGCTCCGGCCTCGTACTCCGCCCCTGCCCCGCCCTCGTACTCTGCCCCTGCCCAGCCCTCGTACCCTGCCCCTGCCCAGCCCTCTTATTCCGCTCCTGCTGCCCCCAAGTACGCCCCCAAGGTGATCGAGATCCTGAGCCAGGAGTTCGATCTGCGTGACGACCAGTCATACGACGCCAGGTGAGATGAATAAGCTTTTTTCCCCACCAGCGTTTTCACAATTCTTATGACCGTAACTTTAAATTTAGTCATGTAAGTCGGCGGAGAACTGTTCTTGTAAATGCTTTTATGCATCGTATGCAACTTTCAGGTTCCTGATCATTTTCCGATATAAATTTAAGCTATTGCAATACGGACTGTGGCTAACACCACCACATTTTTAGCTTGACCAAGGCTTTCAGTTCATTACAAAATAAATCTTATGCACTCCCAACATGATATCTATTTCCCTAAAAATCTGTTTTCCATTCAAGCAAAGCCACGCGCCTGCTTAGCCCCGTCCCATTTTCGATGTCACCCCCTAGGGAAAGTCCCTGCTGCATTCAGTTTAGGCAACCCAAAAAGTGATAAAGAATAAAGCTGCCGCCCTCCACCCTCACCCCTCAATCTCCAAAAGTGTATGTAAAATGCAACCCTTATCTTAAACTTGCATGTCAATCTAACGCTTGGACTTTGCCGACCGCAGTGCGCTCTGTAATAACGCTTCCTTTTTCCCCAGCTACCAGACGGAGAACGGCATCTACGCCTCCGAGTCGGGCCAGGCCGTGGCCGGCTACGGAGATGAGCAGAGCTACGCCGTCCAGGGCCAGTACAGCTACACCGGCGACGACGGTGTCAGCTACACCGTGTCGTACGTGGCCGACGCCAACGGCTTCCAGCCGCAGGGTGACCACCTGCCGACCCCCGTGCCCACCGAGTACCCGACCCCGGAGGTGCCGGCGACCCAGGCTAGCTACCAGGCGGCCCCTGCCCCCAGGTACCAGCCTGCCCCTGCCCCTAGCTACCAGGCTGCCCCTGCCCCCAGCTACCAGGCTGCCCCTGCCCCCAGCTATCAGCCCGCCCCCGCACCCCAGTACCAGGCCAGATACCAGTGATTCTGAGTCAAGTCCTGTCTGTCCATCGTTGGGATAAGAGCAGTATACACCGACTACGCTTATATGTTTGTCTATTTATGGTGATGTTTGAAATGAGTGTTATGTTTGATTGCGTTGCGTGACCGTTTCGTTTCAATACATGTGCATTTCACAAGAAGTACTTCATGTTTGTTGGAGATGAAAGCAGCATGTTGTAGCCTACTGGAGCACGCTATATAAACTGGCGCTGGCCGCCGGGCTCGCGACGGTGGTCTTTTCATGTTCGCGGATGGACTTCTGTCATTCGCGTTGGAAATAAACAGCCAGTGGTGTGCGACCCCAATGCGCATGTAAGTATTGTGCTTAAAAAATGACAGATTGTGTTAAGAATTCATGAAATGACCAAGTTGGTTATGCGGTAAAGAAATTGCACGATTGCTGAAATCGGCGGTAGGGTGATTCCAGGTCATACGTTCGGTCAATGTACTTCTTGCCCTGTTTTTTAAGGCACATCAAGGCTGTTTCTGAATTGACCGAATACGTAAGCTACAAATGCGTACCTTAAGTAAGCTATACAAAGACAGCTATGAGATGTCGACCAAAAGAACATTGGGCGCTCAGTCTCGCTCTCAAAGAAGGGCGAAACCATACATTAGTTGTCAAAGAGCCGTTGTCAAGGATTTCCTGTAAATTTTTACGCATATTGAAGTAATGAGAGAGGCTTCTGAACATGAAGTAGTGCACCGAATGATATTGACGCGGACAAGAAAAGTACTCGCAGCACAGCAAGGTTCTCAATGCTCGGCCACTTAAAATGTAACCTGCAAATGCCCTGGTGGCGAAAAATAATGACATACCCAAGGTTCATGACTTACAAAGACGCTGTAGTGTTATCTATGCACTTTGGAGGCAGCTGTTGATAGCACTTTGACATTGTTAAAACAGTTGTTACCACTCATTCATCAATTATAAGCTGCTGTTTCATAGGGTGGACAGAGTAGTCCACTAATGTCGTACGTTGTGTTATGGCACGGGTCAACAGCTGTGGCACTACCTCAGTGCTGTACTGTGGCATGACATAATGAGCAACGATATGGTTTTTGTGCTGCAATCCATGCCGCATTCATAATGAATTCTAGCATGAAAAGATGGGTCAAGCATGCGCTCTTGTATTGACTTCCCATCTGACATACGACTGACCAAAAACTCATTGTACAATTTGCAAATGACTTTCAGCAAAACAGACAACCAATAAGTGGCATCACTTGCTCAGCCTGTTTTGGGAATCCACAAAACGTAGATGAGAAGGGTGCAAACACATTCTCCACTTCCACAGTCATGCAACATGCTGCAGCCATCAGGCTGCTTTAATGAAAATAACAGAAAAATGTAAAGGTGGTGAATCGACACTGCAAACGTGCTGACATTGCACAAGGATGGAAACATGATAAAGGCATGTAGTTATGGCTGGATGGGATTAATGTAATTCTTCCCCTGTTTTTTAAGGCACATCAAGGCTGTTTCTGAAATGACCGAATACGTATGCTACAAATGCGTACCTTAAGTAAGCTATACAATGACAGCTATGAGATGTCGACCAACAGAACATTGGGCGCTCAGTCTCGCTCTCAAAGGAGGGCGAAATCATACATTAGTTGTCAAGTAGCAGTTGTCAAGGATTTCCTGTACATTTTTACGCATATTCAAGTGATGAGAGAGGCTTCTGAACTTAAAGTAGTGCACCGAATGACATTCACGCGGAAAAGAAAAGTACTCGCAGCACAGCAAGGTTTTCGATGCCCGGCGACTTAAAAGATAGCCTAGAAGTGCCCTGGTGGCAAAAAATAATGGCATACCCAGAGTTCACGACCTACACTGACGCTGTAGTGCTATCTGTGTATCTTTGGAGGCATTTTTGTGCACTGTTGTGACAATATTGTAAATTATGAGGAATATCAAGTCATGGCTTAAATTATGTATATATAAAAAATTATGTTATTATGACAATCTATAAATTATGGGTGAGCAAACAAAAGCCGAAAACCAACCCCCAGTTTTTCTCATTAGATTTAGGCCACTTTATTTTGATGGTAGCCAGTACCTGCTTTTTATTGTGTATAAGTTATTAAAGTTTTTTATTTAAGTGGTATAGTAGTCATGCACAGGCCACCTCGCAGATAATTAAAACTAGTAGTTGTGTGTTGGTCAAATTTACCTGCCTTTCTGTATCCTTGCAGCCAAGAACATTGGGACGCCATGCCAAACTTTGGGGGGCTTAACTCAGCATTGGAGGACGGGGGGATAACGCCCTTGCATAGAATACAAATCGACACCCAAGACGAACATCCTAAAAAGCATGGTACTTCTACAGCACGTGCTCATGCCACAAATAACCAACTCATGCGCACAAGAACATAAAAGGATATTAAAATGGCAGGACAATAAAGGTGAAAATGAAGCGTTCCGGCATTGGTCCATCACTGCGTGCCCAACAAGCCTTTTTCTTGACACTGTCAATATCTGCCAATAGTGCTTCGTGTGTTTCATAGATTGTTTAAGAACTGCGCTAGTCACGTGCAATTTGTCTTAACAATGTCATATATTCGTGCACTGAGCTTTATAAGCTGAACGTGCAATAAATACTTTAAGATTGCATAAGCATTTTCTTTTGGGTTCCTCGTCAATTCAAAGGGAACATAATTATGCGCTGGGGTAACACACGAAAGCATGAATAATAGCTGGGCTGCAACGTGCCAATTTGGCGACAAACAAGGCTTACTTGATGAAATATGACGCGTTCACGCATTACATAACTATTCACCACTAGGTGAATGGCATGAAAGCTGGACGTAGCACCATGGGCTGTGGGTTAATGCGGCTGGAGTATTTGGTAGGATAAGGTGACATTTGCTTTTGATGTTGTAAATCTCTTCAACATTCTTTGGACGTAACTTTTGGTATTAATTATCGTCGAAGCGTCGAACCTGTACATAACATTATGGGCTGTGGATTAATGTGGCTAGAGCATCTGGTAGGAGAAGGTGACATTTACTCTTGGTGTTGTTAATCTCTTTAACATTCTGATCTGGGATGATGAAACGGACGACTAGCCGTTACCACAATAGTTAATGAGCACGCGATACGAGCTGTTCCGAAAGTAGCGCACTGAAATATTTCCTGCGATGTCGGCCTTGGGAACAGCTGGCAAATGCTGTTAAAGGGAATGTTCCACATTTGAAGATATTGAGGTAGGCATCGGATATAATGGGAAAAATTTACTGCTAACTATTGGTAAGCTTTCAAGGTTCAAAAACGAAGCTAAGTAGCCAAATTTCAAAATTTGTAAAAGTGCGCCCCATTGCATCATTGTTTGATGGCGTCACGGAATGGTTCTGTAACGACAGCAATACCTGGCAGCAACTGGCAGCCAGACCTAAAGAATGCCTCGAAACACACGAAAGCTAAGGCTAACTGGCCACTCTCGTCGCGGGGGTCAAGTCGAATGGCGGATTAGTGGGTGGTTTGCTTGTGGATTTTTGTTTTTGTCTGGGCGCTGGCTGTAAGAAAAGCTTTGGTGGACTGTTTGACGTACGCAACGTAGCGATCGCCAGCTTTTATGGCAGATTATTAATACCAAAGCACGATATCCTGTACTGCTGCTGTTGCTGCTATGCTCTTGATGACTTTGTAAATACTTTATTGTCGACCCATCGTTGCCTGCAGTGCTGTAGTCATGCTATTGATATCATGTGATGTCTTAGCGCGGACAGAGCCACCTGGTATATTAGTTAGTTCGCTCAAGAAACGAGAACGAGATTTTAAACACCTCCTGGGCCTCTTCGACTCTTGGAGGCTTCTGGATCCCGCATACGGTCCGGTCATTGCATACCACCACCGACTGTGCTCTTCCTGAGCACCTCAGGGCGCAGAGGCGCTGGGGAAGAAGGAACAAGAGCAACGCCTTCTCCTTGTTTCGTACAGCCCACACGTCAGTGCGCCATACGACTAGATCACTGCGGGTGGTCCAAGCAGAGGTACGGGCGAGATGCGTCTCCGCCTCCAGCACGAGGTCGCTCCACGCGCCGTCCAAGCACCCCAGGGAACGCTTTCAGTGACGTCTCTAAAATACGTTATATTTTCATTGATGTGGATTGTTCCTGTGGGATTCAGCAATGACTTCCAGCAATGTCACGCTGGGAAGGGACGGCGCCACAAATTTTGGGGTCGGTGAGGAGGCAAGAGTTTCCAGGAACATCCTGAAATAAATGGGACCTCTTTACAAAGAAGCCTCCTGAGTGGTGTCGTGCTCAAGGGGACCGGCACGGAGGGGCGTGCCTTCTAATCACATTGCTACATCCACCGTATCAAAGTACGTCAATGTCCATAATTCAAAATGTAAAATGAGGCGTTCTGACATCAACCCACGACATTATTATCCTAAGATCGGGCCTCTTGTTGTAGAGAAGGACATTCCGATGCATACAAGGGCCTTCTAATCCAGAACGGCACGGTTCTGATTCACGAAGAAGCCTCCAAATCCAACTAAGAGGTCTTACCATCCCGTAACAGGGGATCCTGGTTCAGGCCGCGTTCATCTGATGCCCTACAGGGCCCCCGTTGTCGAGAAGTGGGGCCTCCTGAATGCAGAGCGTGTTCTGTAACCCAGAACGGGGGTCTATTAGTTGGCAACGGGTGCTTCTCGAGTCAGGAAACGGGCCTCTTGAGCATATAATTGGGCCTACAGTTCGAGAATATGCGTTGGCTTATTCGTAAATGTAACCTTATGATGCAGAACACGGGTCTCGATATAGGAGGACGTCTTTTGAGCCCCATTTGTCACTCTTCAGCTTAGTTCTGGCGCCTCCTTGGGCTGAATTTCGGTAATCTTCAGGTAGCTACAATGCCTTTAGTTTGGGAAACAGCGACCTCCCAAAAAGTTCAATGGGGTAAAAACTTGAGCAACCGATCATTTGGCATAAATATTTCGATGAACCTTGTCAGATCGCTGAACTATGGCAGGTCAAGGTCAGGCCATGGCTGTCAGCGAAAACAGTTGCTAATAAACCGCTCAAGGTGATTCGACAACGAAGTGTTGAGCGAAGCCACACCTCTATGGGATGGTTAATTTTACATTTACATTTGGGTTTGCGACTTTTCCATTCAGCTTAATTCAGGTGTAACAGTGAGGCCGAACTTAGAACGAAATTGCTTTTCCACTGAGGAGATTATTTGATGAGATAGGTTTCGATGTTTACTTCGAATTCCATGCTCACAGTGACGTCTTACATTATATGGATTGTATAAAGATCACAGGGGATTTGTAACCTAAAATGACCCCGATCGGCCTCTTTGTGAGAGGCATGCCTCCTAGCCTTATTCTTGGCACTAATTGGAATACATATTTCAAAGTAATCTGGTTGTTTTTGGTCACCATGACATCCCAAGGTAAAAAAGTTTATATATCTGAAATGAACACCAGTGACCATTTACCTAGAGTTGACATGCGTAATTACGTATTCTGAGAATTTGATGTCACCAAGCTGTAATAATTTCTTGACATCTCGCTGGTCGAATTGAACTCCTGACTATTTGCTAAAAACTGATATCCACCTCATATTATAATTTGTATGTAGCTCAGGGTATTCGAGTGTTAAAGATATGATGCATATCTACAGTACAGCCATTTGCCAGTCACCAAACCATGGCAACTATGGACAACATCAGGTTAAAGCAGACATGAGGAACCACTTCAACAAATTTCAGACAGATAATCAAGAGTATGGAACAAAATAGTTCAACTACATGTCTTGTGGCATCATCATTTGTCTTATGAACAAAACTTGATGAATTAAAATAGAAAATGGCCAAATCTTGCAACAAATTATGTGTTGAAAGCAGGCAAAGTTAGCAATTGGTTGCTCCACGGGAGGAACTTACTGGCTTTTAAGGGCACGCTTCTGTCCGCTCCCCACCCAAAAAGTCGGCATCTTTCGCCGACAGACAGAGTCATCCAGCTCACCCAGAACACATAAATTTTAATCATGCCCACCAACCTACAAGATTAAAGTGCGAAATAAGTAAGACGAAGTGTGCATGATAACACAGAATTTCGATACCAAACACTTCTGTATCAGCCGCGCCATGTCTGTTCCAAAGCCATGTACGCTACGATGATGTACCGTGATGGGATAGTGAACCTAGAATGGCTTAGATTTGTCATTATTGAGCCCCGCCATGAGCTAAGAAACAGCTAAATGGGGGTTTAACGGGGCAAAATGATGTTAAAAGTAAGTTCCGTCTATTTAATTGTCTTCTTCATTCCCCGTGACGTGTTCATTCTTGGGTGCTTATCAAACATCTTGGGCGACTGAAGAATAAATCCAATTTATGTATAAAGTATTTGCAAGTTTGCAGTTGGAACATTTTGCAGAGAAATTGGTCAACATTTTAAGCCATAGATGGTATCTTTAAAGGCAATCAGAAAGGAACGAAAAATGAAGTATCCGGGTGGCCGGCTAGATACCCTGCGCTCAGGTGGGGGAAGGGGTCAATTTGATCACCCTCCTCCACACACTGAGATCTCGGAAACTAAGAACGCCACAGACACAAAATTACAGGGTGTGTTGACCTGTACGTGAACTCACTTAGGTCAAAGCTTCAGGTTCCTAGGCTATGACCTTTGGGCCAAATAATGTCAAACAAGGTCGAATTCCAGGCTGGTCTCCAAAATACTCCAGAACCTAGATAACTGCTTCTAAGCAGAAGTAAACATTCTCATATGATGTCAGTGAGCTTTTCATACCTTTTGAAAGGTCATGGTGACAAAATCATAGAAAACCGCTCTGAGTTTTGCATTTGAATCAGCGACAAAGCTTGCGCTAGGCAGGATGTTCCTAAAAACAAAATGTTGATCCGGGTCATTTTATGTCAACGACCTATTCTAGCCTCTAAGAGGCCCATGGAAGATGTATAATGCGGTTCCTCCTAACAATAGATTCGAGATGAGCACCAGAAACTATCCCATATAGCAAGACTTAGAGTAATAAAATAGGTTGGTTATGACCTTCGTATGACCTTCATACCTGACCTTAGGTCAACTTAATTTGCTCATTCAGTATTTGTGTTGGCTAATGCAACATCTCAGAGATTATGGCTTCGTCTAACACTCCGTTGTTGCGTCCGAATGAACGATTCCTTCCAAATGGACTTTGCTGAGACCAGACTTTGACCTGTCATAGGCAGTGACCTTACAAGTTACATCTAAATTTTGATGTCAGACGATCTGCTATTTGATTGTCTAAAGCTATGCAAAATTTGGGGCGGCTAGGCCGCGCCGTTCGGATCCCATTCGGGAAAACCTTGGGGGGAGGTTAATTAGACCGCCTTCCTCCACCCCAGCGTGTGTTAAACAAAAATATAAAGTGCGATATTTTGGGGCAAAATTTTGTAACTAGCTTATTTGACTACAATTCCGTGAAAATACGTGCTCAAACGATGATATTCAGCTTTAAATTTCATTAGAAGACATGTCTTGAATTGTGTGCTCCTGCATTTCGGGAGTGGTGTTATTTAGTGATTACGTTTCTTCGGGTAACATAAATACATGGAGTAAAATTCTCTACCAGACTTAATTGGTCTTTCTACCAGGTCTTCCTTTGGTGGTGGAGTGCTTCCGTCGTGTGAAAAAAAAAATGGGATGAGCGAAAATCTTATAGTTGGCACACAGCTACAAACTGTGATGCATTTCGTTAACAAGCCAAGCTTACATAATCGCAATGATTATAATAATCAACTAAACAAAACAATAGCAATCAAATAAAAATTAAAATAGATAAAAAATAGCAAAAATAATCAAAAGTAAGTATAATAATCAAAACTAAATACCATAATCAAACACCAAAATTACAATTACAATAAATAATTATGTGCACACAAAGACATAATCAGACATAGGTGAGGCATGATATAGCCAGGTGTCCAGGTTCTGTGGAGCCTTATGCTTGATGGTTTCAAGTGAGCTCGGTTTTGGATTACGTCTTAAAACTTCGTAAAGAGAAACATGGATTGATATCCCGGTTAGTAAGTGTAAGGTAGAAGTCACAGTCACATAACAACAAAAGTCACATAAAATATGGGAAAAACGATTGAAAAATTCCTCCTTATAAAGTGTTTCTTTACACCACACTAAGTCGGCAATTCTAGAACACTGGAATAAACTCATAATTTTAGATTTCTCAGCACACATCACCGTTTGTGCACTGTGTTAGCCTCCGATGAGACCGTACGGTGAGCCCCTAGCCATTGTCCAGCCGCCCTGCCATATCGTGGCTGCCCTCCACTGACCTTGTCCGTGTAAAAGTGTAACGCTGCGGGGATGGTGAGTGTATGCCTCGCCAATTATCAGCTGGCCAGTCGGGCCGGTATATAAGGCCCCGCTGACCGGTGCAGGGCATCACTAGATCCCTGCGCTCCGCAGAACACACACCCTACTCCGAGATGAAGCTGGTGAGTACGTGTTCTAGAACAAGCCATTCCACTGCTGCGTCTTCTGAGAGTAGCACGCAGATAACCTGGCAAGGATATTTGTCCTTTTATAAGACATTTTTGGATACCAGCAGTCAATCCAGCCTAGTGCGTTGAAACAGAACCAAAAGATGGCTTAGCATAGCGTGGTAATGTGGCACAAATTCCCTTTTCAAACCGAGCAAAACTACCATAAATTCGCGAGTTCCTGTACAACATCACATGTAAAAGTAACTGATTGCTGCGCGTTCTGAGGACAGATCGTTTTGTTTCAGTTCATCGTTGCTGCCGTCCTGGCCGTTGCTGCCGCTGACAGGCGGCCTGCTCCGGCCTCATACTCCGCCCCTGCTCCGCCCTCGTACTCCGCCCCTGCTCCGCCCTCGTACCCTGCCCCTGCCCAGCCCTCGTACTCTGCCCCTGCTGCCCCCAAGTACGCCCCCAAGGTGATCGAGATCCTGGGCCAGGAGTTCGACCTGCGTGACGACCAGTCTTACGACACCAGGTGAGATGAATAAGCTTTTTTCCCCTCCAGCGTTTTCACAAGTCTTATGACCGTAACTTTAAATAAAGTCATGTAAGGAAGTGCATATTTTATATTTTTCAAAATTCGGCGGAGAGTTGTTCTTGTAAATACTCCTATGCATCGTATGCAACTTTCAGGTTTCTGATCGTTTTCCGCTCTAAATTTAAGCTATTAAAATACGGACTGTGGCTAACACCACCACATTTTTAGTTTGACCAAGGCTTTCAGTTCATTACAAAATAAATGTTGTGCATTCCCAACGTGATGTCTATTTCCCTAAAAAGCTGTTTTCCATTCAAGCAAAGCCACGCGCCTGCTTAGCCCCGTCCCATTTTCGATGTCACCCACTAGGGAAAGTCCCTGCTGCATTCAGTTTAGGCAACCCAAAAAGTGATAAAGAATAAAGCTGCCGCCCTCCACCCTCACCCCTCAATCTCCAAAAGTGTATGTAAAATGCAACCCTTATCTTAAACTTGCATGTCAATCTAACGCTTGGATTTTGCCAACCGTAGTGCGCTCTGTAAAACGCTTCCTTATTCCCCAGCTACCAGACGGAGAACGGCATCTACGCCTCCGAGTCGGGCCAGGCCGTGGCCGGCTACGGAGATGAGCAGAGCTACGCCGTCCAGGGCCAGTACAGCTACACCGGCGACGACGGTGTCAGCTACACCGTGTCGTACGTGGCCGACGCCAACGGCTTCCAGCCGCAGGGTGACCACCTGCCGACCCCCGTGCCCACCGAGTACCCGACCCCGGAGGTGCCGGCGACCCAGGCTAGCTACCAGGCGGCCCCTGCCCCCAGGTACCAGCCTGCCCCTGCCCCTAGCTACCAGGCTGCCCCTGCCCCCAGCTACCAGGCTGCCCCTGCCCCCAGCTATCAGCCCGCCCCCGCACCCCAGTACCAGGCCAGATACCAGTGATTCTGAGTCAAGTCCTCTCTGTCCATCGTTGGGATAAGAGCAGTGTACACCGACGACGCTTACATGTTTGTCTATTTATTGTGATGTATGAAATGAGTGTTATGTTTGATTGCGTTGCGTGACCGTTTCGTTTCAATACATGTGCATTTCCCAAGAAGTACCGTCATGTTTGTTGGAGATGAAAGCAGCATGTTGTAGCCTACCGGAGCACGCTATATAAACTGGCGCTGGCCGCCGGGCTGTCCTGTTTGAGGAGCCCTGGTGTCCAGAGGCTGGAGGATATTTCCCTGCAGGGGGGGGGGGGGGGGAGGACGGGCAATGCCAGTGGAGAGGAAAGGTGATAACACTTGCAGTCCCTTGGCGACGGCGGTCTTTTCATGTTCGGGAGTGGGCTCCTGTCATTTGCGTTGGGAATAAACATCCAGTGGTGTGCGACCCCGATGCACATGTAAGTATTGTGCTTGAAAAATGCCAGATTGTGTTAAGAATTCATGAAATGACCAAGTTGGTTATACGGTAAAGAAATCGCACGATTGCTGAAATCGGTGGTGGGGTGATTCCAGGTCATGCGTTCGATGAATGTAATTCTTGCCCTGTTTTTTTAAGGCACATCAAGGCTGTTCCTGAAATGACCGAATACGTAAGCTACAAATGCGTACCTTCAGTAAGCTATACAATGACAGCTATGAGATGTCGACCAAAAGAACATTGGGCGCTCAGTCTCGCTCTCAAAGAAGGGCGAAACCATACATAAGTTGTCAAGTAGCCGTTGTCAAGGATTTCCTGTACATTTTTACGCATATTCAAGTAATGAGAGAGGCTTCTGAACTTAAAGTAGTGCACCGAATGATATTCACGCGGAAAAGAAAAGTACTCGCAGCACAGCAAGGTTTTCAATGCTCGGCCACTTAAAATGTAACCTGCAAATGCCCTGGTGGCGAAAAATAATGACATTCCCAGAGCTCATGGCTTACAAAGACCCTGTAGTGTTATCTATGCACTTTGGAGGCAGCTGTTGATAGCACTTTGACATTGTTCAAACAGTTGTTACCACTCATTCATAAATGATAAGCTGCTATTTCATAGGCTGGACAGAGTAGTCCACTAATGTCGTACATTGTGTGATGGCACGGGTCAACAGCTGTGGCATGACATAATGAGCAACGATATGGTTTTTGTGCTGCAATCCATGCCGCATTCATAATGAATTCCAGCATGAAAAGATGGGTCAAGCATGCGCTCTTGTATTGACTTTCCATCTGACATACGACTGACCAAAAAGTCATGGTACAATATACAAATCACTTTCAGCAAACAGACAACCGATAAGTGGCATCACTTGCTCAGCCTGTTTTGGGAATCCACAAAACGTAGATGAGAAAGATGCAAACACATCTTCCACTTCCACAGTCATGCAACATGCTGCAGCCATCAGGCTGCCTTAATGAAAATAACAGAAAAATTTAAAGGTGGTGAATCGACACTGCAAACGTGCTGACATCGCACAAGGCTGGAAACATGATAAAAGCATGTAGTTATGGCTGGATGGCTGGGGAAACTGCCAGTGCTTACAAGGCTCATGATGAAAGTATTATAAAGTGGTAGACACCAACCGCAATGCTTTTCCACCTTTTACAGCACCCACGCAAGTTGCAGCGACTATAACATTGATGACTCACGAGCAATGCTCGCACGCATACAATATGTGTAAAGACAGTACAATGTGCATCAGTAATATAATAGCTCAATATGTTCGGAATTTTTTAGTGAAAGACGGCTTTGCAAAGCCAAATAATGCGAGCCTGTACTGAGCATGTGCGTTAATGAGCGGTACGCACCAGCTCCTACTGCCAAAATGAATTGCTGATATAATGACACGCAATGGATTAATTTCATGCTGTAATTCCTCAATAGGTTCAAAATGTTGGCAAAATCATTATGAAGTACCAGCTTGCCTCTGTACACCCTTGCAACATAGTGCTAGTGCTTCTCTTAGTTTGCCAGGGTTCTTCCGTCATGTTTAAACGCAAACATAACGGTACGGGCAGGTATCAATACATCACATTTTGTTGGGAGTCAGTACACTTCAAGAATACCAAAAACAATGTTCTCTCAGAAGTACAAACCTCGCACGCACACTCGACATCACATCAAGATCAATGCAAGCCACTTGCACACACCACCAGTAATCACACACATTTCGAGCCCCCGATTCATGCCCTTTTTTGAAATAAGTGTGATCTCTCACTTGCACAGCACGTGGAACTATCAAATTGCAGGGTTATCCGCAATTTCCGCACAGATTTTTAGTCATAACACCGCATTTCACCATGACCTCCCTTCAAAAGCTCCAACGAGGGTTCATGGTAATGCGGCTCAAGAGGTTTCTTCAAGAAGAAAAAACGCCAGCAGGGGAAAAAGACAGATCCGCTGTCGCGTCTTCTTTTTTATAACTTTCGGGGCGGTGCCCGTTTTTGAGGTGCCGTACTTTTTCGCAGGTACTGGCGTTCCTTTTTATACCATATCACCTTCCGCGCATTGTATCATATGTGCCACGTCATCGCTTTTGCAAACATGCCAGCAGCCATGCTGTTTTGACCGTAAGCAGAAAACAGGCTATGGTATGACTGCGATCGCATGACGTCTCTATGACGTCATTAATGCCGAGGCAACTTTGAAATAGGCTCTAAATAACCTTTTTGCACTTATGCGGGCGTGTAACTTAGGAACCAGATCGTTTTGGGTTTCAAAAGGAGATAACCATGAACTGCATCAAAGGTCCTCAAGATGACTATTTCAGTTCAAAACGCCGTTCAAATGTGGAACATTTCTTTTAAAGGAAATGTTTCACATTTGAAGACATTGAATCAAACATCAGACTGGATGTAACAAGCTTGCTTATAACAGCCAACAGCTTCTCCCAGCGAGCGCGAGTCCCGAGCAGCTGCGACTTCTGCCAAAGCTATTCTCATTAGCATCGGCGTTCCATTGATGAATCAGCGTTTTCAGTGATGTTTGCGGCACGGTTACATAGGCAGACGGAATCCGTTCAACTGTTGCAGCAAAGGCACATTCCGCAGACCTCGGGGTGGCTGTGTTGACATGATCTGTAAGTATCCGCTGAGCAGCAGCACTAACCAGAGCTCAACAGGCCTGCACCCGTTCCTCAGACGTCCCAGTGTTTCGCCGAACAAGGGCCTTCCCATGAGTGGCGGGGTCCGTGTGAGGAAAGGGTGCATGAAGTCGGTCTCGCTGACTGCAAAGCACTGCTTTGCGCATTGTTGCCTTAATGGCTTCCAAAAGCTATGCCGATTATCCGGAGATCAAGAGGTCAGCTTTTCGAAGGAAGGCAAGGCCATCTGAGCCATCTGTTCCAATGTCTGATTCGAATTCCCAGATTCGGAATCTCTGCGGACGCCTCGCTCGCACAGCTCAGCTGTACGGCTGTTCTCCGCCGGCTCGATGTTTTGGTTCTGCATTATATGTGCAAATGTATATATATATATATATATATATATATATATATATATATATATTGGAGACCAGACGCTGCCATGTACATACTACCAGTTGGTTTGATTTTATCTACGGTGCTGTATCTTGCCTGGCGAGCAGCCAAAATTGCGAGCAACCGAGCTGACCTTGAATCCATCAACCTTGAACCGAAGAAACATAACACTGCTCGACAGAAACCGGGTGATCGAATTTTTTACCGAGATCAAATAACCTCACCATATAAGGTGAACGAAAAGTTTTGCAAATATCATCAGGACACACATCACACAGACTGATGTTGACACTTAAATAAGACTTGCCATCTTTCACAAGAACTAGCAGTAACCTTGTAATGAACAACAAACTAACAAGAAACTAAAGTCAACCAAAGCGCACCAACCTATCACTTCAAATGCGCTTATGGAGACTGCCGGCTCCGCAATTCACCTGTGCTGGAATGACAACAACGCCTGACAATGTACCTGCAGGAGGGAGCGCCAGACCAGCACATCAAAATCTCCGATCAAGTTTCGTACGCTTTGACCTAACCGAAATCCCACCGAATCTAAAATAACATCTAAGCAAACACCGTTTAGAAGTTCTCGAAGCCAGCCTGATCAGAGACAGAATGCCCGACTTAAACACCCATCGAATGTAAAATTATTTCTAAGAAAACGCCGTTTACAAGTTCTCGAAGCCATCCTGATCAGAGACAGAATGCCCAACTTAAACAAACAGCTTAGGTCGCTGATATAAACTGGCCCCTCAAACCTCCAGTGCAGTGTCGGCGAAATCTCATCCCTCCACGGTGTCGTTTTAGGGAATGATGTCATGTCCCTTTCAAGAAGCATCAGGGTGTCTTTTGGCACTACGTAGGTGTCCGTTTGACCTGCTGATGCTAACCTTAGATTGAGACACCCTGTAAAAGGGGTCGCCTTTCTTCATCCCGCTTTCCCTACATGTGGTCAACCGGCTGCCAGAACTGTACAACTTGCTTTGTTTTGATAAGTCATACCCAAAATGTAGACGGATCAGAGTGTATTTTGACATTGAAAACATCCAAAGTATGGAATATCAGTGCTAATCTCACCCAAGTGTTCAGCATCAGTTCACAAAACATATGGATCAGATGGCTCAATTGCAAGTCAGGTCAGGTTCGGCACTTCAACCTACACGTTTACACTAGATCAGCTGGCGTATATAGCCACGCTGACCTCACCAAACTGCCCGGCATCAGCAAACCGACCACGTCGAAGGTCGAAAAGCTCATGACACATGGAAACTTGGCAAAACTCGTCACTGACTCGACAAAAAAATATCACTGAAAACTCGAAAAAAATGTGTTGTTACAACCTGGTAACAAGGACATCCGAACTGTGCAATGAAGTTGATTCACTCCTGGCAATTTAAAAGACTGATTGACAATCATTGGCATCGGCATAGGAAATCATTGGCAATTCAACAGACTGATCGAACTCACCACCTTCTTAGAGACCATCATCACAGGAGACCTGAAACAGTGTAGCTAAACACATAACAACTAACCTGGGTTGACCAGTTCGGATCACCAATAAAAGTACAAGGTGTCGTGCCGGGGGCCCGGGCCAGCGTCAATCCAGGACCATTACCTGCACTCTATGCGCCGGCAGGGCCGCTTGGTATATCAGTTGCTTCGTCAACGAAACGAGAGCGAGATTTTAAACAGCTCCTGGGCCCGCTTCGACTCTTGGAGGCTTCTGGATCCCACATGCGGTCCGTTTATTGCATAACACCACCGACTGTGCTTTTCCTGAGCACCTCAGGGCGGAGAAGAGCTGGGGAAGAAGGGACAAGAGCAACGCCTTCTCCTTGTTTCGTACAGCGCACACGTCAGTGCGCCATACGATTAGAGCAAACTGCGGGTGGTTCAAGCAAAGATACGGGCGAGATGCGTCTCCGCCTCCAGCACGACGTCGCTCCACGCGCCGCCCAAGCACCCCAGGGAACGGTTTCAGTGACCTTCCTGAAATACGTCATATTTTCATTGATGTGGATTGTTGCTGTGGGATTCTGCCAACGAATTCCAGTAGCGTCACTGTGGGAAGAGGCGGCGCCACAAATTTTGAGGTCGGTGAGGAGGCAAGAGTTTCCAGGAACATCCTGAAATAAATGGGACCTCTTTACAAAGAAGCCTCCTGAGTGGTGTCGTACTCGAGGGGACCGGCACGAAGGGGCGTGCCTACTAATCACATTGCTACATCCACCGTATCAAAGTACGTCAATGTCCATAATTCAAAAGATAAATTGAGGCGTTCTGATATCAGCCAACGACATTATTATCCTAAGATAGGGCCTCTTGTTGTAGAGAAGGACCTTCTGATGCATAAAAGGGCCTTCTAATCCAGAACGGCATGGTTCTGATTCACGAAGAAGCCTCAAAATCCGACTAAGAGGTCTTACCATCCCGTAACAGGGGATCCTGGTTCAGGCCGCGTTCATCTGATGCCCTACAGGGCCCCCGTTGTCGAGAAGTGGGGCCTCCTGAACGCAGAGCGTGTTCTGTAACCCAGAACGGGGGTCTATTAGTTGGTAACGGGTGCTTCTCGAGTCAGGAAACGGGCCTCTTGAGCATATTATTGGGCCTACAGTTCGAGAACATGCGTTAGCTTATTCGTAAATGTAACCTTATGATGCAGAACACGGGTCTCGATATAGGAGGACGTCTTTTGAGCCCCATTTGTCACTCTTCAGCTTAGTTCTGGCGCCTCCTTGGGCTGAATTTCGGTAATCTTCAGGTAGCTACAATGCCTTTAGTTTGGGAAACAGCGACCTCCCAAAAAGTTCAATGGGGTAAAAACTTGAGCAACCGATCATTTGGCATAAATATTTCGATGAACCTTGTCAGATCGCTGAACTATGGCAGGTCAAGGTCAGGCCATGGCTGTCAGCGAAAACAGTTGCTAATAAACCGCTCAAGGTGATTCGACAACGAAGTGTTGAGCGAAACCACACCTCTATGGGATGGTTAATTTTACATTTACATTTGGGTTTGTGACTTTTCCATTCAACTTAATTCAGGTGTGACAGTGAGGCCGAATTTAGAACGAAATTGCTTTTCCACTGAGGAGATTATTTGATGAGATAGTTTTCGATGCTTACTTCGAATTCCATGCTCACAGTGACGTCTTACATTATATGGATTGTATAAAGATCAGAGGGGATTTGTAACCTAAAATGACCCCGATCGGCCTCTTTGTGAGAGGCATACCTCCTAGCCTTATTCTTGGCACTAATTGGACTTCATATCTCAGAGTAATCTGGTTGTTTTTGGTCACCATGACATCCCAAGGTAAAAAAAAGTTGATGTATCTGAAATGAACACCATTGACCATTTACCTAGAGTATACATGCATAATTACGTACTCTGAGAATTTGATGTCACCAAGCTCTAATAATTTCTTGAGATCTCGCTGGTCGAATTGAACTCCTGACTATTTGCTCAACACTGATATCCACCTCATATTATAATTTTTATGTAGCTCAGGGTATTCGAGTGTTAAAGATGTGATGCATATCTACAGTACAGTCATTTGCCAGTCAGCAAACCATGGCAACTATGGACAACATCAGGTTAAAGCAGACATGAGGAACCACTTCAACAAATTTCAGACAGATAATCAAGAGTATGGAACAAAATAGTTCAACTAGATGTCTTGTGGCATCATAATTTACCTTATGAACAAAACTTGATGAATTGAAATAGAAAATGACCAAATCTTGCAACAAATTATGTGTTGAAAGCAGGCAATTGGCTGCTCCACAGGAGAACCTTACTGGCTTTTAAGGGCACGCTTCTGTCCTCTCCCCACACAAAAAGTCGGCATCTTTCGCTGACAGACAGAGTCATCCAACTCACCCAGAACACATAAATTTTAATCATGCCCACCAACCTACAAGATTAAAGTGCTAAATAAGTAAGACGAGGTGTGCATGTCAACACAGAATTTCGATACCAAACACTTCCGTATTCGCTGCACCAGGTCTGTTCCAAATCCATGTAAGCTACGATAATGTACCGTGATGGGATAGTGAACCTAGAATGGCTTAGATTTATCATTATTGAGCCCCGCCATGAGCTAAGAAACAGCGAAATGGGGGTTTCACAGGGCAAAAATGATGTTAAAAATAGGTTCCGTACTTCTGATTGTTTTCTTCATTCCCCCTGACTCATTCAGTCTTGGGTGCTTATCAAATATGCTTGGGCGACTGGAGAATAAATCCAATTCATGTGTAAAATATTTGCAAGTTTGCAGTTGGAACATTTTGCAGAGAAATTGGTCAACATTTTAAGCCATAGATGGTATCTTTCAAGGCGATCAGAAAGGAACGAAAAATGAAGTATCACACTTGTATGATGGAAAGAGAAACAAAAGCAATTAACACGCGCCCGGGTGGCCGGCTAGATACCCTGCACTCAGGTGGGAGAAGGGGTCAGTTTGATCACCCTCCTCCACACACTGAGATCTCGGAAACTAAGAACGCCACAGACACAAAATTACAGGGTGTGTTGACCTGTACGTGAACTCACTTAGGTCAAAGCTTCAGGTTCCTAGGCTATGACCTTTGGGCCAAATAATGTCAAACAAGGTCGAATTCCAGGCTGGTCTCCAAAATACTCCAGAACCTAGATAACTGCTTCTAAGCAGAAGTAAACATTCTCATATGATGTCAGTGACCTTTTCATACCTTTTAAAAGGTCATGGTGACAAAATCATAGAAATTCGCTCTGAGTTTTGCATTTGAATAAGCGACAAAGCTTGCGCTAGGCACGATGTTCCTAAAAACAAAATGTTGATCCGGGTCATTTTATGTCAACGACCTATTCTAGCCTCTAAAAGGCCCATGGAAGATGTATAATGCGGTTCCTCCTAACAATAGATTCGAGATGAGCACCAGAAACTATCCCATATAGCAAGACTTAGAGTAATAAAATAGGTTGGTTATGACCTTCGTATGACCTTCATACCTGACCTTAGGTCAACTTAATTTGCTCATTCAGTATTTGTGTTGGCTAATGCAACATCTCAGAGATTATGGCTTCGTCTAACACTCCGTTGTTGCGTCCGAATGAACGATTCCTTCCAAATGGACTTTGCTGAGACCAGACTTTGACCTGTCATAGGCAGTGACCTTACAAGTTACATCTAAATTTTGATGTCAGACGATCTGCTATTTGATTGTCTAAAGCTATGCAAAATTTGGGGCGGCTAGGCCGCGCCGTTCGGATCCCATTCGGGAAAACCTTGGGGGGAGGTTAATTAGACCGCCTTCCTCCACCCCAGCGTGTGTTAAACAAAAATATAAAGTGCGATATTTTGGGGTAAAATTTTGTAACTAGCTTATTTGACTACAATTCCGTGAAAATACGTGCTCAAACGATGATATTCAGCTTTAAATTTCATTAGAAGACATGTCTTGAATTGTGTGCTCCTGCATTTCGGGAGGGGTGTTATTTAGTGATTACGTTTCTTCGGGTAACATAAATACATGGAGTAAAATTCTCTACCAGGCTTAATTGGTCTTTCTACCAGGTCTTCCTTTGGTGGTGTAGTGCTTCCGTCGTGTGAAAAAAAAAATGGGATGAGCGAAAATCTTATAGTTGGCACACAGCTACAAACTGTGATGCATTTCGTTAGCAAGCCAAGCTTACATAATCGCAATGATTATAATAATCAATTAAACAAAACAATAGTAATCAAATAAAAATTAAAATAGATAAAAAATAGCAAAAATAATCAAAAGTAAGTATAATAATCAAAACTAAATACCATAATCAAAGACCAAAATTACAATTACAATAAATAATTATGTGCACACAAAGACATAATCAGACATAGGTGAGGCATGATATAGCCAGGTGTCCAGGTTCTGTGGAGCCTTATGCTTGATGGTTTCAAGTGAGCTCGGTTTTGGATGACGTCTTAAAACTTCGTAAAGAGAAACATGGATTGATATCCCGGTTAGTAAGTGTAAGGTAGAAGTCACAGTCACATAACAACAAAAGTCACATAAAATATGGGAAAAAGGATTGAAAAATTCCTCCTTATAAAGTGCTTCTTTACACCACACTAAGTCGGCAATTCTAGAACACTGGAATAAACTCATAATTTTAGATTTCTCAGCACACATCACCGTTTGTGCACTGTGTTAGCCTCCGATGAGGCCGTACGGTGAGCCCCTAGCCATTGTCCAGCCACCCTGACATATCGTGGCTGCCCTCCACTGACCTTGTCCGTGTAAAAGTGTAACGCTGCGGGGATGGTGAGTGTACGCCTCGCCAAATATCAGCTGGCCAGTCGGGCCGGTATATAAGGCCCCGCTGACCGGTGCAGGGCATCACTAGATCCCTGCGCTCCGCAGAACAGACACTCTACTCCGAGATGAAGCTGGTGAGTACGTGTTCTAGAACAAGCCATTCCACTGCTGCGTCTTCTGAGAGTAGCACGCAGATAACCTGGCAAGGATATTTGTCCTTTTATAAAACATTTTTGGATACCAGCAGTCAATCCAGCCTAGTGCGTTGAAACAGAACCAAAAGATGGCTTAGCATAGCGTGGTAATGTGGCACAATCCCCTTTTCAAACTGAGCAAAACTACCATAAATTCGCGAGTTCCTGTACAACATCACATGTAAAAGTAACTGGTTGCTGCGCGTTCTGAGGACAGATCGTTTTGTTTCAGTTCATCGTTGCTGCCGTCCTGGCCGTTGCTGCCGCTGACAGGCGGCCTGCTCCGGCCTCATACTCCGCCCCTGCTCCGCCCTCGTACTCCGCCCCTGCTCCGCCCTCGTACCCTGCCCCTGCCCAGCCCTCGTACTCTGCCCCTGCTGCCCCCAAGTACGCCCCCAAGGTGATCGAGATCCTGAGCCAGGAGTTCGACCTGCGTGACGACCAGTCTTACGACGCCAGGTGAGATGAATAAGCTTTTTTCCCCTCCAGCGTTTTCACAAGTCTTATGACCGTAACTTTAAATAAAGTCATGTAAGGAAGTGCATATTTTATATTTTTCAAAATTCGGCGGAGAGTTGTTCTTGTAAATACTCTTATGCATCGTATGCAACTTTCAGGTTTCTGATCGTTTTCCGCTCTAAATTTAAGCTATTAAAATACGGACTGTGGCTAACACCACCACATTTTTAGTTTGACCAAGGCTTTCAGTTCATTACAAAATAAATGTTGTGCATTCCCAACGCGATGTCTATTTCCCTAAAAAGCTGTTTTCCATTCAAGCAAAGCCACGCGCCTGCTTAGCCCCGTCCCATTTTCGATGTCACCCACTAGGGAAAGTCCCTGCTGCATTCAGTTTAGGCAACCCAAAAAGTGATAAAGAATAAAGCTGCCGCCCTCCACCCTCACCCCTCAATCTCCAGAAGTGTATGTAAAATGCAACCCTTATCTTAAACTTGCATGTCAATCTAACGCTTGGATTTTGCCAACCGTAGTGCGCTCTGTAAAAACGCTTCCCTATTCCCCAGCTACCAGACGGAGAACGGCATCTACGCCTCCGAGTCGGGCCAGGCCGTGGCCGGCTACGGAGATGAGCAGAGCTACGCCGTCCAGGGCCAGTACAGCTACACCGGCGACGACGGTGTCAGCTACACCGTGTCGTACGTGGCCGACGCCAACGGCTTCCAGCCGCAGGGTGACCACCTGCCGACCCCCGTGCCCACCGAGTACCCGACCCCGGAGGTGCCGGTGACCCAGGCTAGCTACCAGGCGGCCCCTGCCCCCAGGTACCAGCCTGCCCCTGCCCCTAGCTACCAGGCTGCCCCTGTCCCCAGCTACCAGGCTGCCCCTGCCCCCAGCTATCAGCCCGCCCCCGCACCCCAGTACCAGGCCAGATACCAGTGATTCTGAGTCAAGTCCTCTCTGTCCATCGTTGGGATAAGAGCAGTTATACACCGATTACGTTTACATGTTTGTCTATTTATTGTAATGTATGAAATGAGTGTTATGTTTGATTGCGTTGCGTGACCGTTTCGTTTCAATACATGTGCATTTCCCAAGAAGTACCTCATGTTTGTTGGAGATGAAAGCAGCATGTTGTAGCCTGCCGGAGCACGCTATGTAAACTGGCGCTGGCCGCCGGGCTGTCCTGTTTGAGGAGCCCTGGCGTCCAGAGGCTGGAGGATATTTCTCTGCGGGGGGGGGAGGGGGAGGGGGAGAACGGGCAATGCCAGTGGAGAGGAAAGGTGAAAACACTTGCAGTCCCTTGGCGACGGCGGTCTTTTCATGTTCGGGAGTGGGCTCCTGTCATTCGCGTTGGAAATAAACATCCAGTGGTGTGCAACCCCAATGCACATGTAAGCATTGTGCTTGAAAAATGGCCGATTGTGTTAAGAATTCATAAAATGACCAAGTTGGTTATGAGGTAAAGAAATCGCATGATTGCTGAAATCGGTGGTAGGGGCGATTCCAGGTCATACGTTCGGTCAATGTAATTCTTGCGCTGTTTTTTAAGACATATCAAGGCTGTTTCTGAAATGACCCAATACGCAACCTACAAATGTGTACCTTACGAAAGCTATACAATGATAGTTATGAGGTGTCAACCAACAGAACATTCGGCCATCATTCTCACTCTCGAAGAAGGGCGAAATCATACATTAGTTGTCAAATAGCCGTTGTCAATGGTTTCCTGGAAAGTCTTACGTATGTCTTACGCATATTCAGGTAATGAGAGAGGCTTCTGAACTTAAAATAGTGCATCGAATGATATTCACGCGCAAAACAAAAGTACTCGCAGCACAGCAAGGTTTTCAGTGCTTGGCGACTTAAAAGATAGCCTAGAAATGCCCTGGTGGCGAAAAATAATGACATACCCAGAGTTCACGAATTACACTGACGCTGTAGTGCTATCTGTGCATCTTTGGAGGCATTTTTGTGTAACTTAATAGCGAGTATTACGGGTGACAATATTGTAAATTATGAGGGATATCAAGTCATAGCTTAAATTATATATGTATACACATATACATATATATATATATATATATATATATATATATATATATAAGTAAATCAAAATTATGCTATTATGATAATTTATAAATTATGAATGGGCAAACAAAAGCCGAAAACCTACCCCCAGTTTTTCTTATTAGATTTAGGCCACTTTATTTTGATGGTAGCCAGTACCTGCTATTAATTTTGTATAAGTTATTAAAGTTTGTTACTTAAGTGGTATAGTAGTCATGCACAGGCCACCTCGCAGATAATTAAAACCAGTAGTTGTGTGTTGGTCAAATTTACCTGCCTTTCTGTATCCTTGCAGCCAACAACATTGGGACACCATGCCAAACTTTGGGGGGCTCAACTCAGCATTGGAGGACGGGGGGAAAACGTCCTTGCATAGAATACAAATCGACACCCAAGACGAACATCCTAAAAAGCATGGTACTTCTACAGCACGTGCTCATGCCACAAAGGGGCATGAATGCCTCATAACCAACTCATGCGCACAAGAACATAAAAGGATATTAAAATGGCTGGAAAAGAAAGGTGAAAATGAAGCGTTCCGGCATTAGTCCATCACTGCGTGCCCAACAAGCTTTTTTCTTGACATTGTCAGTATCTGTCAATAGTGCTTCGTGTGTTTCATAGATTGTTTAAGAACTGCGCTAGTCACGTGCAATTTGTCTTAACAATGTCATATATTCGTGCACTGAGCTTTATAAGCTGAACGTGCAATAAATACTTTAAGATTGCATAAGCATTTTCTTTTGGGTTCCTCGTCAATTCAAAGGGAACATAATTATGCGCTGGGGTAACACACGAAAGCATGAATAATAGCTGGGCTGCAACGTGCCAATTTGGCGACAAACAAGGCTTACTTGATGAAATATGACGCGTTCACGCATTACATAACTATTTACCACTAGGTGAATGGCATGAAAGCTGGACGTAGCATCATGGGCTGTGGGTTAATGCGGCTGGAGTATTTGGTAGGATAAGGTGACATTTGCTTTTGATGTTGTAAATCTCTTCAACATTCTTTGGACGTAACTTTTGGTATTACTTATCGTCGAAGCGTCGAACCTGTACATAACATTATGGGCTGTGGATTAATGTGGCTAGAGCATCTGGTAGGAGAAGGTGACATTTACTCTTGGTGTTGTTAATGTCTTTAACATTCTGATCTGGGATGATGAAACGGACGACTAGCCGTTACCACAATAGTTAATGAGCACGCGATACGAGCTGTTCCGAAAGTAGCGCACTGAAATATTTCCTGCAATGTCGGCCTTGGGAACAGGTGGCAAATGCTGTTAAAGGGAATGTTCCACATTTGAAGATATTGAGGTAGGCATCGGATATAATGGAAAAAATTTACTGCTAACTATTGGTAAGCTTTCAAGGTTCAAAAACGAAGCTAAGTAGCCAAATTTCAAAATTTGTAAAAGTGCGCCCCATCGCATCATTGTTTGATGGCGTCACGGAATGGTTCTGTAACGACAGCAATACCTGGCAGCAACTGGCAGCCAGACCTAAAGAATGCCTCGAAACACACGAAAGCTAAGGCTAACTGGCCACTCTCGTCGCGGGGGTCAAGTCGAATGGCGGATTAGTGGGTGGTTTGCTTGTGGATTTTTGTTTTTGTCTGGGCGCTGGCTGTAAGAAAAGCTTTGGTGGACTGTATGGCGTACGCAACGTAGCGATCGCCAGCTTTTATGGCAGATTATTAATACCAAAGCACGATATCCTGTACTGCTGCTGTTGCTGCTATGCTCTTGATGACTTTGTAAATACTTTATTGTCGACCCATCGTTGCCTGCAGTGCTGTAGTCATGCTATTGATATCATGTGATGTCTTAGCGCGGACAGAGCCACCTGGTATATTAGTTAGTTTGCTCAAGAAACGAGAACGAGATTTTAAACACCTCCTGGGCCTCTTCGACTCTTGGAGGCTTCTGGATCCCACATACGGTCCGGTCATTGCATACCACCACCGACTGTGCTCTTCCTGAGCACCTCAGGGCGCAGAGGCGCTGAGGAAGAAGGAACAAGAGCAACGCCTTCTCCTTGTTTCGTACAGCCCACACGTCAGTGCGCCATACGATTAGACCAAACTGCGGATGGTCCAAGCAGAGATACGGGCGAGATGCGTCTCCGCCTCCAGCACGACGTCGCTCCACGCGCCGTCCAAGCAGCCCAGGGAATGGTTTCAGTGACCTTCCTGAAATACGTCCTATTTTCATTGATGTGGACTGTTGTTGTGGGATTCTGCCAATGAATTCCAGTAACGTCACTGTGGGAAGGGGCGGCGCCACAAATTTTGAGGTCGGTGAGGAGGTAAGAGTTTCCAGGAACATCCTGAAATAAATGGGACCTCTTTACAAAGAAGCCTCCTGAGTGGTGTCGTACTCGAGGGGACCGGCACGAAGGGGCGTGCCTACTAATCACATTGCTACATCCACCGTATCAAAGTACGTCAATGTCCATAATTCAAAAGATAAATTGAGGCGTTCTGATATCAGCCAACGACATTATTATCCTAAGATAGGGCCTCTTGTTGTAGAGAAGGACCTTCTGATGCATAAAAGGGCCTTCTAATCCAGAACGGCATGGTTCTGATTCACGAAGAAGCCTCAAAATCCGACTAAGAGGTCTTACCATCCCGTAACAGGGGATCCTGGTTCAGGCCGCGTTCATCTGATGCCCTACAGGGCCCCCGTTGTCGAGAAGTGGGGCCTCCTGAACGCAGAGCGTGTTCTGTAACCCAGAACGGGGGTCTATTAGTTGGTAACGGGTGCTTCTCGAGTCAGGAAACGGGCCTCTTGAGCATATTATTGGGCCTACAGTTCGAGAACATGCGTTAGCTTATTCGTAAATGTAACCTTATGATGCAGAACACGGGTCTCGATATAGGAGGACGTCTTTTGAGCCCCATTTGTCACTCTTCAGCTTAGTTCTGGCGCCTCCTTGGGCTGAATTTCGGTAATCTTCAGGTAGCTACAATGCCTTTAGTTTGGGAAACAGCGGCCTCCCAAAAAGTTCAATGGGGTAAAAACTTGAGCAACCGATCATTTGGCATAAATATTTCGATGAACCTTGTCAGATCGCTGAACTATGGCAGGTCAAGGTCAGGCCATGGCTGTCAGCGAAAACAGTTGCTAATAAACCGCCCAAGGTGATTCGACAACGAAGTGTTGAGCGAAGCCATACCTCTATGGGATGGTTAATTTTACATTTACATTTGGGTTTGCGACTTTTCCATTCAGCTTAATTCAGGTGTAACAGTGAGGCCGAATTTAGAACGAAATTGCTTTTCCACTGAGGAGATTATTTGATGAGATAGTTTTCGATGCTTACTTCGAATTCCATGCTCACAGTGACGTCTTACATTATATGGATTGTATAAAGATCACAGGGGATTTGTAACCTAAAATGACCCCGATCGGCCTCTTTGTGAGAGGCATGCCTCCTAGCCTTATTCTTGGCACTAATTGGAATTCATATTTCAAAGGAATCTGGTTGTTTTTGGTCACCATGACATCCCAAGGTAAAAAAGTTGATATATCTGAAATGAACACCAGTGACCATTTACCTAGAGTTTACATGCGTAACTACGTATTCTGAGACTTTGATGTCACCAAGCTCTAATAATTTCTTGACATCTCGCTGGTCGAATTGAACTCCTGACTATTTGCTAAAAACTGATATCCACCTCATATTATAATTTGTATGTGGCTCAGGGTATTCGACTGTTAAAGATATGATGCATATCAACAGTACAGCCATTTGCCAGTCACCAAACCATGGCAACTATGGGCAACATCAGGTTAAAGCAGACATGAGGAACCACTTCAACAAATTTCAGACAGATAATCAAGAGTATGGAACAAAATAGTTCAAGTACATGTCTTGTGGCATCATCATTTGTCTTATCAACAAAACTTGATGAATTAAAATAGAAAATGACCAAATCTTGCAACAAATTATGTGTTGAAAGCAGGCAAAGTTAGCAATTGGTTGATCCACGGGAGGAACTTACTGGCTTTTAAGAGCACGCTTCTGTCCGCCCCCCACCCAAAAAGTCGGCATCTTTCGCTGACAGACAGAGCCATCCAGCTCACCCAGAACACATAAATTTTCATCATGCCCGCCAACCTACAAGATTAAAGTGCGAAATAAGTAAGACGAAGTGTGCATGATAACACAGAATTTCGATACCAAACACTTCTGTATCAGCCGCGCCATGTCTGTTCCAAAGCCATGTACGCTACGATAATGTACCGTGATGGGATAGTGAACCTAGAATGGCTTAGATTTGTCATTATTGAGCCCCGCCATGAGCTAAGAAACAGCTAAATGGGGGTTTAACGGGGCAAAAATGATGTTAAAAGTGAGTTCCTTCTATTTAATTGTCTTCTTCATTCCCCGTGACGTGTTCATTCTTGGGTGCTTATCAAACATCTTGGGCGACTGAAGAATAAATCCAATTTACGTATAAAGTAGTTGCAAGTTTGCAGTTGGAACATTTTGCAGAGAAATTGGTCAACATTTTAAGCCATAGATGGTATCTTTAAAGGCAATCAGAAAGGAACGAAAAATGAAGTATCACACTTGTATGATGGAAAGAGAAACAAAAGCAATTAACACGCGCCCGGGTGGCCGGCTAGATACCCTGCGCTCAGGTGAGGGAAGGGGTCAATTTGATCACCCTCCTCCACACACTGAGATCTCGGAAACTAAGAACGCCACAGACACAAAATTACAGGGTGTGTTGACCTGTACGTGAACTCACTTAGGTCAAAGCTTCAGGTTCCTAGGCTATGACCTTTGGGCCAAATAATGTCAAACAAGGTCGAATTCCAGGCTGGTCTCCAAAATACTCCAGAACCTAGATAACTGCTTCTAAGCAGAAGTAAACATTCTCATATGGTGTCAGTCACCTTTTCATACCTTTTGAAAGGTCATGGTGACAAAATCATAGAAAACCGCTCTGAGTTTTGCATTTGAATAAGCGACAAAGCTTGCGCTAGGCAGGATGTTCCTAAAAACAAAATGTTGATCCGGGTCATTTTATGTCAACGACCTATTCTAGCCTCTAAAAGGCCCATGGAAGATGTATAATGCGGTTCCTCCTAACAATAGATTCGAGATGAGCACCAGAAACTATCCCATATAGCAAGACTTAGAGTAATAAAATAGGTTGGTTATGACCTTCGTATGACCTTCATACCTGACCTTAGGTCAACTTAATTTGCTCATTTAGTATTTGTGTTGGCTAATGCAACATCTCAGAGATTATGGCTTCGTCTAACACTCCGTTGTTGCGTCCGAATGAACGATTCCTTCCAAATGGACTTTGCTGAGACCAGACTTTGACCTGTCATAGGCAGTGACCTTACAAGTTACATCTAAATTTTGATGTCAAACGATCTGCTATTTGATTGTCTAAAGCTATGCAAAATTTGGGGCGGCTAGGCCGCGCCGTTCGGATCCCATTCGGGAAAACCTTGGGGGGAGGTTAATTAGATCGCCTTCCTCCACCCCAGCGTGTGTTAAACAAAAATATAAAGTGCGATATTTTGGGGTAAAATTTTGTAACTAGCTTATTTGACTACAATTCCGTGAAAATACGTGCTCAAACGATGATATTCAGCTTTAAATTTCATTAGAAGACATGTCTTGAATTGTGTGCTCCTGCATTTCGGGAGGGGTGTTATTTAGTGATTACGTTTCTTCGGGTAACATAAATACATGGAGTAAAATTCTCTACCAGACTTAATTGGCCTTTCTACCAGGTCTTCCTTTGGTGGTGTAGTGCTTCCGTCGTGTGAAAAAAAAAATGGGATGAGCGAAAATCTTATAGTTGGCACACAGCTACAAACTGTGATGCATTTCGTTAACAAGCCAAGCTTACATAATCGCAATGATTATAATAATCAATTAAACAAAACAATAGTAATCAAATAAAAATTAAAATAGATAAAAAATAGCAAAAATAATCAAAAGTAAGTATAATAATCAAAACTAAATACCATAATCAAAGACCAAAATTACAATTACAATAAATAATTATGTGCACACAAAGACATAATCAGACATAGGTGAGGCATGATATAGCCAGGTGTCCAGGTTCTGTGGAGCCTTATGCTTGATGGTTTCAAGTGAGCTCGGTTTTGAATGACGTCTTAAAACTTCTTAAAGAGAAACATGGATTGATATCTCGGTTAGTAAGTATAAGGTAGAAGTCACAGTCACATAACAACAAAAGTCACATAAAATATGGGAAAAACGATTGAAAAATTCCTCCTTATAAAGTGTTTCTTTACACCACACTAAGTCGGCAATTCTAGAACACTGGAATAAACTCATCATTTTAGATTTTTCAGCACACATCACCGTTTGTGCACTGTGCTAGCCTCCGATGAGACCGTACGGTGAGCCCCTAGCCATTGTCCAGCCGCCCTGCCATATCGTGGCTGCCCTCCACTGACCTTGTCCGTGTAAAAGTGTAACGCTGCGGGGATGGTGAGTGTACGCCTCGCCAAATATCAGCTGGCCAGTCGGGCCGGTATATAAGGCCCCGCTGACCGGTGCAGGGCATCACTAGATCCCTGCGCTCCGCAGAACACACACCCTACTCCGAGATGAAGCTGGTGAGTACGTGTTCTAGAACAAGCCATTCCACTGCTGCGTCTTCTGAGAGTAGCACGCAGATAACCTGGCAAGGATATTTGTCCTTTTATAAGACATTTTTGGATACCAGCAGTCAATGCAGCCTAGTGTGTTGAAACAGAACCAAAAGATGGCTTAGCATAGCGTGGTAATTTGGCGCAAATTCCCTTTTCAAACCGAGCAAAACTACCATAAATTCGCGAGTTCCTGTACAACATCACATGTAAAAGTAACTGGTTGCTGCGCGTTCTGAGGACAGATCGTTTTGTTTCAGTTCATCGTTGCTGCCGTCCTGGCCGTTGCTGCCGCTGACAGGCGGCCTGCTCCGGCCTCATACTCTGCCCCTGCTCCGCCCTCGTACTCCGCCCCTGCTCCGCCCTCGTACCCTGCCCCTGCCCAGCCCTCGTACTCTGCCCCTGCTGCCCCCAAGTACGCCCCCAAGGTGATCGAGATCCTGGGCCAGGAGTTCGACCTGCGTGACGACCAGTCTTACGACACCAGGTGAGATGAATAAGCTTTTTTCCCCTCCAGCGTTTTCACAAGTCTTATGACCGTAACTTTAAATAAAGTCATGTAAGGAAGTGCATATTTTATATTTTTCAAAATTCGGCGGAGAGTTGTTCTTGTAAATACTCCTATGCATCGTATGCAACTTTCAGGTTTCTGATCGTTTTCCGCTCTAAATTTAAGCTATTAAAATACGGACTGTGGCTAACACCACCACATTTTTAGTTTGACCAAGGCTTTCAGTTCATTACAAAATAAATGTTGTGCACTCCCAACGTGATGTCTGTTTCCCTAAAAAGCTGTTTTCCATTCAAGCAAAGCCACGCGCCTGCTTAGCCCCGTCCCATTTTCGATGTCACCCACTAGGGAAAGTCCCTGCTGCATTCAGTTTAGGCAACCCAAAAAGTGATAAAGAATAAAGCTGCCGCCCTCCACCCTCACCCCTCAATCTCCAGAAGTGTATGTAAAATGCAACCCTTATCTTAAACTTGCATGTCAATCTAACGCTTGGATTTTGCCAACCGTAGTGCGCTCTGTAAAAACGCTTCCTTATTCCCCAGCTACCAGACGGAGAACGGCATCTACGCCTCCGAGTCGGGCCAGGC
This sequence comes from Pollicipes pollicipes, assembly GCF_011947565.3. Classification (NCBI taxonomy): domain Eukaryota; kingdom Metazoa; phylum Arthropoda; class Thecostraca; order Pollicipedomorpha; family Pollicipedidae; genus Pollicipes; species Pollicipes pollicipes. Next base: position 8,611,225 of record NW_023596448.1, on the reverse strand, counting down.
CGTGGCCGGCTACGGAGATGAGCAGAGCTACGCCGTCCAGGGCCAGTACAGCTACACCGGCGACGACGGTGTCAGCTACACCGTGTCGTACGTGGCCGACGCCAACGGCTTCCAGCCGCAGGGTGACCACCTGCCGACCCCCGTGCCCACCGAGTACCCGACCCCGGAGGTGCCGGCGACCCAGGCTAGCTACCAGGCGGCCCCTGCCCCCAGGTACCAGCCTGCCCCTGCCCCTAGCTACCAGGCTGCCCCTGCCCCCAGCTACCAGGCTTGCCCCTTGCCCCCAGCTATCAGCCCGCCCCCGCACCCCAGTACCAGGCCCGATACCAGTGATTCTGAGTCAAGTCCTCTCTGTCCATCGTTGGGATAAGAGCAGTGTACACCGACGACGCTTACATGTTTGTCTATTTATTGTGATGTATGAAATGAGTGTTATGTTTGATTGCGTTGCGTGACCGTTTCGTTTCAATACATGTGCATATCCCAAGAAGTACCTCATGTTTGTTGGAGATGAAAGCAGCATGTTGTAGCCTACCGGAGCACGCTATGTAAACTGGCGCTGGCCGCCGGGCTGTCCTGTTTGAGGAGCCCTGGTGTCCAGAGGCTGGAGGATATTTCTCTGCGGGGGGGGGAGGGGGAGGGGGAGAACGGGCAATGCCAGTGGAGAGGAAAGGTGAAAACACTTGCAGTCCCTTGGCGACGGCGGTCTTTTCATGTTCGGGAGTGGGCTCCTGTCATTCGCGTTGGAAATAAACATCCAGTGGTGTACGACCCCAATGCACATGTAAGCATTGTGCTTGAAAATGGCCGATTGCGTTAAGAATTCATGAAATGACCAAGTTGGTTATGAGGTAAAGAAATCGCATGATTGCTGAAATCGGTGGTATGGGTGATTCCAGGTCATACGTTAGGTCAATGTAATTCTTGCGCTGTTTTTTAAGACATATCAAGGCTGTTTCTGAAATGACCCAATACGCAACCAACAAATGCGTACCTTACGAAAGCTATACAATGATAGTTATGAGGTGTCAACCAACAGAACATTCGGCAATCATTCTCACTCTCGAAGAAGGGCGAAATCATACATTAGTTGTCAAATAGCCGTTGTCAATGGTTTCCTGGAAAGTCTTACGCATGTCTTACGCATATTCAGGTAATGAGAGAGGCTTCTGAACTTAAAGTAGTGCATCGAATGATATTCACGCGCAAAACAAAAGTACTCGCAGCACAGCAAGGTTTTCAATGCTTGGCGACTTAAAAGATAGCCTAGAAATGCCCTGGTGGCGAAAAATAATGACATACCCAGAGTTCACGAATTACACTGACGCTGTAGTGCTATCTGTGCATCTTTGGAGGCATTTTTGTGCAACTTAATAGCGAGTTTTACGGGTGATAATATTGTAAATTATGAGGGATATCCAGTCATGGCTTAAATTATATATGTATATATACATATATATATATATATATATATATATATATATATATATATATATGTACATATACATATATATATATATAAGTAAATCAAGATTATGCTATTATGATAATTTATAAATTATGAATGGGCAAACAAAAGCCGAAAACCTACCCCCAGTTTTTCTGATTAGATTTAGGCCACTTTATTTTGATGGTAGCCAGAACCTGCTATTAATTTTGTATAAGTTATTAAAGTTTGTTATTTAAGTGGTATAGTAGTCATGCACAGGCCACCTCGCAGATAATTAAAACTAGTAGTTGTGTGTTGGTCAAATTTACCTGCCTTTCTGTGACCTTGCAGCCAAGAACATTGGGACACCATGCCAAACTTTGGGGGGCTCAACTCAGCATTGGAGGACGGGGGGAAAACGCCCTTGCATAGAATACAAATCAACACCCAGGACGAACATCCTAAAAAGCATGGTACTTCTACAGCACGTGTTCATGCCACAAAGGGGCATGAATGCCTCATAACCAACTCATGCGCACAAGAACATAGAAGTATATTAAAATGGCAGGAAAAGAAAAGTGAAAATGAAGCGTTCCGGCATTGGTCCATCACTGCGTGCCCAACAAGCCTTTTTCTTGACATTGTCAATATCTGTCAGTAGTGCTTCGTGTGTTTCATAGATTGTTTGAGAACTGCGCTAGTCACGTGCAATTTGTCTTAACAATGTCATATATTCGTGCACTGAGCTTTATAAGCTGAACGTGCAATAAATACTTTAAAATTGCATAAGCATTTTCTTTCGGGTTCCTCGTCAGTTCAAAGAGAACATAATTATGCGCTGGGGTAACACACGAAAACATGAATAATAGCTGCGCTGCAACGTGCTAATTTGGCGACAAACAAGGCTTACTTGATGAAATATGACGCGTTCACGCATTACATAGCTATTCCCCATTAGGTGAATGGCATGGAAGCTGGACATAACATAATGGGCTGTGGGTTAATGCGGCTAGAGTATTTGGTAGGAGAAGGTGACATTTACTTTTGATGTTGTTAATCTCTTCAACATTCTTTGGACGTAACTTTTGGTATTAATAATCGTCGAAGCGTCAAAGCTGGACGTAACATCATGGGCTGTGGATTAATGTGGCTAGAGCATTTGGTAGGAGAAGGTGACATTTGCTTTTGATGCTGTTAATCTCTTTAACATTCTGATCTGGGATGATGAAACGGACGACTAGCCATTACCACAATAGTTAATGAGCACGCGGTACGAGCTGTTCCGAAAGTAGCGCACTGAAATATTTCCTGCAATGTCGGCCTTGGGAACAGGTGGCAAATGCTGTTAAAGGGAATGTTCCACATTTGAAGATATTGAGGTAGGCATCGGATATAATGGAAAAAATTTACTGCCAACTATTGGTAAGCTTTCAAGGTTCAAAAACGACGCTAAGTAGCCAAAGTTCAAAATTTGTAAAAATGCGCCCCGTTGCATCATTGTTTGATGGCGTCACGGAATGGTTCTGTAACGACAGCAATACCTGGCAGCAACTGGCAGCCAGACCTAAAGAATGCCTCGAAACACACGAAAGCTAAGGCTAACTGGCCATTGTCGTCGCGGGGGTCAAGTCGAACGGCGGATTAGTGGGTGGTTTGCTTGTGGATTTTTGTTTTTGTCTGGGCGCTGGCTGTAAGAAAAGCTTTGGTGGACTGTTTGACGTACGCAACGTAGCGATCGCCAGCTTTTATGGCAGATTATTAATATCAAAGCACGATATCCTGTACTGCTGCTGTTGCTGCTATGCTCTTGATGACTTTGTAAATACTTTATTGTCGACCCATCGTTGCCTGCAGTGCTGTAGTCATGACATTGATATCATGTGATGTCTTAGCACGGACAGAGCCACCTGGCATATTAGTTAGTTCGCTCAAGAAACGAGAACGAGGTTTTAAACACCTCCTGGGCCAACTTCGACTCTTGGAGGCTTCTGGATCCCACATACGGTCCGGTCATTGCATACCACCACCGACTGTGCTCTTCCTGAGCACCTCAGGGCGCAGAGGCGCTGGGGGAGAAGGAACAAGAGCAACGCCTTCTCCTTGTTTCGCACAGCCCACACGTCAGTGCGCCATACGACTAGATCACACTGCGGGTGGTCCAAGCAGAGGTACGGGCGAGATGCGTCTCCGCCTCCAGCACGAGGTCGCTCCACGCGCCGTCCAAGCACCCCAGGGAACGCTTTCAGTGACGTCTCTAAAATACGTTATATTTTCATTGATGTGGATTGTTCCTGTGGGATTCAGCAATGAATTCCAGCAACGGTGGGAAGGGACGGCGCCACAAATTTTGAGGTCGGTGAGGAGGCAAGAGTTTCCAGGAACATCCTGAAATAAATGGGACCTCTTTACAAAGAAGCCTCCTGAGTGGTGTCGTGCTCAAGGGGACCGGCACGGAGGGGCGTGCCTACTAATCACATTGCTACATCCACCGTATCAAAGTACGTCAATGTCCATAATTCAAAAGATAAAATGGCGTTCTGACATCAACCCACGACATTATTATCCTAAGATCGGGCCTCTTGTTGTAGAGAAGGACATTCTGATGCATACAAGGGCCTTCTAATCCAGAACGGCATGGTTCTGATTCACGAAGAAGCCTCCAAATCCGACTAAGAGGTCTTACCATCCCGTAACAGGGGATCCTGGTTCAGGCCGCGTTCATCTGATGCCCTACAGGGCCCCCGTGGTCCGGAAATAGGGCTTCCTGAATGTAGGGCGTGTTCTGCAACCCAGAACGGGGGTCTATTAGTTGGTAATGGGTGCTTCTCGAGCCAGAAAACGGGCCTCTTGAACATATAATTGGGCCTACAGATCGAGAATATGCGTTAGCTTATTCGTAAATGTAGCCTTATGATGCAGAAAACGGGCCTCGATATAGGAGGGCGTCTTTTGAGCCCCATTTGCTACTCTTCAGCTTAGTTCTGGGGCCTCCTTCAGCTGAACTTCGGTAACCTTCAGGTAGCTGCAATGCCTTTAGTTTGGGAAACAGCGACCTCCCAAAAAGTTCAATGGGCAAAAACTTGAGCAACCGATCATTTGGCATAAATACTTCGATGAACCTTGTCAGATCGCTGAACTATGGCTGGTCAAGGTCAGGCCATGGCTGCCAGCGAGAGCAGTTCCTAAGAAACCGCTCAATGTGATTCGGCAACGAAGTGTTGAGCTAAACCGTACCTGTATGGAATGGTTAATTTGACAGTTAGATTTGGGTTTGTGACTTTTCCATTCAACTTAATTCAGGTTTAACGGAAAGACCGAGTTTAGAACAAAATTGCTTTCCCAGTGAGGAGATTATGTGATGAGATAGTTTTCGATGCTTAGTTCGAATTCCATGCTCGCAGTGACGTCTTAGATTATATGGATTGTATGAAGATCAGAGGGGGTTTGTAGCCTAAAATGACCCCGATCAGTATCTTTGTGAGAAGCATACCTCCTAGCCTTGTTCTTGGCACTAATTGAACTTCATATCTCAAGGTAATCTGGTTGTTTTTGGTCAGCATGACATCCCCAAGGTGAAATAAGTTGATTTACCTGAAATGAACACCAGTGACCATTTGCTTAGAAGAGGACTCTCGGTTCAACATGGTTGCATGAGGAGGCATGACGACGCTTTCAACACGGATCCGGAATGTCACCTTGTTTGACATTATTTGACCCAAAGACCCTATCTCGGTATCTCGGGATTTCAGACACGCCAGTTAACGTATAGAATCACATGCTCTAACAATTTGATATCACCAAGCTGTAGTAATTTTACGAGGTCTCGCTGGTCGAATCGACCCCGCACCACCCACTACGCCCAAGCACGTAATATCCAGCCAGCCACCTGGCCGTGTGTGCCCAAAATTTCGTGGTCGTCCTCACTGCCGAAGCCCACGTGCAGGATGTCCAGCCCCGCTAACGCTGCAATGCAGTGGCTGAACACCCCGAACTCATCCCAGCTAACAGTCTCACGCGAGCGAGAGCAGCAGCCGATCCGCTGAAAGGTCAGATGTTCTTGTGGTCCCTCTTGTGGTTCATCATCGATGTTAATAACGAGAGGCCTGACCAAAGACGTTCTCGTGGGGTTTTATAAAAGAAGTGTTCCGCATTTTTATGGCGTCTTGAACTGAACTAGCCATCTCGAAGGTCACTCGGTGCAATTCACACCCCTGCTCTTCTTGAGACCTAAACCCTTGAGTTTCTGAGCTACGCGCCCACGGAGATGTGCGAACTACTTTGTGCAAGCTATTTCAAGGTTAATGAGGCATCAATGACGCCATAATAACGTCATTGAAATCTTACCATTCCGCTGGCCATGTGGCGTTCGATATCAAGAAAAATCAGTGAGCTGGAATCTCTTTTGAACTAGGATGAGAATGAAAAATTTAATCGCAAAAGACTGTGCGTAAGCGAAAATCATCAAGTCGCAAAAGATGGAACTTATGAGCTAGTGACTGATACTTCATCAAACAAAGACATCTATTTCAAGTTCGCACGGATACAATATCATAAACCTGACAAAACGGTTTTGTTTTTTAACATCTTAGGCCATTAGAGTGAAACAGAATACATTAAAGCAGAGCAATTTCATGACAGTGTAATGAGCATGAAAAATTATTAACACCAATGATTTGATGTTCCACTTTTCACCTCCCTTCCACAGCACTTTTAGCACGAAACAAAGCAAAGGAATACAATAACAAAGTTACAACAGACAATTCCACAAACATAAAACACTCACACAAAAACATTGGGCTCCTACACATCAGCCCATCACCAAGTCCAACACAATAGACATACCTCTGGCTTCTGTTCAGATGGGGTCAGGAAAAACAAGCATGTTGTCACTGTTTCTTACAAAATATCGATGCTTGCTTCCATAAAAGTAGCCTAACTATGCCTAACCTAAAGATGCCTTACTTCATCTCATCCTGTCTAACCTGTTTGTATCACAACAGCAGTTGTGAGTTACTGATTCTTGCACAGCTCCTGTTGCCACTTGCCATGCACTTAACCAACTTAACCTTACTTAGAGTAGCCTATATGTTGAACATCATCTCAGCTCACCTCTCTGTTGATAGCAGCACTTGTGATAGAAACATGATAAAGCTAATTTTTGGCTGGTTTCAACCCGCATTTTTATTCAGTTCATTTGTGCATGCTTGTTGATATCAGACAAAGTTGACAACACACAAAGGAAACACTTTAAATCACTTTGAACAACTTATTCTGATTACCATGGTCAACTTATGTCAAGGGCAATGATGGGTATGGTCCACAGAACAATCTCTCTTCATCAAAAGTCACATTACTTTTAAATGACCACGCCAGTTAAAGATATGCCAAGATACTTAGGACCTTAGGTAACACCAAGGTTAAAACCAACCTGTTTTATTACTCTACGGCTTGCCGTGTGGGAGGGTTTCTGGTGCTTCTTTCGTGTTTATTGACAGCAGGAACCGCATAATACATCTTCCATGGACTTCTTAGAGGTCAGAATAGGTCATTGACCTAAAATAACCGAGGTCAACAGTTTGTTTTAGGAAAATACTGCCAAGCGTGATCTTTGTCGCTTAGTCAATTGCAAAACTGACAGCAATCTTTATGCTTTTGGCTACCTTGACCTTAAAAAGTTCAAACAAGGTCACAGACCTTAAATGGGAGTGTGACCCTGCTTGGAAACGGATATCTAAGTTCTGAGGGCACTTTCGAGACCAACCTGGAATTTGTCCATGTTTGACCTTTCTTGGCACAAAGGTCATGACCTGGGAACCTGAAATTTTGAATTAAGTGAGTTCACGAACAGGTCAACGCACCCTGTAAATTTTGTGTCTCTAGCTTTCTTAGTTCCCGAGATGTCAATGGGGGGGTCAAATTGACCCCCTCCCCCACCCGAGCGAAAGGTATCTAGCTGGCCACCCGGGCGCGTGTTCAGAATCGGCAGGGTATCCTGACTCTGTGAATTGTCTCAAGTTTTTCATAAATCCATTTTGACCCTTGAGGAGCGTCGTAAGTCTCCTGCATGGGAGATCTTAGGGTGTCTAGAATCATCCGATGGGTGTGTTTTCAAGGGTCAAAAAATGACTCCGAAAACTCCAGTGTTGAAGCGAATATATCCACGCGTTGATAAAAAATTATTCTCGCTATGGTGCCCAATGCACGTGAGGGAACTTTTCCAAGATCTTCCATGGCTGTCATGCATGCTTTCCCCGCGTCTTCTACTTATCCAAGCAATGCTACATTTTTTTCCAAATCCCGGGACGACCGCTGTGTTGAGATTCTACCAGCGCACCATTTTGCGCTTGACGTCCGGATAAACACATCATTATAGGTTTGCCAGGATGCATCACCGTCATATGCATTGTCTCAGCCTCAGACTAGACCGTACGGTGAACCTCCAGCCATCGTCCAGCCGCCCTGCCAGATCGTGGCTGCCCTCCACTGACCTTGTCCGTGTAAAAGTGTAACGCTGCGGGGATGGTGAGTGTACGCCTCGCCAAATATCAGCTGGCCAGTCGGAGCGGTATATAAGGACCCGCTCACCGGTGCACTGCATCACTAGATCCCTGCACTCCGCAGAACACACACCCTACTCCGAGATGAAGCTGGTGAGTACGCGTCCTAGTACAAGCCATTCCATCGCTGCGTTTTGTGAGAGCAGTAATCAGATAACCTCACAAGGATATGTGTCCTTTTGTAAGGCATTTCTGGACACCAGGAGTTGGTACATCCTAGTGTCCTGAAAGGGGACCAAAGTATGCCTTGGGACAAGGCGGTAATTTGGCACAAATTCCTTTTCAAACTGACCAAGACTACCATAAATTTGCACATTACTGTAAAGCATCACTTGTAAAAGTAATTAATTCGTTATGTTCTGAGGACAGTTGGTTTTGTTTCAGTTCATCGTTGCTGCTGTCCTGGCCGTTGCTGCCGCTGACAGGCAGCCTGCTCCACCTTCGTACTCTGCCCCTGCTCGGCCCTCGTACTCTGCCCCTGCTCCGCCCTCGTACTCTGCCCCTGCCCAGCCCTCGTACTCTGCCCCTGCTGCCCCCAAGTACGCCCCCAAGGTGATCGAGATCCTGAGTCAGGAGTTCGACCTGCGTGACGACCAGTCTTACGACGCCAGGTGAGATAAATAAGCTCTATCCCACCAACGTCTTCACAATTCTTATCACCTGAAGTTTAAATCAGGTCATGTAAAGAAGTCCATATTTTGAACTTTGGTTTTTCAACCTTCGGCACAGAGTTACTCTCATGAATGCTCGTATGCATCGCATGCAGCTTTCAATTTTCCGAGTGCTTTTCCCCTCTAAATTTAAGCTATTACAAAACGGACTGTTACTAACACCACCACATTTTTAGCTGGACCAAAGCTTTGAGTTCAGCACGAAATAGGTGTCATTTAATCTCAACATGATATCTATTTTGTAAGAAAATATTTTCCATCCAAGCAAAGGCATGCGGCTGTTGGGCTCTATCCCACTTTCGGTGTCACTCATTAGGGAAAGCCACTGCTGCATTCACTTTAGGCTGTCCAAATAGTTCGAAGGGTGAAGCTGCCACCCCCTTCCCCTCAGCTCCAAAAGTGTATGTCAAATGTAACGCCTTATCTTAAACTTGCACATCAAGCCAAAGTGCGTTCAATTAAACCGCGAGATCTTAAAATTGACGAGATGCCTAGCATAACGCAACCGCTGGATATTTAGTGTTTAACTACCTTATTAAAGTTCCTCCAATTTCGCCTGGATTTTTGCCCACCTTAGCGCGTTCTGTAATAATTCTACCCTTTTCACCAGCTACCGGACAGAGAATGGCATCTACGCCTCCGAGTCGGGCCAGGCCGTGGCTGGCTACGGAGATGAGCAGAGCTACGCCGTCCAGGGCCAGTACAGCTACACCGGCGACGACGGTGTCAGCTACACCGTGTCGTATGTGGCCGACGCCAACGGCTTCCAGCCGCAGGGTGACCACCTGCCGACCCCCGTGCCCACCGAGTACCCGACCCCGGAGGTGCCAGCGACCCAGGCCAGCTACCAGGCTGCCCCTGCCCCCAGGTACCAGGCTGCCCCTGCCCCCAGCTATCAGCCCGCCCCCGCACCCCAGTACCAGGCCAGATATCAGTGATTATAAGTCAAGTCCTTTCTGTCCATCGTTGGGATAAGAGCAGTGTACACCGACTACGCTTATATGTTTGTCTATTTATTGTGATGTATGGAATGGGTGTAATATTGCGTTGTATATATTGCGTTGCGTGACCGTTTCGTTTCAATACATGTGCATTTCCCAAGAAGTACCTCATGTTTGTTGGAGATGAAAGCCACATACAGCCTATCGGAGCGCGCCATATGAACGGGCGCTGGCCGCGGGCTGTCCTGTTTGAGGAACCCTGTTGTCCAGAGGCTGGAGTGTATTCCTCTGGAGGGCGGGGGGGGGGGACGGGCAATGACAGTAGAGAGGAAAGGTGGTAGCAATTGCAGTTCCTTGGTGACGGCGCTGTTTTCATGTTCGGGAATGGGCTTTTGTCATTCGCGTTGGATATAAACATCCAGTGGTGTGCGATGTCGATACGCATATGAGCATTGTGTTAACGAAATGACCGATTGTGTTCAGGTTTCATAAAATGACCGAGTTCGTTCTGAATTAAAGAAATCTCATGATTGCTGAATTCGGTGATGGGGCGTTCCAGGTCATACGTTCTGTCCATTTCAATCCTGCGCTATTTCTTAAGGTTTTTTTCTGAAATGACTGAATACATAACCTACACATGCGTACCTTACACAATGTATACAATCACGTTTGTGAGGAGTCGACCAACAGAACCTTCGGCTCTCATTCTCACCCTCAAAAGGGGCGAAACCATGGGTTAGTTGTTAATTAACCGTTGTTAAGGATTATTATTGGGAGGTTTTAGGTATATTCAAGTAATGAGAGAGGTCTAAAGTTAAAGTAGTACACCGAGTGATACTCGCGCGTAAAAGAAAACAGCTCGCAACCCAACAAGGTTTCCCGTGCTCGACGTCTTAAAAGGTAATTTTAAAATGCCCTGATGGAGTCAAATAATTACATACTCAAAATTTATGACCTGCACAGCCGCTGCACTGTTATTTGTGCATCTTTGCACATATTTTCGTGCAGCATAATAGCGAGCATCACGGGTGTCAGTTTTTATAAGTTATAGGGGGGACGGATGCAAACGAATACCAAAAACTTACTGCCAGTTTTTCATTAAGTTTGGCCCATTCTGTTTTGATGTGAGCCAATAGCTGCTTTAAATTATGGTACAACTTATGAAAGTCTGTTATGTAAGGAGCATAGTTATAACGCAGAAGCCACGTGGCAGAAAGATAAAAAATAGCCATTGTGCGTTGGTCAAATTTACCTGCCTTTTTTAGTCTTGTAGCAAAAACCACTGGGACGCCATGCCAAGCTTTTGGGGTTCAACTCAACATTGGAGGACCGGCGTGGGGGGGGTCCTAACATGGAATACAGATCAACATCCGAGACGAGCATCCTGGAGTGCGTGATGCTTCCACAGCTTGTGTTCATGGCATTGATGAGCACGAATGCTTCATGACGAACTCATGTGCACAACGAAATAAAAAGATATGAAGATGGAAGCAAAAGAAAGATGAAAATGAAACGTTTCAGCTTTGGTCGATCACTTTATTCCTGACCAGCTTTTTTCTTCACTTTGTCAATATCTGTCGTCAGTACTTTGTGCGTTTCAGAGAGTGTCAATGAATTGTACTAGTAACGTGCAATGTTTCTTAACAAGGTCCTGTATTCGTAAACTGTCCTTCATAAGCTGAGCGTGCGATAAATCTTTTAAAATCGCATAAGTATTTTCTTTCAGATTCTTCGTCAATTCAAAGGTAAAATAATGATACAATGGGGTAACACATGTAAACATTAATAATGGCTGGGCTGCAACTCGCAAATTTGAGGACACAAACAATTAACTCGTGAAATATGAAGAAGTACATAACTGTTCACCACTCGGTGAATGTCATGTAAGCTGTCATATCAACCTACATGTGCGCGTGGAGTGATCTGAGTTCAAGATGGACGTAACGTTATGGGCTGTGGGTTAATGTGGCTAGAGTATTTGGTAGAAGATGATATTTACTTCAATGTCGTTTATCCTTTCAATATTCTGATTTGGGGGGGGGGGTTCAACAGATGACTCGCCGCTACTATATCACTGAATGTGCACGTGGTGCGACCTGTTCCGGGAACACCTTGTCTACCTTGGGAACGGAAGGCAAATGTTGTTAAAGCGAATGTTTTACATTTGAAAGCAGTGAAGCACACATCAGATTGGGTGCAACAAGTTCGGTTATAACGATAAGTATGCCTTTACGTAGAAAAACACCGTTTTGGACAACATAATTTCTCTGTTCAGTAAATATGGTCCTCGATACGCCATTGTCTATTACGTCATTGTACCTTGCACAACGTTGATTCAGAGCCATTTGACGACCATATACCTGGCAATAATGCTCACGAACGCCAGATATCAACGACTCGACCATCCTAGTTTTCTCGGTCTTGATTGCCGCATGGCTCATCGAACGGCAGGATTTAAATGACCTCGCTATGAGGTCATGAATGCCAGGGTAAACTCGAAATACTGTCCCCAGTTTCACGGGCGTGTAGCTCAGAAACTAGACGAATTTAGGTTTTGAGAAGGGCAAGGCTGTGAACTGCACCAAAAGGTCGTCCAGATGGCTACTTCAGTTAAAAACCCCATTCAAATGTAGAACACTCCCTTTAAAAAGGGTAGGTCTGTGAACAGAGCATGGCTGCGAACTGCACTAAATGATAAAAATGGCTAGTTCAGTTCAAAACCCGATACAAATGTGGAACATTCGCTTTAACGGCTGGGCTGCTGCTGTTGATCTTTGGATGGCTATGCAACGGCATGGCAGTCCGGAAGACCCTGGTCACTGTGCTGTACCGGCTTTGTGGTTTAGTTACAATTCAAAGACCAGGAGGTCAACTGGCGGAGTGCATGATGTTGCCGCCGTCAGCCCAGTCCACTTCCATGAGCAAGGATTAGTGCCTTCGGCTAATGCGATATGGCGTCCCCCCGTTAAAATGCATGCAAACTGCTCACCTCGCACCCGAGTATGCAACTGCCTCATCCACGTTTGTTTCAGCTGTAATTGTAGTCTATGAACGACGTAGATTGAAAAACGTCTTGAAGAGTGACCGAAGGCGATTTCATACCGCCGTCAACGTCTCGTTGTGTTGTCAGGCCCGCAAAGGTAGTCCCGGGCTTGGTCCTGGATGGAGGTCCCGGACTCGATACTGAATGGCGAAGCCAATAACTCCTTCCTTCGAGCGTGGGTCCTAAGCAGATGCCACTTCTGGCAAAACCATTTTCAGTTGGATCGGCATTCCATTGATGAATCAGCGTTTGCAGTGGTGATTGCAGAACGGTTACAAGTGCAGACGGAACCCGTTGAACTGTTGCAGAAATGGCACATTCTGCAGGCCTCGGGGTGGCTGTGTCGACATGGTGTGTACGTATCCATTGAGCAGCAGTACTAACCAGAGCTCAACAGGCCTGCGCCTGTTGCTCAGAGTTCCCAGTGCTACGCCGAACAAGGGTCTTCCCAATTAAACAGACTGGTTGATAATCATTGGCATTAGCATTGGCACTCATTGGCAATTAAACAGACAGATTAATCATTCGACATCACCAGCTTCGTGCAGACCACAGGAGACCTAAAATAGTATAGCTGAACACATAACAACTAGCCTGGATTGACCAGTTCGGATCGCCAATAAAAGATCAAAGTGTCGTGCCGAGGCCTGGCTAGCGTCAGTCCAGATCCATTATCCGCACTCTAAGCGAGGGCAGAGCCACCTGGTATATTAGTTCGCTCACGAAAGGAGAACGAGACTTTGAACAGCTCCTGGGCCCTCTCTAAGATTGTTGGAGGTTTCCAGGATCCCACATACGGTCTGTTCATTGTATACCACCACTTACTGTGTTTTCGCTGAGCACCTCAGGGCGAAGAGGCACTGGGGAAGAAGGAACAGGAGCAACGCTTCTCCTCTTCTCGTACAGCGCACATGGCAGTGCCCTCCACAACTAGACCATATTGCGGTTTGTCCAAGCAAAGGCGCGGCCGAGATGTATCTCCGTCTCCAGCACGACGTCGCTCCACGTGCCGTCCAAGCACCCCCGGGAACGCTTTCAGTGATCTCTCTGAAACACATCACGTTTCTGGTGTACCCACGATTAATGTGGATTGTTGATGTGTGACCCAGCTAATGACGTCCAGTGACGTCTCTGTGGGCCAGGGCGACGTCACGGATTTTGAGTTCGGAGAGGGGACAATAGCTTCCAGGAACGCCCTGAAATATATGGGACTTCTTCACAGGCAGGCCTCTTGGGAGGCGTCGTATTGCATTGTATGGATTGTCTCAAGATAAGAGGAGATTTATAACCTAAAATAAACCCAATCAGCCTCATTTTGTCAGGACCATACCTCCTAGCCTAATTCTTGACACTAATTTGATTTCAAAATTCAAAACAATCTGATTGGGTTTGGGTCACCATAGCATCCTGAAGGCGAAATAAGTGCATTTAACTTAAATAAACCATTTGCTTAGAGGAGGAACCCCGGTTCAAGATGGTTGCATGAGGAGGCATAACGGTGCTTTCAACGCGGATCCGGAATTTGACTTTGTTTGACATTTTTGTCACAAAGGCCCTCAACTAAGCATACTAGAATTTCAGACATGTGACTTTACGTATAGAGTTACCTACTCTGATAATTGGATATCACTAAGCTCTAGTAATTTCACGAGGTCTCGCTGGTCGAATCGGCCCCGCACCACCCACTCCATCCGAGTGCGTGATATTCAGCCAGCCACCCGGACGTGTGTGCCTAAAATTTCGTGGTCGCTTTCACTGCCGAAACCCACGTTCAGCACGTCCAGCGTCGCTGGTGCTGCCGTGCAGTGGTTCAACACTCCGAACCCCGCCCAGCTGACGGCCTCACATGAGCCAGCACAGCGGCCGATCCGTTGAAAGGTCAGTTTTTTTGTACCTCTTGTGATTCATCATCGATGTCAATAACGACATGCACGACCAAAGACGTCCTCATCGGGTTTTAAAATAAGTGTTCCACATTCGTATGGGGTTTTTAATTGAAATAACCATCTTGAAGATCACTCGGTGCAATTCACATTCCTGCTCTTCTTGAGACCTAAACCCCTAAGTTTCTGAGCTAAGGGCCCACGAAGATGTGCAGACTACTTAGTGCAGACTATTTCAAGGTTACTCAGGCATCGATGAAGCCGTAATAACGTCATTGAAATCCTTCCATTTTCCCGGCCATGTGGCGTTCAATGTCACGAAAAATATTGTCCAGTCGTTCATATCCGGCGTTCGTGGGCACGTTTTCTGGATTTAACGTCGGTCTATTGGCTCTCAACCAATGCTGTGTAAGCTATGCCAGATTTTAAAACAAATCACGTTTTGTGGTAAATGACGCAAGCAAGAAGCCGTCCTTCGTAGCAGTCACGGAGCGAAGACCTGTATTGGAATAACTTAAGAGTAGTGTCATAACCGAGCATATAAATGCAAGTAAGCAACTTTAATTCACGGAGAAAATAGGCAAGAACACCACGAAAAAGGAACAAAACACGAGCACTTAACGATGTTTTGTTAAGCACACATCACTGCCGTGGGCTATCTCTCGAAAGATTGCAAGGCTTCAGGTGAGTGCTGTCATAAAAGAGGTCCATGACGCAATCAAACAGTGACGCATCGAAGGACGCGTTTACTAAATGCAAAAATTTGATTGTCGAGAGAAGCCTTTTCCAGTTCAAAGTTTACTAATAATTAGAGGTAAGCTTGTTTCATCATATCTGATCCTTGTTTCAACACCTCCAAATGTGCAACATTTTCTTAATGGGTTTCGAAGCGACACCTCTTTAAGTGTCGGTACGGGTTATCACAACTCTTAGAACAGTCTCACGTTTTTCGTAACTTCATTTTAACCATTGAGGAGCGCAGTCAGTCTCTTGCATGGGAGTTTCTGGGGTGTCATGTGACCATCAGACGGATGTCTTTTCAAAGGTTAAAAAATGGCTCTGAAAACCCCAGCGCCAAAGCAGATACAAAACCGCGTCGAGAAAAAGCATCGTCCCTTTGGCACCTACTACACGGGACGGAAATTCTCAAGGATCTTTCACAGCCGTCGTGCATGCTTTCCCCCGTGTCTCCTACTTATCCCAATAATGTTACGTTATTTTCCAAAATCCCGGGACGCCCACCCACCGTGTGGAGATCCCGCCAGCGCACCAATTTGCGCTTGACGTCCGGATAAACACATCATTTTAGGTTTCCCACTATGCATCACCGTTATGTGCACTGTGTTAGACTCCGATGAGACCGTACGGTGAGCCCCTAGCCATTGTCCAGCCGCCCTGCCAGATCGTGGCCGCCCTCCACTGACCTTGTCCGTGTAAAAGCGTAACGCTGCGGGGATGGTGAGTGTACGCCTCGCCAAATATCAGCTGACCAGTCGGACCGGTATATAAGGACCCGCTAACCGGTGCAGGGCATCACTGGATCCCTGCACTTCGCAGGACACACGCCATACTCCAAGATGAAGCTGGTGAGTATGTGTTCTAGAACAAGCCATTCCACTGCTGCGTCCTCTGAGAGTAGCACGCAGATAACCTGACAAGGATATTTGTCCTTTCATAGGGCATTTTTGGATACCAGGAGTTGGTACGTCAGTGTCCCAAAATGGGACCAAAGTATGGCTTAGAACAAGGTGGTAATATGGCGCAATTCCTTTTGAAACTGATCAAAGCCGCCACAAATTTGCGCGTTACTGTAAAGCATCACTTGAAAAGTAATTCATTGCTGCATGTTCTGAGGACAGTTGGTTTTGTTTCAGCTCATCATTGCTGTCGTCCTGGCCGTTGCTGCCGCTGACAGGCGGCCTGCTCCCCCCTCGTACTCTGCCCCTGCTCCGCCCTCGTACTCCGCCCCTGCTCCGCCCTCGTACCCTGCCCCTGCCCAGCCCTCCTACTCTGCCCCCGCTGCCCCCAAGTACGCCCCCAAGGTGATCGAGATCCTGAGCCAGGAGTTTGACCTGCGTGACGACCAGTCCTACGATTCCAGGTAAAATAACTGAGCTCTTTTCCCACCAACGTTTTCACAATTCGTATCACCTTTAGTTTAAAGAATATCAGGGAAAGAAGTGCATATTTGCAGCTAAGTTTTTTCAGAATTTGGCGACGAGTTATTCTCATGAATACCTTTATGCATGTATGCAACTTTCAATTTTCCCATCGTTCTTTCCGCTCCAAATTTAAGCTGTTCCAAGACGGACTGTTGTTATTGCCACCACATTTTTAACTTGACCAAAGCTTCGATTTCAACACGAAATAAATTCTTACTACTCCCAACATGATATCTATTCTTGAAGAAAATATTTTCCATCCAAGCAAAGGCACGCGGCTGTTTGGCTCTGTCCCATTTTCGATGTCACTCCTTAGGGCGAGTCACTGCTGCATTCACCTCAGGCGACCCAACTAGTGACAAAGAGTGAAGCTGCTCCCCCCCCCCTCCAGCTTTAAAAGTGTATGTCAAATGTAACATATTATCTTATACTTGCACCTCAAGCATAGATTAGTTCATAAGATCCGCCTGATCTTAAAATCGGCGAGATACATAGCATAAAATACCCGCTGGATACACATCATATTAAGTGTTTTACTACCAAGTTAGTTCGATTTCGCTTAGATTTTGCCAGCACTAGTGCACTGTGTGATGACACTGCCCTTTTCCCCAGCTACCAGACCGAGAACGGCATCTACGCCTCCGAGTCTGGCCAGGCCGTGGCCGGCTACGGAGATGAGCAGAGCTACGCCGTCCAGGGCCAGTACAGCTACACCGGCCACGACGGTGTCAGCTACACCGTGACGTACGTGGCCGACGCCAACGGCTTCCAGCCACAGGGTGACCACCTGCCGACCCCCGTGCCCACCGAGTACCCGACCCCGGAGGTGCCGGCGACCCAGGCTAGCTACCAGGCGGCCCCTGCCCCCAGCTACCAGGCTGCCCCTGCCCCCAGCTACCAGGCTGCTCCTGCCCCCAGCTATCAGCCCGCACCCAAGTACCAGGCCAGATACCAGTGATACCAGATACCAGATACCAGTGATACCAGATACCGGTCAAGTCCTTGCTGTCCATCGTTGGGATAAGAGCAGTATACACCGACTACGCTTACATGTTTGTCTATTTATTGTGATGTATGAAATGAGTGTTATGTTTGATTGCGTTGCGTGACCGTTTCGTTTCAATACATGTGCATTTCCCAAGAAGTACCTCATGTTTGTTGGAGATCTTGGAGCATGTTATAGCCTACCGGTGCGCGCTATATGGACGGGCGCTGGCCATCGGCCTGTCCTGTTTGGGGAACCCCGGTGTCCAGAGACTGAAGGGTATTTCTCCGGAGGGCGGGGGAGGGAGGGGGAAGGGGTGGACGGACAGTGCCAGTGGAGAGGAAAAGTGATAACACTTGCAATTTTGGTAAATTATGGGGGAAAAACGAAAGCCAAAAACCCACCCCCAGTTTTTCTCAGTACATATAGCCCAGTTTATTTTGATGAAAGCCGAGGTCTGCTTTTAATTTGCTATAAGTTATAAAAGTCTGTTATTTAAAGGGAATGTGTCACATTCGAAGGTATTGGGGTAGGCATCAGATATGATGGGAAATGCTTATTTGTGTTTATTAGTAAGCTTTCGAGATTTAAAAACGACGCTGAGTAGCAAAATTTCAAAGTTTGTAAAAATGCGCCCCATTACGTCGTTGTTTGATGGCGTCATGGAATGGGTTCGTGACGACAGCAAAACCTGGTAGCATCTGGAAGCCAGACCTAAAGATCTCTAAAAAATGCCTCGAAACACACGAAAGCTGACGCCAACCGGCCATTCTCGTCGCGGGGCTGTGTCAGGTGGCGGATTAGTGGGAGAGTTTTTTGTGAATTTATTGTCTTGGTGCTGGCCGTAAGAAAAGCTTTGATGGACTGTTTGACATGCGCAACGTAGCTATCGCCAGCTTTTATGGCAGATTGTTAGCATCAAAGCATGACATGTTGTGCTGCTGCTGTTGCTGCTATGCTGTTGATGATGATTTTGTCAATACTTTATTGTCGACCCATCGTTGCGTCCATTGCTGTGGTCCTGACATTGATATCATGCGATGTGTACAGCAGTTACTGCCCTTATTGTTTGTAACTGGAAATGTGGAGTCATGCAAAAGTTAATAAATTTGTAACGTTGTCTTTATTGTTTGTAACTGGAAATGTGGTGTCAAGCGAAAGTTAATGAATTTGTAACGTTGCCATACATTGATTGTGAAAGCATTGCTATTGCTGTGGTTAACATGGTGAGGTTGGACTACCAAGAATTTGTTTGGCCTAGGATGATTTATGCAATTAATAGTTAACCCTGATTTAACCATTGTGATGCAATGGCATTCTTCCTGTAGACAGTCCTTGTTAAATCAATTTGATTTTTGGCATTGGAATTGGAATTGGCATTGTTAAATCAATTTGTACCAGTCATCCATAACTTATAAGCTGCTGTCTCATAGGATTGACATAGAGTAGTCAACCAAAACGGTACATTCTGCAATGGCACTGGTCAACAGCTACATTGTGGCACTATCTCAGTGCTGTCTGCGGCATGACAAAATGAGCAACGGTATGGTTTTTGTGCTGCAACCCATGCCGCTTTCATAGTGAATTCCAGCATGAAAAGATGGGTCGAGCATGCGCTCTTGTATTGACTTTCCATCTGACATACGATTGATCAAAAACGCATGACACAATATACAAATCACTTTCAGCAAAGCAGACAACCAATAAGTGGCATCACTTGCTCAGACTGCTCCGGTAATCCACAAAACGCAGGTGAGAAACATGCAAACACATCTTCCACTTCCACAGTCATGCAACACGCTGCAGCCATCAGGCTGCATCACCTGCATCTGCAGAGGCAGGCATCAATGCATCATATTTTATTGGGAGTCAGTAGGCTGAAGAATACAAAAACAATGTTCTCTCTCAGAAGTGCAACTATCGTATGCACACTCCCCATCACATCAAGATCAATACAACCCACTGGCACACACCATCAATGATCACAAAAATTTCGAACCCCGATTCACACTATTTTGTCAACTGAGTGTGATCTGACATTTGCACAGCTCGCGGTACTATCAACTTGCAGGTTTTCTCGCAATTTCCGCACAGATCTTCAGTTATAACACCGGTTTTCACAGTGACCTCCCTTCAAAACAAAGTTCCAAATGGGCTTTCATGGTAATGCGGCTCAAGAGGTTCTATTTGTAAAACATAATTTGTGTTCAAGATTCAGATTTGTGGCACCACATGGGTGAAATATTTCCCTAATTTAATAATGCCTTGCTAACCCATACAAATGTGGAACATTTCCTTTAAGTAGTATAGTAGTCATGCAGACGCCACCTCGCAGAAAGAAATCAAAATTGCAGATGTGATGGCCAAATTCACCTATCTTTTTGTAGTCTTGTAGCCAAAAACACAGCCGCCATGCCAAGCTTTTGGGGTTTAACTAAACATTGGAGGATGGGGAGGGTTAGGGTCCTCACATAGAATGCAGTCGGCACGTAAGACGAGCAGCCTGAAGTGCACAAGTGAAGTGAAGGTGCTTCTACAGTACGTGTTCGTGCCACAGAGGAGCATGAATGCTTCATGACCAGCTTTTGTGCACAACAAAAGAAAAGGATGTGAAAATGGTAGGAAAAGAAAGATGAAAATGGAACATTCCTGTTTTGGTCTATCATTGTATGTCTGGCCACTTTTTTTCTTGAACTTGTGAATGTCTGTCATAAGTACTTCGTGTGCTTCATATTTACAGAACTGTGCTAGTTACGTGCAATTCGTCTCAACAGCGTTTTATATTCGTAAACTGTGCTTCATAAACTGGACGTGCAACAAATGCTTTAAAATTGCATAAGCATTTTCATTTGAATTTTTCTTCAATTTAAACGTCAAATAATAATAAAATGGGGTAACGCAAGTCAAGATTAATAATGGCTAGGCTATTACTTGCCAATTGACGACACCAAAGCTTACTTGGTCAAATATGAAGCAATACCAGCTTATATGGCATTCACCACTATGTGAAGGGGACGTAAGCCGTTGCGTCAGCCTACATAAACGTGCGAGAGGATTTTAGTTGAAGCGGGACGTAATGTCATTGGCTGTGAGTTCATGTGGCTAGAACATTTGGTAGAATAAGATGACATTTCCTTTCAATGTTGTTCGTCCGTTCAACATACTGATTTCGGACGGTTCAACAGGTGACTCGCCGTCGCTATAGTAGTTAATGTGCACGTGGTACGACCTGTTACGAAAGTGGCGTGCCGAAATGCTCCCTGTCATGTCTGCCTTGAGAACAAATGGCAAATTTTAAAGGCAATGTTTCACATTTGAAGACATTGAAACACACATCAGATTTGATGAAAGAAGCTCACTTGAAATGATTGGTATACTTTTAAGTAAAAAAGTCTGCTCTAGGTAGCACAATTCCTCTGTTTAGCAGATATACTCCCACATGCCTCTTTGTTTTATCACGTCATTGCAACGTGCACAACATTTATTGAGAGCAGTGTTCCAATATTCGGTCACCAGGGTGGCATGAATGTCGATAGTTTTTCATTCTATTACACCCCGGCCTGTGACTCACTGCCGATCGCCCCTCCGCTTGTTCAAAATCAGCCAATCAACATCGAACCGCACGGCTGTTAAACCAGTATCTATGCGCCTCGGGCTTGACAAATGGACTGAGTAGGTCAGATGGCTGGGTCGGGGTCAAAGGGCAACGGATTAGCGTCGACGAATCGCGTGCGGAGCTGGGTTTAAATGACAGAGTTTATTTTGAGTTAAACAAATTCCACGACTTCGGGAATTGGTCATATGGTGTTACCAGATCATACGGTATCTCCATTTAATTCTTTCACTGTTCTTTTAAGGCACCTCAAAACTGTCTGAGGTGTCAGGATACTGTAACTGCAGCGTCAGAATGCAATCGGCACGAACCCCCAGCCCGCTGCGCACTGTGAGTGCAAGGTCGACATAGGAGACCCCTCATCGTCCTAGGACATGTATATTGCGGGACCCAGCCCTGTCCCGTCTCGGGAAATGGGCCATCAAGCCCACACTGACGCTGACTGGTACTGGTCAGCACTCATTATCTGGCGTGAGACACGCTGGACACGCCAAACCGAAAGCTGGTTTTCCAACCACTGGCTTTGGTCGCCTCTATCGTGCGATACTTTATACAATTATATGGCACACATGGCGTCACGCAGCCTCCCAAGAAAAGGAAAACTATTAAATTTTGGGCCCCTGCCAAGAGAGCCTTGCCAAATATCACAGGATGTGCGTAATTCACACAGCCATGACAACAGGCAGACCTGAACAGATCGTTTACGCCATCAACAATTCAGCACAGCAACAGTATGAGACGCAAGGTGTCATTCAACATGCATTACCAAGAATACGTGCTAAGATAGGCCGCCACCGCTTGTGATACGGAGCAGTGCAGGAGCACGATTAGCTGTGATTTAATGTAAACTTGCTGTCTTTTAAGGTGGCGTCAAATATTCATAATGACATGAAGGCACTCAAGCTCCACCTGGTTCAAAACGGCGTCCCAACGAACCGCGTGGGCTGTGAATCCCCTGTAAAGTATGCTGATTCACACTAACATATTTGGATCCAAAGTCTGCTGGTTTCCGGTAGCCTAGCTGTATTGCATCAAGATGCATCGAATGGTCGTTATTCGCGGAAGTTAAATGAATTATGCCAAAAATAAACAGTGGTATAGCCCAACTTCTTGTTGAAATCAAGGAAAAATTGTCGGTTAGAGCTCAGCTGTTCTGGAGCATAACAATTGCTTTAAAAGTGAGTGCTCCACATTTCTATCAGGTTTTGAACTGAAAGAGACATTTTGAAGATCATGTGGTATGGTTCACAGTCGTGCATCTATATTAAGACCTGGCCCCTTTTGTTTTTGAGCTACATGCCCGCGAAGATAATTGATAAATGCCCGCGACTTTTTCGGTGAGGGTATGTCTAGGTGAGCTTGGCGCTCACGTCATAACACCGCCATGCCAAACCTGACATTCTATAAGCAATGTGCCGATAAAGGCCAAGAAAAGCATATTGCCGTAATTCCAAACCTGCCATTCTATAAGCAATGTGCCTATCAAGGCCCCAAAACATATAGTGGCTGAGTCGGTCATATTTGGCGTTTCCTGGCATAACCTCCAACGGCCGTCAATTGGCTCTCATTTAATGTTGTGCGAGGCACGACGACGAAATCAAACAATGATGCATCGAGGAGGATATTACTTAAAGAGGCCATCCAGGCCAGGCCAGAGGCCATCTGGCCATGCCGTAACGTACAGAAGCATCAATATTAATTGTGGAGTTAGCCAAAATTCTGCTGAATGTTGAAGGCTGTCCAAGTTACTGAAAATTTATGTAGTTCAGCGAGACTACGATACCCGGAGTAAGGGTAAATTCCATATAATGCAACTCCATGTGGGAAGGCAAAAGTGACGGTTTCCTTTAACACATTGCACCCAATCAAGCCCGATTACGTTCTACCAGCCCAAAAGAGCTCAAGCTACATCTTAAGATCTCAAGTGGGAACAGCTCAGTGATGCGAATAACATCTGTTGCCAGCTAGAAACATGCAGTATTCAGAAGAAAACAAGTCTGTCACCAGTCTGTTTCATTCTAAAAGTGTTCGTCTCTTCGTACGCGTCAGGAGCAAAGGCGTGCGTCTGTGTTGTAGGTAATTCAAAGAAAGGTGCAAACCGGCTTGTGTAAATAGGCTTTTTCACTGGATTTTCCGCGATTTGGGCAAACAGATTCAGTCTTCTGGGAACCCTATCATGTTGACGTTATTGTTATGGCGCTGAATTGTATGACTGTCCTAAACAGTTCTCTTTCACCGCCTATTTTATGTTACTTCGAACGTTGCACCAAGATACACTACGCTAACGTCGCCATCGCACGGCTTCCATTGTTTCTATCGCGTTGAAACCGGCCGTCCGTTGGGTTTCTTCTCAAGGCTGAAGAATGTTTGCAAAAAGTCGTTCGTGATTATAGCTTTGAAAAATGCGAAATTTGATTCAATTCCTACGTGCCGCCTTTTAAAAAGGAGTCATTCCTATGAGGAGCCACAAGGCCACCCTGTTTTCTTAGCAGTGCATTTCGGAAGACAGCCTGGTGTTTAAAGACGTCCACGTTTAAAAGTGTGGAAAAACAGTCTCTATAGACTTATCAATGAAGATTTCCATAAAAGGACCCATTGCCACCGAATCCTACCATACAGACGCAGCATTGTCATTAGCCTTCCGGGCTCAACGTTACCCCAGTGGTGTCTCGAGAAGTGGCTGAATTTGGGCAACTAAGGCGAGACGTACAAACTGCAGCACACCTCAAGTACACGTTTACTCATTTCTGCGTCGGGAGCCTCGTCGCTATGGGTACCTGACACACAAGAGGAAATTTCCTCACGGACTTTTTCTGGCTGCCGTGCGTGCTTTTCTCCGTATCTGCTAAACACCTGAATCGTATCATTTTCACTTGCATTATTCCGTGGCGCCCACTGTGTTAAGATCCCACTAGCAGACCACTTCCCGCTTGACGTCCGGATAAACGCATTACGCTAGGTTTGCCAAGACACATCACCGTCATATGCATTGTCTCAGCCTCAGACTAGACCGTACGGTGAGCCTCCAGTCATTGTCCCTGCCAGATCGTGGCTGCTTTCCACTGACCTTGTCCGTGTAAAAGTGTAACGCTGCGGGGATGGTGAGTGTACGTCTCGCCAAATATCAGCTGATCAGTCGGACCGGTATATAAGGCCCCGCTGACCGGTGCAGGGCATCACTAGATCCCTGCACTCCGCAGAACACACACCCTACTCCGAGATGAAGCTGGTGAGTAGTGTTCTAGAACAAGCCATTCCACTGCTACGTTTTCTGAGAGAGTAAGCAGATAACCGGGCAAGACATTTCTCCTTTTGTAAGGCATTTTTGGATACCAGAGCGGGTCCAGCCTAGTGTCTTGGAACGGGACCAAAGTCTGGCTTAAGAACAAGGTATACATTTGGCGCAAATTGCTCTAAAACGGAAGAAAACTACGACAATTTGGCTATTTTTCATGACGTTGAAGAATTATGTATCCGACGCCCGTCCGTTGGAACTGCCATCGCCAGCTGTAACAAAAAGTTTTCATACCGCGTTCATATAGTGGAATACCTCAGCCATGGCAAAAGTCAAGCCATGTGGACGGCACGACTTTGTAAAGCAAATGTAAAGCATCGCGTGCATAGGAAATTGATTGCTACATGTTTTGAGGACAACTCGACTTGTTTCAGTTCATCGTTGCTGCCGTCCTGGCCGTTGCTGCTGCCGACAGGCTGCCCGCCCCGCGTTCATACTCTGTCCCCGCTCCGCCCTCGTACTCTGCCCCCGCTCAGCCTTCGTACTCTGCCCTCGCCCAGCCTTCGTACCCTGCTCCTGCTCAGCCCTCTTACTCCGCTCCTGCTGCCCCCAAGTACTCCCCCAAGGTGATCGAGATCCTGAGCCAGGAGTTTGACCTGCGTGACGACCAGTCCTACGATTCCAGGTAAGATAACGAAGCCGTTTTCACGCTAGCTTTTCCATATTTTTCCTTCTTATGTGGACTTGAGCTTATAGACAGTTAGGTACAAAGATGCATGTGTCTGTAGCTTTTGCTAAGTTCGGCAATAAATTATTTCCATGTACGCTTCTTTGCGGTGCATAGATTCTTGATTTTTTTTTTGCTCTAATCTTAGGTTATTATAAAGAGAACTATAACAAGCGCCATTTCATTTTTTAGGTTGATCAAACCTTTGGTTTCAACGCAGCATACGTTTTATCTACTCCTAGCATGACATCCATTTTTTTAAGGAAGCGTTTTGAATACCGAGAAAGTTACGTGGCTGTTTGGATGCATCAAATTTTGGGTTTCAATCACTTTGCAGTTACAGCTGCATTCGCTTCAACCAATTCGAATGGTGATAAAAAGTCAAACTGCTCCAGGAATCAAAAGGTTGTTTTAAATGTATCGCCTTATCTAAAAATTGCAAGCCAAGTTAGAGTTACTTGAAATGCACCATCACATATCAAAATTAGCAAGGTACATGATATAGTGTATCCGCGGGTCACGGCCTATAGTGGGTGTTGACCACTTTGCAGTAAACGTTCGCACGGATTGTTGTTCATGCTAATGCGCTCTGTTTATAATACTTCCTTTTCCACAGCTTCCAGACTGAGAACGGCATCTACGCCTCCGAGTCTGGCCAGGCCGTGGCCGGCTACGGAGATGAGCAGAGCTACGCCGTCCAGGGCCAGTACAGCTACACCGGCGACGACGGTGTCAGCTACACCGTGACGTACGTGGTCGACGCCAACGGCTTCCAGCCACAGGGTGACCACCTGCCGACCCCCGTGCCCACCGAGTACCCGACCCCGGAGGTGCCGGCGACCCAGGCCAGCTACCAGGCTGCCCCTGCTCCCAGCTACCAGGCCGCCCCCGCACCGCAGTACCAGCCCACATACCAGTGACTCTGAGTGCAGTCCTTTCTTTTCATTCTTTGGATGAGAACAGTATACACCGACTACACTTATATGTTTGTCTATTTATTGCGATGCTTGAAACGAGTGTTATGTTTGATTGCGTTGTGTGACTGTTTGGTTTCAATACACGTGCATTTCCTGAAAAGTACCCCATTTTTGTTGGAGATGAAAGCAGTCTACTGAGGCACGTTACATGAGCGACCACTGACCGTCGGTCTGTCCTTCTGGAGCAGCCCTGGTGTCCAGAGGCTGGCGGATGTTTCTTCGATGGGGGGATGTTCGTAGAGGGGAAAATTGGCCAGAACAATGGCAGACCCTTGGTGACGGCAGCCTTTTCACGTCCAGGATTGTGCTTATACCATTCGGGTTGGAAATTTACGACATCCGGTGGTCTGCAATGCCGATGCGTACGAGGCCATTTTGTTAAGAAATGACCGATTGTGGTCCGAGTTCATGACACGACAGAGCTGATTTTGGGTCCAAGGGATTGCGCAACTTCCGGGACCGGTGATAGCGGATGACCAGGCCAAAAATTCAAGTGATCTCATTTTCCTCCTTTTTAAGGCACCTCAGAGCTGCTCCTGAAGTGTCAGGATACCAGACCCACAAATGCGTAACTTGCATTACTCCCGAAGTAACATTTGTGATGTTTCGACGAAAAGTACATTCGGCCGTTGTTCTAGCTCCCAAGGAAGGGTGCAGTCATGGATTAGTAGTCGGGTAGCCGTTGTTAGTGATTTTACATGGACGACATTACTTCACTGCCATTCATGCAACGAACTTCAAACTGCGGAACTGCTGATCAGATTTTCTTCAAACCAGCACCAATCGAGAGCTAGCATGCGGTTTCATTGGCCGTTCTCAGACTGGTGACCTCAGGCCACCATCTTTACCTTCAAACCGCCTAAGCCACTTGATGGCATTGCAGCCAAGTTCAAGCTCGGAAACCGCCGAACCGATCTGCTTGAAACCTTTACCAAAAGATAGAGAGGATGCGATTTCACCATCCATCCTAAAACTGGTGACCTCAGGTCACCATCTTTGCCTTCAAAAACAGCATAAACCACTTTAAGGCATTGCCGCCGAGTCCAGACTCGGAAACTGAACTGCTGAACCGATCTGCTTGAAACCTTTACCAGAAGATAAAGCGCATGCGATTTCATCGGCCGTTCTGAAACTGGTGACCTTTGCCTTTGCATCTCTGCTGTTCTCAGTGTGAAAACTGAGAGGTTGGAAGAAACTGAACGAATATGCACCCCAAAAAAACATAACCATTTTGAGGCACCGAAGCGAAGCCCACACTCGCAGGTTGCTCAGCTTGTCTCTTCGAAACTTTACCAGCAAATAGCACATCGACGATCTCATTTGCGGTTCTGGAGCTGCGGATCACATTCATCTTCAAAAACCGATAACATTTGGCATTCGCATGGGCACCGTCCATAGAAGGGACCGTTCCACAGAGGTGTGGGGTTTCGAACGATTGAAAGCTATCTTGACGGACATTCAGC
Organism: Pollicipes pollicipes; assembly: GCF_011947565.3. Classification (NCBI taxonomy): domain Eukaryota; kingdom Metazoa; phylum Arthropoda; class Thecostraca; order Pollicipedomorpha; family Pollicipedidae; genus Pollicipes; species Pollicipes pollicipes. The sequence continues at coordinate 8,583,539 of NW_023596448.1, read as the reverse complement.
ACAGTTCACAGCTCTAAAACCCTATTTTCTAAAACCCTCTAGTGTCCTCTAATCCTCTTCTAAACCCCTCTAGTTGCTGAGCTTTGCCCCGGTGGAGGTGTGCAGACTATTTTAAGGGGACTATTTCAAGATCACCCCTGCATCCATGACGCCACGATGACGTCATTCAAATGATGTCATGATATTAGCCACGTGGTGATCAAGTCCAATAAAGATATAATTGTCAGGTAGTTTTTATCTGACGTTCGCGAGAAAGATTCTGCGATATAACGACCGTCATTTGGCTTTCAATCAATGTTGTGCAAAGAACGGTGACGTATGGAACAATAGCATTTTGAAGAGAATATTTATCATCCTGAGCAGCTGTGTTTTTTAGAGCAGTCTTTTTCACTTGAGAGTGCAACCATTGTTATAAGGTGAGCTTATTTCATCATATTTCATGCATGCTTCAATTCTTCAAAAGAAAAACATTCCCATGAAGACGTGGGATGTCACTGGTGCTGGTGCCAAAACGCGTGTGTAAAGCTTACGTTGCTTCACGTCGTATTGACGATGCAGCTCCAGCCACGACACTCTTACATCGACATGGCCCTCCGCCGTCGGCTGCGCGTGCATGCCCCCTGACCGAGGGTCACACGGCGGCCGACCGCGGCAGATCCGAGCGCGCCAGCCGCACGTCAGGCCTTACAAACGCACCATCCGTTTCTTTTATCATTTTTATGGCACCTTGATGTTTTTGGCGAGTACTACGAGTTCATCATCCTGAGTGTTTGAAGGGCTTTCTTTGTGTGGTAAGAAACAGACTTACAAGATCTGTAGCTGTTCAATTGGATTGTTCATGATGGGTAAGTTTGATGTGTTTAATATGGTTCGTTAGAAGGTCTTGTAGCAGAAGGGAATGAGTGCTTGAATGGGGTATCAAATGTTATCAAGGTGATATCTCTCTCTTCACCTGCTGAATGCGTGTCGCGAACACAAGCGTGAGCAATTTCGGGCTGTGCGACACTCGTCGTGAACGGGTCATTTTTCCTTATTTCTAGGTCACAGGTCAATGTTATAAAAAAGAACGCCATTCTCTGCAAAAAAGTACGACACCCAAGATATGGCACTCTCCCGAAGTTGTAAAAGAGACGACGCGACAGCAAATCTGTCTTTTTTTCCCGCTGGCGTTTTCTTTTCCTCCTTCTACTAACGTATCTCTAGCAGACAGCTCGGTTGAGGCCTTGTGTACCGGAGCACAGAACTTTGCACCGGTTTATGGGTTAGCATACGTGCAGGAACGATTCCAAAAGTGGGGGCCCACCTCAGGGTGTACTTCAGGAACTTTTGTCTGGAAAGCGAGCGAGCGAGCGAGCCCGATGCCCGAGGGGCGGGGGGGGGATGCAGGTTATTATCGCTCTTTATTCAAATATCACGGCTGCTTTGCTAAATATCCATCTAAAGCTGTTTCTCACTGGTGCACAATCTTGCCCATTCGACTGATGTCATTTGGCAAATAAGGCTATCCAGCTTCCCTAGATTATTCGTCCATTTAATTATCGTCTTTCCTGGGGAGTCGAAATTCCACGAGCGAGTAGGCACTTTGCGTCATTGAGGAAGCATCTGCCTCCACAGTGTACATGTTAAAATATGGCCTGGACGTAGACTGGTGAGAAGTTTGAAAGTGGATCGGTGGCTCACAGTGCGACAGATTTTTCGTGCGCCTTCAGTTCGCTGGCTGCTTTTCAGGAGATGAGACTTGTCGCAGCATTTTAGGCGGAAACAAATTCGAGAGCTTGAAACTGCTAGAAACAATGTGACAAAAGCCATAAAACCGTAGATTCTATTTTAAAAATCAAGCCACATACTAAGGCCCATCTGTCATATGTTTCTTATCTGGGCCCTGCTCTTGTCCGCTGTCGGCGGCCACTGCCCTGGCCTGGATGTCTCCCGCATGACTGACCGCGAACTGATCGCATGGCTGCTTTGTTGCATGCTTTTGGATCGGCGTTACTACTACATGGCGTATGAAAGATGTGTTGGACACCTGCAACAATATCTTGTTCCGAATTATCTTCCCTCACACCGCACCATCGCACAAAAATAGCCTCCGGGAAGCTGTCTGCCTAAGGAATGAATTGGCCCAACGGACACTTCATTGTCCGTCATGCAATGTATACGACTTGATCTGCTTTTGTGTATAGGCAGGGGCGTAGCCAGAGCCTTGCCAAGGGGAACACAAGGGTGACGAAAGCCCATCTTACGGTGACCCCCCCCCCCCAAAAAAAAAGTCCCCGGATATAGCTTACCTGTTAACAAGTGACACGGTTTTATTCGCATTATTGTTATTTTTACCTTGTAACCAGAACAGAAACCAGGAGCAATCGCAAGCTCATTTCTGTTTGTGTTTTGAGGTCAATAAACTGCAGAAATCAGGCGGTGAACGACTGTATGGAAGAAATCACCGGCGCTATTAATTTGCAATGGATAGAAGACTCATTCTAAACCGACAGAATCCAGATGATTTATCAAAACAATTTATCCGGGTTCTGCGGACATTGAGGACATCGCGAAGGTAGCTTGTAGATCGATATGTTTGATCCAAACTTGAAGTTGAAAATTTGATTGCAGATCGAGTGGTCAACAATGTGTATTAACATGGCCAAGCCATGTTTGTCTGAAAATGTTCACCACTCAGTCAGAATCGATTAGTGATACAGTTTATGTACCGTGCTTTTTAACATGCACACTTCCAAATCTTAGAAAAAAAACTCGACACCAGGCGTTGCAGTCTCCTTGTCCGCGGAGCCTTAACCCAGCAGATAAAATATTTAGCCGTGGCCCACCGTAGGACGAAAATGATGACACCTCTGAAATTGCTACCCTTTAAAACTTCAATCGACTAGTAATACAAGCTATGCGATGTAACTTTGAGCACGCGCACTCGAAAATCTTAGAAAAACAAGCCTCGACCACAGGCGTTGCAGTCTCCGCAGGCCGCGCAGCTAATATTGAGTTGCGGCCAACGGGTGGACGAAAATGACGACGCTTCTGAAAAAGCATCCTTGGACGCTTCATGACATCAGATCTCACATTTGGAAAGCAGTCTGAGCGCATATTTCACTGTGCAATTTTAGACTGATGAAAAAAAAACAGATCGGCCCTTAAAGCACCGCGAAGTGGGGCTGGAATCTATGGGTTGAACTGGAAGAGTGAAGGTAAAATCTCTATTTTTGTGTTTTTGCAGCTATATATCTATGTAGAAGACAGATTAACACGGCGCCCGCTGTCTGGTGGCACTTGTAGTGGCCGAGACTTTTCGGTTTTATGGAGGTTGCAACCCAGATCATCCTTGTCCTTGCTCTCGCGGTTGCGGGCGGACATGCGCAAGCATTTTGACGTAATTTGTTTCAATAATACATTCTGAAAAATATGAACGTTCTCAGGCAAACATGGCATAACTTTGCTCGCTTCTTTAGGCTCATTTCAACCCACCCTATTCAACAATAATGATACCTCCATTTACTCAACAATAGTGAGACCACTTATTTCCTTCCAAGCAAGGGGCCTCTTGAGTAGAACACCATGGCTAAATTACCGTTTCCGGTCAAGGGCTGAAGGGTCATTACGTCCCATCGCGAAGTGTCTTCTGGCTATCATTCTGGCGGCACGGGGTGGGATCTCCTGGTCGGTCCGGAGGCCATTAGAAGGATATATCCAATCACATTGTTCCCATCCTGACACGGGAGGCCCTCTGACCCGTGCATAAGCCTCGGATCAGCACAACAACCTTCATTGACGCAACAACATCCCTGATCACCGCAGGCAGTCCGATAGTTGTCACACAGACTCCACTTCCGTGTTTTTCAGTGTTCATCAGAGACATTGAGTTCTCCCTGTCTGTAGATTGTAGATGAAATGGGGTTCCTAATTTGTATTAGCATAGCTAACCCATGCTCGTCTTAAAATGCTCATGATCCTGTCAGAGCTGATTGCTGATGAGAAAACCATGTAATATAGTCTTGAGCATGCGCGCTCGCATGTCACAGCAAAAACAGCCTCGACGCCCGGCGTTGCAGTCTCCAGGCCGTGCTGCGTCGGCCTTGCTGCTGTATCATTAAGCGATGACCAATGAGCAGACGAAAAGGATGACGCATCTTAAGGGAGAAGGTTGATGAACTAGATAAATCGGCATGCATGTTTAATGCAGTGTAAAATTAAGCCAAATGCATCCTTAATCTGAAAAGTGGGGAGGCCAGTTAACATTGCTGGCCCCCCACTTTGAAAAGTGGAGGGCCATTACCCCTTGCCCTCCTGTTCCTACGCCCATGTGGGTTAGCAAGGCATGAAATTAGCGAAAGATTACAGCAATTTTAGATATATATTTATCTAAGGAATTCACACATGTGATACGACAAATTTAAATCTTGAACAAAAAATTGTGTTTTACAAGAACCTCTCGCGCCGCATTACCATGAGCCCCCGTTGGGACTTTGTTTCGAATGGTGTGTTCTGCGGCCGCGCGGGGCGGAGGTGCCCGGGGCGTATAGGCTCGAGAGCCGCACGAGCTGCGCAGCACGAGATATATTGTTGCCGGCGCTGACGGCGGCGGCGGCGGCCGCCTGGGTGGCGCGGAGGAGCGCGGACGAGGGCCGGCGCCGCGGTCGATTTTGTTACGTTTGATTGTACCGCCGTACTGTACCGTAGCATTTAGTATTCCAATCGTAATTCAAGAACAAGCTATTTCGGCATTATGGCTACGGGTGTTCCGGACCCGTCTGTGCAAGCCCCCGTGATGACCAGCGGGGTGACGCCGACAATTAGTCAACAAGCGACTACTTCTGCTCCGACGCTAGCTGCCGCCGCTCTCCGGCCGGCAGCCGCAGCACCGACATTCGATGCTCGCCTCATCCCCGAGTACGACGGGACCGGTGATGTGAGCTGGGTGATGCGTGCAGAGATGCCGTACCAGCTGAAGGGAGTGGCCGCCGAGTCGGTCATACCTCTGCGCCTCGCCGGCGGCGCGTTCCACGTCTGGTTGCAGTTGCCGGTGACCGACCGCTGCTCCCTGGAGGCTGTGCGGGGCGCGCTATACTCCGCGTTTGCCCTCGATCAGTACGCCGCCTACGAGATGTTCGCCACTCGACGACTGATGCCGGGTGAGGCGGCGGACGTGTTTCTGGCCGACCTCCGGCGGCTGGCGGTCCTGTTTGGTGGACTCCCGGAACGCGCGCTGGCCTGCGCTTTCGTCGCAGGGCTGCCGTCCGCCGTCCGCCAGACCATCCGCGCCGGCTCCAGGGCTGAAGGATTGGACCTGACCACCGTCCTGACTCGTGCTCGTGCCGTTCTCAGTGATGAGCGGGTCTCGGCAGCAGCAGTGCTGCGACGGGCCGCGGCGCCGTCCCCAGGCCAGCGCCGTGTGTCGCCGCACAGTCAACCACCGCGCGCCCCGCGTCACCTGCGCTGCTGGGCTTGCGGAGAGCTCAGTCGCATCGCGGCAAGGTGCCAGCAGCGACCGGGAAACGGAGCCGGAGGGGGGCGGGTCAGCACCGCCGTGCTCTCCTGCGCAGCACTGAGCGGTGCGCCACCCGTCACGCGGCTGAGGGTGGATGGCCGGGAGTGCAGCGCCCTGACCGACACCGGCAGCACAGAAAACATCATCTACGCTCCCTTCTGCGCGCGGTGGACGCCGCGACAGGTGCAAGTGACTGCCAACAGTGGACGTGAGCTGAGGTGCTGCGGGGTCGGCAGTGTGGTTGTGGAGGTGCCGACGAGCCGTCGCGCCTCGCTCGAGACGGTGGTGGTGGGGAAACGGCCGCTGGGGGTGGACATCGGACATGTGTTTCGATCTCAGCGTGTGCTTCGACGCGGCGGGGCGGAGGTGGACCGTTGATTGGAAATGGTCGGACGGCGCGGGACCGGAGTGTCGGACGAACACTGTCGCCCGGTATGCTGTGCCGCCAGCTGCTCGTCGCGAGTATGATGCCGAGTTGGACGCGTGGGTTGCACAGGGTTGGCTGGTGCCGTATGATGAGGGTCGCCATGGGACGGCGAGGGGGCTGGTAACGTTGGCCGTGCAGCAGTGCAACGAATCCAAGGTGCGCCCGGTGATGGACTACCGCGAGCTGGACGGTTTTGTGATGGCCCACACAGCCGACACTGACGTGTGTGCTGACGTACATCAGCTCCGGAGATGGCGCCGCCACGGTGCGAGCGTGGCGGTGGTAGATCTCAAGCGTGCGTACCTGCAGGTGCATGTAGAGGAGCGGCTCTGGCCGTTCCAGACTGTGATGATTCGGGGCCAGCGGTTTTGTTTGGCGCGCTTGGGTTTCGGCCTGAACATCGCCCCTCTGGTGATGAAGGTCATTGTGCGGTCCGTGCTGGAGCAGGACCCTGACGTACAGCGTGCTGTCCTTCCACAGGTGGATGATCTCCTCGTAAATGAAGACGTGCTCAGTGCAGAGAGTGTGGTGGCCCACTTCGCGGAGTTTGGACTGGACTGTAAGCCTCCGCAGCGGGCGGCCAGCGGGGCCCGGCTGCTGGGTCTGCGCGCCCAGGTAGAGGGCAGAGAACTGCGATGGGTGCGGGACAACTCGGTGAGCGCGCCGCCGGCTCGTGTGGCGCATGGCGCCGTGTTTGCGTGGTGTGGGCGACTGGTCGCACACCTGCCCGTGTGCGGATGGCTTAGGCCTGCAGCGGCCTGGCTCAAATGACGTGAGTCAACTGACGCGGACGTGGGATGACGTCACCGAGGATGCAGCGCTGCGCGCTCAGATGGACTACGTCGCAGGACGCCTGAACAGTGACGACCCGGCCCGTGGTGCGTGGACGGTGAAGACACGGTCATCTGGACGGGCGCGAGTTCCCTGGCCACGGGGGTCGTGGTAGAGTCGGCGGACGGTGGCGTCACCGAGGACGCGTGCTGGCTGAGACGGGATGAAGCCACGTACATCGGCATGGCCGAGCTGGACGCGGTCATCGAGGCGTCAACCTGGCCGTCGCCTGGGGAAAACGGACAATCGACCTCCGCACCGACCCGGCTACTGTTCATCGCTGGCTTGATGACACCATCAGTGGTCGCGCTCGCCTCCGAACCAAGGCGCACGGCGAGCTGCTGATCCGATGGCGCGTCGTAATCGTCTGTCAGCTGGTCAGTGAGCTGCGGCTGCGGTTGTCGGTGGCGCTCGTGCGATCGGCGGAGAACCGAGCCGACGCGCTGGCGCGCGCGCCCAAGGAGTGGCTCCGTGATGCGAGTGCGATTCCTGTGGGCAAGCTGCCGCCGCCGGGCTCCAGCGCGACGACCGTGAGCGAGCCGTCGCCGCCCGGTGATAACGCGGCGCATGCCGCCGGTGGCGCGGGGAATGTGCTTGGTGCGTCAGTCCGAGAGTCGCATAAGCGGGCGGGTCACCCAGGGGTCCGTCGAACGCTGTGCTTCGCACGCCGTGACGTGTCGCGTGGCGTCACGCGAGCCGTAGCACGCGCGGTGGTGGAGAGCTGTGATGTGTGCCGCTCGATCGACCCAGCGCCGGTGCGGTGGCGACGCGGCTCGCTCGGCGTGGCTGCCACGTGGCAGCGCATCGCCATTGACGTCACCCACCACAACGGACAGAGCTACCTCACCACCATCGACTGCGGACCATCCCGCTTCTGCGTGTGGTGCCCCTGCACCGCGCCGGTGCCGCCGATGTCGTCGGTCACCTAGAACAGCTGTTCCTCGAGCGTGGGGCTCCGTTGGAGGTTTTGGGTGATAATGACACCGTTTCGTGGCCGCCAGGTGGCCGCTCTCGCGGCGCGGTGGAGAGTGACCATGAGGTTCCGAGCTGTTCACGAGTGCAACGGAGAGGTAGGACTCTGGCAACGGAGTAGTAGAACGCTGCCACCGGACCGTTAAGGTCATCGCTGCGAGGCGTCGTACTGTGGCCGAGGCGGTCCACCTTTATAATGTGACCCCCGCGATGGGGAGACGGAGGAATCGGCGCCAGCGTCGGGAGTATATCTACTATGTGCGGGATCGTGTCCGGCCGGTGCCGCTGGGGAGCCACGCCCACCCGTGTCTGACGGTGCGCATCTCAGAGTTGGGGACCGAGTGCGGGTGCGTCGCCGAGGCACGCGTTGCACGGAAATGTCGCGTCGCGGGACAGTGACGGGCGTGGTGTCGCGGCAGGTGGTAGAGGTCAACAGGGTGCCGTGGCACGTGAGAGACGTTCGGCCTCGGTGCGGAGGGGGTGAAGACGGCGACGGGGACAGAGACAGTGTCGACGATGGGCCGCCGATGTACTTGTCTTGTGCGGACTGTCAACCGGAGGCGGAGGACGGTGCTGGCGCGGCTGTAGACGCGCCTGAGCCGGCAGACCGTGCGGTTGAGCCAGCCAGGGACGAGCTGGTGCCACTGCGCCGGAGCACCCGCCTGCGGAGGGCGCTGCGGTGCGATTGTAATAGCCGTAGGTGTTCAGGTTCTTGGGAGTCTTGTTGATGCTTGATGGTTGTAAGTGAGCTCCCTTTTGACAAGGCTACTAGAGAAGGCTACGCAGACGTGACGTCACCATGAGACTGAAGTTTGGAAGCCCGTAGTATGGTTTTTGTTTGATATCACGCAATGGTTGGTACATACTAGCAACATGATCACGAACGGATAGTTCGTCAATGAACTGGGTAGCAATCCTGTTCTACATCTTTATTTAAATGTTACGTGAGGAGATACTATACATTTGCATTTAAAACCTAAAGACCAATCAATACTACGACCTACTTCCAAAAATAGCTCCTACCAAGTCACGTGTTCTAGGTACAGTCACGTGCCATATCCGTCGTAGGCAACGGGCGTAAACGTTTATATGTAATGCCTCTGTGAAATATATGTTTATTTGTAAGTGAGTGGGTAGCATGTGTAACGTCTACATTACATCTATGAATGGGCAATATTTGTCCATTTATCGTCGTATTGCAGCACTTTCACGGAGTGAAGTGTAAAAACAAGGTATTGTGAGGAGGGCAGGCGCCAAAAATTTCGCTGTTATTTTACTGTGATATTCGTGGACGTTGGCTAACTTCCAAATCCATAATGCCGGGTGGGTTAGGTAGCAAATGAAGGCAAGGAATAATGCCCCGACTGCATTTACATACCCCCGAGATTGCTTTCCACCTGAGATATGGGCCACCACTCTGGCAGAACTTGCAAAACTGGTCAGACATCGTCCCATTTTACAGAGGAATCTGTTATCTTGAGCTGAAATGGCGCGTTCTGCATTTACGCCCCCCGGGGCTCACCTCTCGCCCCCCCCCCCCCTCCCCCATTAGAGCAAGCCAACCCTGCTACCACCCTGGTAATGCCCGTTCTAAGGCTACGGGATGTGCATTCCAATTTCTCAATGCGCGTCCCAGGGTGCTGCAAGCCAGTGTGGGCCGCCGTTTCTTAGTTCCACCCTATGTTGTACGTTACACTCTTCTACACAGACCGCTTCTAAATAATTCCGGCTAGCTTTTTGGAATAAATCACTGACAAATAGCTTATCCCATGTCTACGTCGGGTGCAGGCTGGAAACGCATTTCAGCAATGATTTTGTAGCTCTGGTGCAAACCAACGTCATCACCCAGATGAAAATGTTTCGTCAAGTATGCTAGGCCGAAAAAATCCGGGCAATTTTTTTAAAAATTTAAATCGTCCAGCAAAGAACAAAGCTTTCATGCCACCGTAGCGTTGGTGCCATATAACGTCACAGCGTCGCCTACCCAAAATGCATTAATGCGAAGGCTTGGGTTTTGGATTACATCAAAACCCCTGAAAGGGAAATATGGGTTTGGCATGTGTGCTTAAACAATATCAGGTAGGAGTGAGAAAAAGTTCATATAAAATATGAGGACAAGGAGTGAAAATTTATTTTTCGTAGAATGTTGACTTACACCCAGTCAGCAATTTTAGGACACCGTAGATAGAGGTATAACTGAAGCATGGTGGCAGCCACGAAAAGACAACGGAAAAAGGATATTTACTCAACACACTGCGTTCCATAATAGGACGTACGGGGCTACGCAATTCCAGCACTTCAATCAGCTCATGACATCACAACTGTCGAATAATAAAAAGCAGCATTACTAAACAATCGCCGCGCCGCGCAATCCACGCGAAACAGTGAGGACTCCCACCTGCTACAACCAAGCAGCACCATCAGGGCCCCATAATTGCCTACTTCGGGTGAGGAATAACATCCTATTAGAGATAACTGCTCATTTCTTTCTCCTACTTGATGTGAATGTTTTGCGCCACCTAATGTTATCTAACCACAAAACTAAACCCATATTTTCATCTCATCTGTTCCTATGCCATTCAAGGCCTAGTTCACTTGAAGCCACCAAGCAGCGCTCTACGGAGCCTGGACACGTATGGCTACATCCAACCTCACCTATTTCTAAATCATGTGTGAATCGTTGCTTGGATCACTACTTTAGCATCCAAACGTGAACCTTAGTAATGTACCTGTCTATGGCTCCATGCTTGATGGGAAAAATAAAACTGAGTCATAGTGGGATGTTTTCTGATATTTGTCAACAACAAATGTGTGCGGTTGAAATGTACCTAGCTGGCGAGGGATCCAGAGTTGCTCATGCTGCGCTTTATGTACGCGCACAGCACATTGGCAATGCATTACCATAATGGAAGATGGTCTCGACAGTCCAAAGAGAAGCAAGACACCTTGTCTAAATTAACATCAAACAAAAGGTTCCAGCGAGCTGTATATGAGCCGCGTACCATACGACCTAGCGCTGGATGTCCGCCATGTTTGTTCAAAAGCGAGCCCACTGAGTACCTTTAAGCCCGAGAGCTCCAGCGACTCCAGCCGCTTGCATTCATAAGTCTTAGTTTGTTTACAAAATACGTCTCGCGCGAAATGCACCTGTGTACCAAATGCAAGACCTTTTGGCATCCCCAAAGCTTTTTTTATCTACCGCGTAAACGTCACGCAGGGCCTGCTAGTGAATTCTACTCAGTCACTTTTTTTCATTAGAGGCAAAAAGATTACTAAATTGCACCACTCCCAAAATGGAGGGATGAAAAACTCATACATGCCTTCAACATGAGTTCCAAAAGCCGAGTGTTACCGTTTCGACGCTTATTTTAAGGACTTGGTCAAATCAGTTAGTTAGATTCCTGACAGAAAAACTCCAAACCTTTGCATTTACTTATAGTAATCAGCAAACGCTGGCAGCGTTTATTTTAATTTGAATTTCTGCTATCCGCGTGACATTACTGACAAATAATACTGCTTGCCGCGAGCTCGAAGCCGCGTGAGCTCTGGGGCAGCCTTCGCTCGAGTAGGGGCACGTCTTCAAACACGTCTATTCACATCATCTGCGTGTCCCTTGGTAAATATGCGGCGCTGGGTTACTGTCCAACTTCCCCGATGCCCTGTCCGTTAAATAATGTTATTGCTATGTTGATGTGCTCCGCTAGGCTGTCGAATGCCGCCGGACTTTGGACGGGCTCGTGTCAGCTTCGTCAATCGTGCGATATGTTCTTCCATATATTCTGCCATCTTGCGTATGTCCCCCATCAGAGGGAGTTCAGAGTGGACTCCTCCCTTCCAGCTCTGTTATGGCTAAAATTGACGCCCTGTCTGCCTATCCACTGTCATGAAGTTTGACGTACTGATTAAGCCTGTATTCGAGGGCAGTGTCACCTTGCCTTATGGCCTTGGTGATGAGCATATGCGCAAGTCTTTTTGGGCATTGGCCTACGCGAATAGCCGGTCATCGCGTATCAAATCTCGGGCCTCCATCATCACCTCTCATGCCAAACCAGCACACTATATTCACAGCTTGTCGCACGGCGTCAAACATCAGGCTGAACTAGGTCAAAGGCTACAGGTGCCCTGTCGCCGTCGGTCTGGTGTCCTGATACCTGGTGTCGTCGGTCTGGTGTCCTGATACTCTTGGAGAACAGTCCGCATGCCTTCTGCCTGGTGATGTTCCGGCTCTCCGTCTCTGTCGTCCCAGCTCTGCGTCTTGTGGAAAACAGATGACGTGCCGAACTGGCGCATCTCCTCGGCCATTTCCAGCGGCATGCCTTCTCCGGCCGCCTCACTGAGCTCCCCGAGCTGGTCTGCTTCGTCAGGCACGGCCTCTGGCTCGGCGTCGATGGGGTGCGCCATGCTTCCCGGCTTGGCCAGCGGGCTGACACCATAGTTGAGTCCGAAGAGGGGTGTCGGAAGTCGCATGGTGGTGATGGCGTCCACAGGGTTGGGGTTGGGGTTGACGCCACTCCTTCCACGCACCATGCCGAAGAGCCCCCCTAATCGGTTTTGGGTCGGGCGCCGGGTCAGTAGGTAGGCGTCGACTCCGAATGGCACGCGCCGTAGCCTTGTAGCCTTTGCGCAGCGGCTTGTTGTCTCCAAGATGGATGCTGTTTAGCATGTCGCAGGCCGCGTCAAATAACCGAACAACGCGGGCCTCTTCCTGGAACCCGTGGAAGTAGCGCTCTAGACAGGTAGCCGTGGTGGTGCTAACTAGGTGCATAGCCGGCTGCACCTTCTGTGGCGACATGCCCGATGCCAGCAACAGAGTATAATATATTCATAATGAAAAACAATCTTATGAACATGACGGCCAAAGCCGGCGAAATATTGACCGCTTTATTAGCGCACTGCTAGTGACAAACCAATGCGCACGAGACTTGGCTTGGGGTTGAAGTGCAAACCAACTGCAGAGCCGAAAATAGTAGCAGCTGGTGACCTCTTGTCATGTTCAGGCGACATGTTTAAAAGATAAAAGTCTTACTGCAGTTTTGTGAAAGAATGCGCTGTGGAGCCTATCATTAGGGCACTGCAAATCACGAGTTAAAATGTTGTGATTTAGATTCCACAAGAATCCCAGAACTTGGCGAGTTATTAGCATACCAATACAAATCCACCAGATGTACTTGCACATATCTGTGGTTTCCATGACTGAAAGGACCCCGAGTCCAATGTTATATCCAGGCACGAATCACATGGATCTTTATACGTGCCGATACTCAGAGCTGCCATCCGCCTTCACCACTTGCTCCATCAGCTCCTTGGTGATGTAGCCGCCGCCGCTGGTGTGGAGGCCACTGTCGAGGATGTTATTTCACAGGCATTTCAGGCTGTGCGGCAGGTCCAAAAGCACCCATACCTGCCTGAAGAAAAGAGAACAGGTTATTTCATTCTCATAGCGATTTGCGGTCAACGTCACTTACGCTCCGGAATAGAATAGCACGTAAATGGAGGCCTTCCAAACAAATGTTATAGAATTTCGTTACATGACATAAGTATTTCGGCTGCACCACACTCACTTTGCGGCGACTTCATGCACGATTATCAAAACCACACATATTATTAGACCATTGTGAAACAACTGGAAATATTGGTCTTATCCTTGCCAAGAAAGATTAATCTGCTCCAAGCTATGTTCACCTCCACAAAAACGAATTACCAGCATTAACACGATTGGGTTTGTGTGCATTGCCCGTGTACAACGGTAAGAAGTACGATCATGACAGTAGGTTTCCTGACGTGACAGGGGTGAATGACCATTTTTGGCGCTTGGCTCTTGTAGCACACCTGCGGCTGTCAGCTGGGTTGGCGAAGGACGTTTCCCCGTCGTAACGGATGTTCAGCTCCTTCCAGAGTCCTGGGTCAGAGCCGCTCTGGTCGCAAACCGTTGCGACAAGTCGCGAGAGCCGGCTGCCTCCACCGCGGTGATGGTAGACGCCAACAGCTCCTTCGTCACGGCACGATCAAAGCAGAACAGGACGGGAAGCTTCCAAGAGGCAAAGATTCCGTCCACCATAAGGACCTGCAGGTGGCGGAACGGCCCCAGCACCTGATCCCCTCCGAGGACGTTTGCTGCCTGGCTCATGACGTCCACCTCGTCGAACATGACCACACACTGGGGGTACATCCCCGGCTGATCGGCAGTCATCTTGTGGAGTAGCTGTGGCTGTTGCTGACCGGAGTCAGGTGCCAGACGCTATTGGGCTCAGCTCCAACCTTACCTTACTTAAGATCTACTCTCGTCCATAACTTTCTACGTTCTGGAGACGAAGCACCATCTTTACCCTAGCAATAGCAATGCTTTGGCAATTAATTTATAGCAGCGTTACAAATTTATTTATTTTCGCGTGACACCGAATTTCCAATTGTAAACAATGAAGAAGGCAACTACTGTGCACATCACATGATATCAATGTCAGGACTACAGCACTGCAGGCAACGATGGGTCAACAATAAAGTATTGACAAAATAATCTACAGCATAGCAGCAACAGCAGCAGCACAGCATATCGTGATCTGATATTAATAATCTGCCATAAAAGCTGGCGACCGTTAGGTTGCGTGTGTCAAACAGTTCACCAAAGCTTTTCTTACGGCCAGCACGAAGACAAAAAATCCACAAACAAACCACCCACTAGTCCGCCACCCGACACAGCCCCCTCGACGAGAGTGGCCGGTTGGCGTCAGCTTTTGCGCGTTTCGAGGTATTCTTTAGGTCTGGCTGCCAGATGTTGTCAGGTATCGCCGTCGTCACCAGACCATTCCATGACGCCATCAGACAATAACGGAATGGGGCGCATTTTACAAACTAAGATTTTGCAACTTAGTGTCGTTTTTTAACCTTGAAAGCTTACCAGCAGTTACAAATGAGCTTGTCCCATCACATCTGATGTCTACCTCACTATCTTCAAATGTGGAACATTGCCTTTAATCGCTACAGCCGCACCAAAGACTCCGCTTGCCAAGCGCTGCCAACTTTTGGTACAACATCCCAAATCCGGTCTTGCTCTAATTCTGGTATGATTAGAGTACATCTTGATACCAACTAGCCAAAACTTCGGAGTACCCAGTTGTCTAGTGCCCTGGGCTACTTTAAGTTAGGCTAAGTTGGTTGATTGCATGACAAGTGGCAGCAGGAATTGTGCGAGAATCAGTGACTCACAAATGTTGCTGTGATACAAACAGGTTAGGCAGGATCAGATGAGGTTAGACAGGATGGGGTTTATGATATTACATCCATGTCATCTCGAAATGCATGTCTTTGTTCGCAGAAGCATCTCTCATAAGCCCATAAGTTCCTTTTGTGAATTGAATTTTCCACTCTCGTACCGTCTTTGCGATGGAACAGAACCTGTTCCTGGACGGACCCAGTACTCGTTACGCTGGAGAACTGGTTGCAGCGTGGTCTATGTGTGCTGCGGCAGCTCGCGGACCAGTGCGATGCTCCGGAACAAGCTGCGTAAGCCGAAGTCGCACCTGCTGATCTGCCGGATGGCGGACCATACCGGCACATAGTGGCCAACCACGCACTGGACGCGGCCCTTGAGAGCGCTGCTGGAGGTCTCGGTAGAGATGTAACCTGGGAGCAGGCGAGAGGCCAGCGTCAGTCATCTGAAAACAAAAGTGAATATATTGGAGGAATTCGCTACGAACTGAGCTTTAGATCATGCAAAAATTGCTGCGTGTCTTAAGTGCCATGCTGATATCCAGAGTCCTTAAATGGGGCGGAATACTTATCAGCAAATCTACTAGTAAGCATGACTCAAAGAACAAATAATACCACATAATACGGCACAAAGTATGATAATAAGTAGATGCTCAACAGCGAGCACACGGAATATCAATTGATTCTTGATGAAGTTTCAGCACTCATTGCTATAAATTCGAGGAAAATGGGTCTGCATTTTTACCTGACGTGGTTCGATGGTTCGATTCGCCGCTGGGCTGCAACGTTTCGGACAGAGCCGTTTTGAACGTCGGGGCCCAGAAGATACAGCACCTGCTAGTTGGTGCTCAACTACTGAGTTAGGTCGACCGGCAGGTTTGGCACGTGCCCCGACATAGGCCTGAATGCAACAACGTCCCTCTCCCAGATTTCTCCGGCACAGGTCTTGTCGATGGGTCCAGAAAAAATTCGATCCGTGGTCATGTCATTCAAGCTCAGCAGCAGACGGAGGAGGTTCAGCTGGTTGCCGTGCAGCTAGTAGATGAACCAGTGTACGGGGGACTCAGTGGCCAGCTTAAACAGCCGGAGCACGTCCCTATCGCCTCGGTGTTGACGGCCGTGCCATCGTAGCCGAGCACATTGATGTGACCGTCGCACTGCGGGCTCACGGAGTGTATCTCGTTGAGCAAGTGCAGAGCGCAGCTGAACTCGGACGTAAAATGGCGTAGCAGCTGTCTGGCTCAGCGATGACAACCGCGTGCTTTTCGACGGCATTCGCGTGGCTGTGTGTGGTTCATGTAGTTCCCGCCTTCGCGGTCGTTGGAGTAGAGGTTGGTCAAATCTGACTGGTGGATTGCTCCAGAATTTTGACCAGCCGTCTCCTTTCTCGCTCTGTCTCTTGCGCAGTAGATCTTCTTAGGATCCATGATATTTGATTTAAAGTAGCCAGTCCATCTCCGTTGTCTCGTTGAAAGGCGTCGATGATAGCAGCAGCGGCTCGGTGCGAACCACCGTGGCTGTCAACCGCCAGGGCGGTGTTCAGTGGTCTCAATCGGAACGAACGATCGGCGTCGTCGGTGCCTTCTACCAGATACAGAACCGTATAAAAATCCATGCTCTCGACTGAGTCGCCAGCGCTGAGACCACTTGGTCCCGGAGCAGGCTCCAGTTCACCACTAGCAGCTAGCGCTGGCTCAGCAATCGGCGGGGAAGGCGACTCAGGCTCAGCAACAAACACCGCCTCACTGGCGGTCGAGCCACGACGTCCTTGGAGTTGTCTGGCCATCCTCTGCACCTCGCGAGCCTCCTTAGTCACGGCCGTATCTCGGTCATATGACCCTAGGGTAAGCTTCTGGTGCCTGCACTGGTCCTCCAAGGCAACGTCCTCTTGATACACTGAACAAGGAATTGGGCATGGAGAGCTGCGCCGAGACTTGCACTTGCATTTTGCAACATCGAGAAGCTTGTTGAATTTTGCGATGACGGCGTTGCTGTGTCACTCTTTCCTTCTTTGATTTCTTGCTGATTGCTCTGTTTGGATGATACCAATCCCTCTCGATCAATTGTGTCACGTATTTTAGATCGTGAACAGGGATCGCTCCGTTGGTCCACAGTACCCTGATTTCTACCGGCGTGGTCTTGAAGATGGTATTTGTGAGATTCCTCTTCGATTCGCTCAGCCGCCTGATGTAGCTCAAGGGTTTCCCGTAGTCGGCGGTTGGTGGTGGAACAGTGGAGCCGGGTGGCCTATCCCAAAATATTTTATGCGCGATCGTGTAGCCTTTGGCATGCGTATTTAAGTAAATGGTCGAAGGAAAGGTTCCAGTGCCGGCAGAACTAAACAAACAAACCCATATCGCCCATACAACAACCATATAGGTTGCAAATCAACATCACAATGATGCGTTAACAATCGCAAACTTTAGCCTACCTGTCTGCTGAAGCATTTTCATTGCTGCACAGCTTTGGGTTTTACCAAAAAGTAATGTTTTTATGAAAAAGTCATTTTAAAACCTGTTCGGCGATGCTTTCCTGGTGCTCTTCACGATATTCATTTCATGCTTAATCGTCCAGGTACCAGTATTGTGGGAAGTTGTAAGTTTGAGGCTTGTTAGACGATCCCAGAGCGTAATATGGGTGGCGCTAGTATCGAATACGGTATTTTTGGCCTGTTAAAGCAAAACGGCTCTCACATCACGAATACCAGCATTCGTGCGGTGCGACAGACCTGAAAGTTTATAATTAATCCGTGTGCCAAGTTAAAGTTTTGTCTCGGTTGATTCCAAGAGATTCACCCCCTCGATGACACATTCTAGTGTGGAATGAGTCTGCTGAGTTCACAGCAGCCGCCTTTTTGGCGCGTGGCCTGGGATCACTGCGGAGCCTGCTGAAGTTGTGGCGAATCGTCTGGCCCAGACTGTGTGGAGCTTGCCAAGGCTTCAGTGGCCAGCTTAGGACGCATGAGTTAAAATGTGTGTTGAGCGTGCTGAGCTCACACGGGCTACCTTAGAACGCGTGGTCCGGGCTCTGTATGGATGTTGGTGAGGTCAAAGTGAGAATCGTCTCCTGGCTGTGCACCTGAGGCCTGCTTTGAAAACATCGCGCCAACCACTGCGGTTCATAACTGGTGAATCACAAGCTGTTCGGCCAAGCTCAGCCGTGACGTCCAGACGCAGGATTCGGGTCGGTTCAATCTTCAGGTTGGCCCGACCCGAGGGCCGTCTGCATCTACGGGTGGGTGACACAGATACTGGCAACGGCAAAAGCGCGAGAACAGTGAGTCTGGCACCACCTGACCCAGGGTGTCACTTTCAATGCTTTTGGGGAACCTGAGCCGCCCCCCTCCCCCCTCCCCCTCCCTCGCAATGCATATGAGTAGAGAAAACACTCTGCCCAACAAATACAATACAATTATTTTAACTATTGGCATACTGGCTGGTAGGCTTATGAGCATGTCAGTTTTAGTTTTGCGTTTATTTTGTACCAAACAGTATCCTGTGGGTACCTGATGTTTTTGTTTTGTCAACTCCTACATAACATTTCTGCAAATTTTGACAATTGTTTTCAGTTGATAGCGCCTGGATTGGGATAAGGAACAATTAAATGCAATATAGGACGGTTTTTAGAGGAACAGGATGGTACTGATAAGAGTTAACGCATGTTTTCACCCAACAGTGGAGAGTGTATTTGCCTCATAATTGTGGCTGTGATGGTTGTGCCACACGATCAACGACAGCGGTGACCCATGATTGCCATCAGCGATCCTTACCAGATGTATTATTTGTTCTGTGAATTACACCTTATTCTAAGTTTTTTTCGAAAAGGCATCTCTCATGGACATGAATGGAGAAATGATTCCTTCACACGAAAAGGTTGATTCTCCAAAATATCACAAGTTTTTAGAAAAATTGAATATCAAGTTATCAAGCTCAAGTGGTCGAAATCCGGGACGAAATGAGGTGACGGGGGGGGGGGTAGCCTTTTCGGCTGAGCCCTCCCCCCCCCCCCCATCAAGTTTAGAAAGTGACACCCCTGATCTGACGTGAACAAGATAACATTTGTCGACGACATCGGCATGAATTAAAAAAATACTAGCCATTAATTCCATGGTTTACACGCAATATCCAAGGTGAATGAAGCCAACAGGTGAGCAACGATTCTGTTCGGAACATTGAGCGGCGCTCGGCGCCTCCTGCGAGGGCTCCAGTGACGTCACGCTAATGTTAAGCGGATGAGGTGCGTAAACCGCCGGACAATCCTGCCACTTTTATGCGGCCTTGGTCAGCATCTCGTACCGGCAGGTAAGGTAATGTGTTTGATGTTCCCGGTTATGTGTGGTTCAACCACCGATCATTGCCTGCTGATAGCAGTAATGTGTGTTGTCAATACTGCATTCTAGCAGGTGAAATAGGAAGGAAGATTGTGCGAGGGCAGTTGACGCTGCTTTATCCTGCTAGATATTCGCGCGAGGGGTCCCGGCCCACGTGCGTGTGTGGTGTTGTATACGGTAAGCAGTGCGTATTGCTGCGGACGTCTTTTCAAAGTGGCTGGTTATGGTCAAAATTGGCGGAAGCATCAATCGAAGGTCGTCAAACGAAATGAGGGGATGTCGTTGCTGATCAATTGACGATTAGTAAGCAAAAGCAGAAGCTTGCTCTGAAACATCTGGAAGTGATATGTAAGCACACCAGTAAAGTGACAGCGGTGGTGTAAGCCAACATCTGCCATCTCTGTTTACCACACTATACCATCTACCATCTCAACATCTACCATCACTAGGCGTTTAAGGTATAATTGTAACTCATGGGTAGGATATCACTTTTATAATCACTTATGGCACTTTTGTCTTCAACAAAGCCATTTACATACCATATTTTGTTTAAGGGAATCATGGTGTGGCTGAGGTAGTACCAAGCAAAGCTTGGTCAGTTTTCTCAAGCAAAAATGGCATGAAAATTTAATGTATTTGACCTAGTGCATGCATGCTCCATGTTCAGTGCACCAAGGTCACCTAGGTGTCTAGAGCAGCAGTAAATAGATATTTTGCAGACTGGATGTCATGTGGCATCATGTAATAAGTGAATTATTAGGCCCAAACAGCAATAACTAAACCTGAGTTTCTGGTCTAACAGTGGGTGTCAAAAGAGTCATTGTCTTGGCACCACTGTCAAAGGAACCCATCAATGTGCATGGGGTAGGTTAGTGGACATAAACAGGTCTATTTAATTGCCACTTTTGCTTACCTGACTGGGTAAGTATGATACACCTAAGTATTCAAAAGAAAAGTGAAGGTGTTCTGGAGCACCTAAGTTGTGCAAACAAATTTTAATTGTTAAGTGATTGGTGCCCTGTAACATTATATTCGGGGTTTTTGCAATTCAGTGCATCTATTTGGTTTGATGCATTGAGGTATCTTACAAATAGCAAATGAGCCTTGGTCTGGTTACAACATTTATAAGACTTCTGAATATGCCAGGTGTATGCAAGCATACATGGGAAGTGTCAACTCAACATCCTAAAGCACATTCTAAACTACTGTTGTAAGTTGGGATGTTTCTCTGCATGTCCCATCAGTTTTCATAATGGTTCAAAAAATATATCTTTTCTAACAATCTGACCAACAATCTGATCAGGAAAGCAGGGTAAAGCTTAGGCCCTTGGACAGTTTGCTGAGTGATCATAGTCCTTTCATATACTACATCAACCCCTGTGTGTGGTTCCAAGCTATTATTTTCATGTGTTGTCCCTCTAAGTGGTGTCATAAACAGCTGTGTGGCAATGTTTTTGAGATTGGGGAACAGATCACAAGGGGGGTTTCAAACTGGGATGGGTGACAGCTTGACCGGAAAATGATATCTCAAGATGGGAAAGTGTATGTGAAAAAGTATTGTATGAACAATAGTGGGTGCAAAATCGCACTTCAGGGGAATTGTGGAGGCATACCCCCCACCCCACTCCTGATGCCGGGTGGTTACAGCCATGGTCATGGGATGATGAGTCGCAAGGAGCGCGATGATGTCTTAACGCGACCTCACTGCCATTGGTTACGAAAGGACGCACGTTGCGGGCGCGCACGTCCTGTTGAGGCGGTATTGACCGGGTAACAGTGCCCCTCGCTCCGAAAGCCGGGCGACCAAGCGACTCTGAAGTGTTTCGCCAAGCTCTTCCGGCCACGTCGCATAACTGCGCCGTAATTTCTAGAATCCCCTGCGCTATTCATTGTGCATGGTTTGGTGTGTACACATGTATCGGTAGGTGCTTTAGGGCGCATTGCGTAGCAGTTTTCTACCCGCGCGGGCGGCGGCCGGCGGCCGGCCGCTCGCCGGTGGCTGTCTGACGCTGTCAGTGGTACATAAACGGAAACCTATGTCGTATTTGCTCAGATCACAATGGCAGTGACAGTGTCATAGTGACATAATCACAGTGATAAACGGAAACCTGTGTCGTAAGTGCTTGGCCAGACTACGCAAGAATGTGTATCTATATAGTCAATATCAAACAGAAAGCACACCAGTATAAGGTTTACGTTGCTGCGTTGCATTGTTTCGTAAGTGTCGGAATTTAAAACCGAAATAGTCCGGTTTGCGTAGAAATTTATGTTTGCCTCGGCCTAATGGGATCAGTTACCGGTCTAGCGACAGATATGTGTAACCAATACCGAGAGGTCCCTGGGGCCAGTCAGCTGCTATATTATTTTTGTCGTGCGCTACATTTCTTAGGTTGGAAATGGCAACGGGGTGACATCAATTCCCTCCCCGCCCCTATCCGCTCGCGTTATGAGGAACGGTTTACCTAGACGAGAGTTAAACTGTGCCTTGATATCAGCACATTGATGATATGCCCGCATGCAAAGTGAACTGAGTTGAGAAGCACTTTCAAGTTATTCGTGGCCGCGCACCGCCTGGTGCGTTGCCAGCCGGAACCTCATCCAGACTGCGCTCAATGTGCGTCAGTGTCGGGCGCGAGATGGTCGCGGAGACAGGGCCAGGAAGACAGGGTATCCTGTATCCAAGACGTCATCATTGTGGACGTCGCGGCAGGTACACTTCGCATTGTGAAAAGACCCCTTTACCATTAATGTGTTGTCCTATCCTCTGCCTCAGTCTTAGTGGACGAGTCCCAATCCGGATCGCATGTACCATTGCGCCTCTTCTCCTGCACTGCTGGTTGCCCAGCTTTCGTTCAGCCCAGCCCCTCCTCGATGTCGTGCGAGCTCTCCGAGCACCTCGCCTGCCTCTGCGTGCTGATGGAGCTGGCAATACCGCCGCTGCTGAGCTTGGGCAGGGTGCCACTGGCTCATGATGCATGTCCGGGTGCACCTGCTGACACAGGACGCATTCGCTGGTCGCCGGTTGCTGGTCGTCCGTGGTCTTGTGGTGTGGTGTGGTGTGCGCTGCTCGGGCTTGGTGTTGGGTCGCTGCTTTGTGCATGTCTGGGTCGCCCGCCGTCGTCGGTGTCGCCTCACGCCGGGCCCTGTGTTGCCCCAGCTCCAGCACCGTCCCAGCACCGCCTCAGCTCCAGCACTGTCCCAGCTCTAGTCCCAGCTCCGTCCGGACGCCGCGCGCCATGCACGAGTGCGGCGACACACTGGACGCGGCGGCGGAGCAGGCGCGGCGCGTGCTGAAGGAGAACCAGTCGCGCGCCGACAAGCTACAGAACGTGCTGTGCATTCTGCAGGGCAAGCAAGATGCGGCCAAGCGGCGCCTGGAGGAGGCCGTGGCGCGCCCCGGCGAGGCCGTCCAGGCCTGGAAGGCCGCCTTCCGCCAGGTGATCGACTCCGAGTTCGTGCACAAGGCGGACCTGCTGCACGGCCAGCTGGCGGTGGTGCGCCGGGCCTCGGTGGGTCTGCACGCGGGACTGGATCGCGTCGAGGCGCTGCGCTTCAGTCCACGCGTCGGTGAGGCGGCGCCGGCCGTCGCCGACCTGCTGGCGCGCTACGTGGCCGAGAGCCGCGAGGTGCAGCCGGACCTCCTGCTCGACTTCGCCTTCCGCGAGGTGCCGGCCGACCGGTGGGCGCGCTCGCGCGTCGCCGTCGGCTACCTGCAGACGGGCGCGCTGGCGCCGACCGAGCTGACGCTGGAGGAGGTGGCGGCCGACGCCGGCGGCGCCACGCTGCGCGCTCGCTCGGAGCGCCCGCACGATCCGACGACTGTCACGCACCTGTCGTACAGTGTGCTGGACGCCGAAGGCGCCGAGGTCACCGACGTCATCTGGGTGGACGGCCGTGACGGCACGTACACGGTGACGTTCCGCGTCACGCGGCCTGGCGCGCACGTGGTCTCCGTCTACCTCTACAACGTGCACGTGACGGGTAGTCCGTACCGCGTGCGTGTGGAGGCGGCGGCCGGCTCGTGTAGGCCGTCCGAGCGGCGGGACGCGGCGGCGCAGACCGAGGCGTCGCCGCCGGCCGCCGCTGGCGAGCAGGGCGGCTTCGTGGGCTGGATGCGCTCGAAGCTGGAGCGTGAGTTGGCTCGGCCCAGCCCGCAGATGGTGTTGCCGCAGGCTGGCGCCGTCGCCGCCACGCCGGTGCGGCGCCCGCGGCTTGACGCCAACGACAACGAGCTGCCGCCGGCGGCTGACTGGAACGCGCACCTGTTCGATCCGCCGGCCGGGCCCGACGGGTCGCCGCCGAAGCCCCGGCTCGGTGGCGGCGGCGGCGGCGACGACGACGACGCGCCCGGCGATCACTGCCACCTGGAGGAACACAAACCGGGGAGGACGCGTGACGAGGCCTTACGCCGCCGCTCTCCGTTGCCCAAGCTGGAGCGGAGCCCTGTCGCGATCAAGGACGAGGGAATGGAGCGACCCTCGTGTTGGCCGGGCAGCGCGCATGCTGAGCCGGTCTCGCTGCACGTCGCGGTGCAGGGGCGGGGCATGGTGGATTATTGTCCGCGGCGCGTGGAGATGGCCATGGGCGACGCGCCGCGGGCGCAGCCGGCTCCGGCGGCCGCTGCCGTCGTCAGAGACGCGACGCCAGAGCGGCCCGCCCGCCTGGTAGTCACCACCGGCGGCGGGCAGAAGCCGACGCCGCCCCGCGTGGTCACCTTCACCGCCGGCTTCGCCTCGCCGAAGTCGAACCCGGAGACGGCCACCGTCAACGGCACTCAGAAGCCGCAGCCGCGCGGTAGTGGCGGCGGCGGTGGCGGACGTCACGTGCGCGCCGTGCGCGTGAGCTCGGACAACCTACGCGCGGCGACCGGCGTTGGCCTGGCCGCCGGCCCGGTCACGGCCACCCTCGACCTACGGCTGCGCCCGACGCGGCCCTTCGACCGGCCGATTGGCGTGGCTCGAGACGGTGACGTCATTTACGTGGCCGACACAGGCAACAACGTGGTGCGCGCGTTTGCACCGGACGGTGCCGAGCTGGCGCCGGTGGCCGAGTTGCGCCGGCCGTCGGCGCTGGCGCGCCTCAGCGGCGGCCGCCTGGCCGTGCGCTTCGACCACGGCGTGCGCGTGTACTCGGTCATTAGCGGTGCTATGCTGCTGCAGGTGGGGGCGGGCTTGCTGCGCCGGCCGTTCGGCCTGGCCGTCACGGAGCGCGAGCGGCTCGTCACGGTGGACGTGGCCGGCCGGCGGCCGGTGGTGCACGTGTTCGACGCGAGCGCCGGCGGCGGCGGCGTCCTTGTCCACTCGATGGACATGATGGCCGCTGTCAGCCGGCCAGACACGGCCAAGCTGTACTTCGTGGCGGCCACCGAGACCCGCGTGGCCGTCACCGACCTTGGCAACAACGTGGTGTACCTGCTGAACTGGGAGGGCCGTCTGGTGGCCTGTGTCGGCGACGGCGGGTCGCCTGGCACGCGGCTCTCCGACCCCGCCGGCGTCGCGCTGGACGCGGCCGGCAGCCTCCTGGTGGCCGATTCGAAACACCACCGCTTGCTGGTCTTCTCGGCAGATGGCGCGCCGCGCGGCAGCGTCCGTGTCTCTCACGAGCTGAACCGGCCGTCCGGGATCTGGCTGGACGGCCGGAATCTGCTGGTGCTCAACTACTGGGAGAACACGGTGCACCGGTACACCCTCACGTTCGAGGATCAGGAGTAGGTGCAGCGTTGGCATGGCCGCGTTTTCGTTTCTTGACGCCTGAAGATGCATTTGTGTTTTGTCCAAATCTGCAGTATTTTTGTTAGCCAAGTTAATACATTTCCTACCGTTTGTTCGAGTTTGATAGCCCAGCTGGTACGCTAATGTGGGACAAAGATGTGCGCTGACGAGCGGCACGTGTTTCTTGCCATCGGCATCTGCTCCACATTGCTGGCTGAAGGCCGGCACAATGTGTCAGGGTATCTTAAGTTTTGTTCGCCATCACGTGCTGGACCTTTACTGACGTGACCCGCCTCACCTGCCCCGCGGCCGCAGCCACTAACGGCGCCAGCCTGAAGTGGCGCGGCGAATGTGCCTGTTCCTTCCAATTGGGCGTGGTAGAGCGGAACTTCTGCGTTTCACTAACTTTACTCTAAAGCAAGGTGTTTTTTTGGGCGGTCCCTACTTGTCAGCGACCTCGTTCTTATGGCAGCGGTGGCGGGACACTCGCTCGTGATGCCTTAATCTACCGCACTTCTCCCGCGTGAGGGCAAGAACTGCCATCGATCAGTGCAGTGCGTTGATTTGGAGCATTTCGCACCTTAGGCAGATGAGCGTCTTAGGAAGAGGAGGTACCGATATCAAATTGAGGGCGATTATTTCCATGCGTTGCCACATGGTCAATGCGTAGGATTTTCGGAAAGTTGGGGTACCGTGGCGCCGACGCATCCCCCGTCGCTACGCCTATGCCTCACACGACGGGCTTGTTACGGGGGAGGCGCCCCACCAGCAGCGGGGCTGGGGCGTGTGTTAACATTGCGTCATTCCAGATGCGAGAGCCGTGCTGGGACGAGTGGACGGCAAACATCGGACTAGTCCCGGGCGCGTCCGAGCATTGTTCGTTTGATCAATGTAAAGCAGTTGAGGTTTTTTTCTTACGGCGGGAAACGGGGCATTGGTCTTGTATAGCCTGAAACCATCGATTTACGCTAGGTGGATATGCATGTCACAACCGGCAAGGTATCGTTGTGAGACTGTTGCTTACAGTGCGGCAGGTATGTGGGTTACGAACGATCGCAATCCGCAGCGCAGAACCTGTTGGACAATCACTCGCGACGGCGAAAGTAATAATCTCAGAGAACCACTTTGCCGGTGAGAAATGGGTGCTCCTGACGCGGGGAGCGTGATTTGCGTCCTTCCAGGCGTGCGGCGGATGTTCACCTGGGTATTTTACCACATCGTCTGTTTCAGGAAGCTGCGGTTCCGCTTCTGGTCGCAAGATGGCTCTGAACATCCCTGGATGCGGCTGCAAGGCTCAGAACACGTGCCTTCAGTGCGAGCCGTTCTCGGCGGCCGCCTACAAGCCATTCGTCACGCCGTCTGACGGGCCGAGCTACGTGTTCTGTCCACTGTGCCGGCTGGCCTGGCCCGGCTGGGCGGGCGACTCGTGGCGCGCGCACCCACACCACGCCGGCCGGTCGCTGCGCTTCCCCGGCGTGCACATCGTGCCTGACCTGCTGACCGCCGACGAGGAGCAGCAGCTGATGGCCGACATCGACGCCCTGCCCTGGGACGCGTCGCAGAGCGGCCGCCGCAAGCAGAACTTCGGGCCGAAGACGAACTTCAACCGGCGCAAGCTGAAGATGGGCGCGTTCCGCGGCTTCCCTGAGTTCGGCCGCTGGGTGCAGGCGCGGCTGGCGCGCGAGCCGGTGCTGCGTGGCTACCAGACGATCGAGCAGTGCTCTCTGGAGTACCGGCCGCAGGAGGGCGCCTGTATCGCGCCACACATCGACGACTGCTGGGTGTGGGGCGAGCGCGTCGTGACGGTCAGTCTGCTGAAGGACTCCGTGCTCACCATGGTGAAGTACCAGGGCGGCGAGGACCGCTACAACCTGCGCGACCGGCCGCCGCCACGGGCGGCAGGGGTGTCCGACCTGGCCGGCGCCGGCGAGGCGGCAGGAGGCGGCCGACCCGCTAGACTGGTGGCAGCTGGAGCGGCCGCCGACTGTGCGGCTTCCGATGCCCCGCCGCTCGCTGCTCGTTCTCGAGGGCGCCGCGCGCTACGAATGGCTGCACGGTATCCTCCGTGATGACGTCACCGAGCGGCGCGTGTGTCTGGCGCTGCGCGAGTTCACGCCAGCGTTTCTGCCCGGAGGCCAGCACGAAGCGCTCGGGGCTGAAGTCATCGCGCAGGCGCAGAACTTCTGGACCGTGCCGCCGGCCGCCGCCGACGCGGCCGCGTGATGGCGCTGCGAGCGGTGGAGGCAGGCTTAGGCGGCGTCGGAATCACCTGCTAGGCTGTCTAGCGCAGGGTGGGTTGAAAACTGGCTGTTTCGTAGATTTCCGCTGAAGCGGATTAACGTACACTTGGTATTATTTGCAACGTTACGTTCAGCCATCGGAAGTTGTACTTTGGTGATGTTACAGGATGGCAGTCGAATTCTATAGCCCTGATGTGGGCTGAGTTTGTGGTGCAATGGAGGAGTCCGTCAGACATGTGAGGAGCAGGACAGCGTGCTGCTCAGATAGTCGGCTGCACTGGCCGTCGACATTTGATGATATGGCTGCCGTCTCATGCGTTTGCAATGCACGTGACAACAATCGGAGCGCGGCGTATCTGTAAACCGAGAGGCTCACGTGCCGTTTGAACATTGTTCACCCCGCTGCATATCAAGACTTCTACGAAGCGCGGGATGATTCATGTTTTGCGATGGCCTAAATAAACGTTTTAGCAGCCTATTATCATGATTATGCGTGTGCGCGCATGCCGACCAGATCTGGCGCGGAAGTTTCGTGTTTTGTGGTGTACACTGGGCGTAGCATGGCCTGCAAAGCTCGGCCTGGGACTTATCGAAATTGATTTCAAGAAATAGTGTATGTTGTGCCTTTATGGCGCATTGTTTGTGTACGCGCTACCTGTAAAAACGTGAAGGTTAGTTGGATTTGACGGACGTGTTTGCTACTACCTTATAGGCTCGCCAAGGACAAGGAATGCCGTATTTTTTTGTTGAAAAATAAATGTCTTGGAGCTCCATCTCAAGAATCAGAGGGCAAGGAGAAATAATGCTCGCCTGCGCATCTGAAGGTCTAGACAGGTGCCATAAAGCTGACTTCCTCAGTGCGGAATGTCCCCGGATCTGACCATACGTGAGAGCGGTCGTGTTTATCACGAATCAGGCGTGGCCGAGGCGGTGATTGGTCAACACCGTTCCTTAGGCTGCGACGCGAGCGAGTAGTCAGTGTTTAGCAGCCAATCACGACTGCCTTTTCGGAGGACCTTTTGTAACAACCCACGCGCCTGGGAAAAGCCAATCACATCTCAACGTCAATAACTTGCTGAAAAGCAAGACGTGGGGTGCAACTAAACGTACGATTTCGGTGTGCATGAGTACCATATAAATAAATGCGAGCGCAGAGGGCTGCATGTGCTTAAATTTATTAATTATCCCAGGTTACGAGAGAACGAGCCTCAGAGCTGACTTCCTACAAACGGTTTGGCGTTTCGCGGGGCATGCCAGATGCGTCACTCCTGACCATCACAGATCCTTCACAAATCAAAGTCCAGCTCCGCGCGCTTCCCTGTAGCATGACGCACCTGGACTTCCTGCGCCTCTTGAAGCTGACGGTCTTCGGCCTTAACATCGTCTTCACCACACTGGGCGCGCTCGTCGTCAGCGCCGCCGGCTTCGGCGTGTTCCTGCTTCAGGACGGCGGCGTGAAGCTCCTTTCAAGCCCGGATGCCGACGACCCGGGAGCAGTGATCGTCGCTGCAGCGGCTACCCTCGCCCTGCTGGCGCTGGCCGTCGGTCTCCTGCTGCTCGTCGCCGGCCTGCTGGGCTGCTGCGGCGTGGCGCGCAGCAGCCGATCGCTGCTGCTCGGCCACGCCGGCGTGCTGGCCGCGCTACTCCTGCTGGAGCTGGGCGCGCTCTGCGTGCTGGCGTGGTCGGTGCGCACCGCGCCGCGCCGCGCCGAGCTGGCCGCGCTCGAGCTGATCCGACGCGATGGTGTGGGCCGCCGCGTCGGCGCCGGCTGGGTGTCGCTGCACGCGGCGCAGCGCCGCCTCCGCTGCTGTGGCGTGCTCGGCTACACCGACTACGTGTCAATCAACGCGTCCGTGCCCGTGTCGTGCTGTCGGGATGACGCGCCGTCTCCCCAAACCCCGGCGCGCTGCCGCTTCGACGGGCTCAGCGAGCGCCAGCTGCGGCTACACCCGCGCCTGCAGCGGCGCGGCTGCGGCGCGCTCATGCGCCGCGGTCTGCGCGCGTGCGCCGTATTTGGGTACGTGATGGCGGGCCTGCTGCTGGCCACCCAGATCGCCGGCTTCAGCTGCAGCTGCTACGTGGCGCTGACGCTGCGCGATGTACCTTGCTTGCACTCGTTCCGCTCGCGCTTCTACGAGTGAAGCCGCGGATTGGTGGACAGAGCGCCAGTGCTGGCGGACGGAAAGCCGCGCACCGACGGACGGTGCGCCAAGACTGGCCGACGGTGCGCCAAGACTGGCGGACGGAGCGCCAAGACTGGCCGGCGGTGCGCCAAGGCCGGCGGACGGGGCGCCGGGACTTCAGTGTGCTGTGAGATGGCAGCGGTTGAGGACGGCGTAAAGGTGATGGCATCCACGGTGTTGAGAGCGCGAACGCACTGGGCGCATGATGGCGTCCCGGCGATCGGGCACAGCAATTAAGCCATTTGCTAGGCTCCTCCTACCCAATGAACCGACATTTGGGTGATTAAATTCTTGAAACTTTGAATAAGTGCTTACGATGAACGCAGAAGCCGCGGTGGGAACATAAGCGATGGCGGGTTGCGAACGTCCGCTGCCACACTGTTGCCTGTTGCCACTGCGTCAAGCGCATGAGTGATACACTTCAACCCGTAACTGATCCACTCCAACCCAAAGTGGAATGCGCAACTGCATGACGCACTGCTCGTTGGCTCCCGGACCGAGATCGTGTACCGGCAGCGAGTCGCCAGCCACAGATTATTCACTGTCGGCGTGAGGGATTGCGTGCCGTGGTCCTGGCAACTTGCCAAGAGGATGATCCACCTGAACTGGTATACGTACCAGATGTAGGTACCTAATACGAACAAAAAAGTTGCCCACGAGTTACAGGTAGCTGGTACAGGCGCCAGGTGCCTAACGAATTAGTACATGTGTCCGAATAGGTTTGATTTACTCGTACATTCGGCAGTTGCAGACTGGAGAGTCGCCGAGATTTCATATTCGCAACGGTGGCGCAAACCATGCTGATAGCGGCGATCTTGAATACGATTGCACGGAGGCTGTAAATAGACGTAGGAACTGTGAATATGGCGGCAAATAGACGTCCGCAAACCACAGGATCGCATATTTCCTCGCCACTTAAATCTGATGGCAGATTTAATACGAGTGCGGTATTTGTCAAAATTATCCAGACCGGTTCCATACCACACAAGACGACTGTTAAAACCCGAGCACTAAATCAAGCAGCGAGTCTGACCCACAAACGCATCACCCCAGCGCCAGCAGTTTATATTGCATTCGAACAGATCTGGGCCGTCCGCCTAGCAACAGAGCCCGCGCCGGCTGTCAACAGCGAGGATGTCCAACCAAGGTCAAGGTCAACGTCACGGCCCCCGGCTGGGTGCACGGGACCAGCGCAAACACGCTCGCTCGCCACAACATAACGTACCGCCCAACACAAGCACACCGCACTGCGGGCCGTGTGGTCCGCAGGAGAACCACACACGGCCGCACACCGCACCGCTGGCGCACCACACACAGCCGTACACAGCACTGCACGACTGGCGCGGCCGCCCAGGCTGATGGGGTCTCACCAATGTCCAACAATACGCCATGCCCACTGCCATGCCCACCGGCGGACAGCAGGTGCCGGAGCTATCAGCCCCAGCACAAAGGCGTCCGCCGTTCACACGTCGCCCGCGGCGCGTCAGCGATAGGCACGCTGGAAATCCAACAAACGAAACAATTTACACACGAACAGACGCAGAATCTCGCGAGGCTGATTCTCTGATGCTTTCTCCACTGCCCTGACCCTGCTCAGCTGATTCTCGTGACGCTAACCGCGGCCATGCGCGCTACTCTGGCGTGTTAACAGAGGCGTTGCTAGGATACCAACAGAAGACCGCGAACTGCTCGCCGGTGTGATTTGATGCCGGAAGTTCCAATAATCATCCCGAGCGCAGCGTCCGGCAGCTGCTCCAAACAGTACAGGCAAAAGTGGCAAGTCACGCTCAGAGGAAAGTGCGTCACAGAAGGAAGCTGGCGCCGCTTGCGGCCATGCCCTTGACGAACAGCGCTCGTTTAATCCAGGTACTCTGAGCTGGTCGTAAGTGCTGACGGCGCCGACGCGACACCCGTTATTGTAAACATAACGATGTGGGGAAAAACATGGTTGCTAAGATACCGTCACCACGCAGCAAGTGAATAACTTTACAGTCCGGTGATGAGAACATTACTCAGCGGTGCTGAAATGAATGATCAGCTAGCGCATGGGCCGAAGTAGAGCTTTTGCCAAACACAAGCAAAGAAATCCTGCCCTTTCCATCATGACCGCAGCAAATCATGTGTCGCTCCACCCCAGCCAGAAGTCCAGAGAAGTGGTAATCACAGCGGCTAATGAGTGGCCACCCCACGCCAAACACCCCTCAGTCGCTCGCCACAGCTTCGGACTGCGCCAGAGTCGGCCGCCGGCCGCATCACAGGGTATGTCACAACCGGCCGCCGGCGCACCTCTCCGCTCACGCGTAGTACACAGTGCTCTAACACACGGCACCGCCGGCTGCCGCGGCCGACAGTGCGCGCTCTGAGGCTCTTCGGACGGCACGCGAGAGCCTGCACTACTGTCCACGGCTTACATGTCCTCTGCACCTCGGGTGCAGCGCTGCCCGTCCTGGTGGCAAGAGGACAGCCGGCTGTCCTCCGCCGCCGGTGGTAAGGGGACGCCCGGCCCCCGCCGCCGCCGGTGGCAAGAGGACGCCCGGCCCCCGCCGCCGCCATCCCGCGCTTCGCTGCTCGGCGGGCAGCACGTTACCATGACGACAGTAAGGTAGGTGCTGCCCGTCGCGCAGCAAAGGAACAAAGTAGCTGTCTCACCCAATAGCATACCCATCTACGTCACCAATACGGCACAAGCTCCCCTCCCCCTCCCCATATTGGGGAACGTTGCGGGCTGTGGAGGGCACCACTGGGATGGAGCCAAACAACAATACCAGACCTCTGGCACAGACCGTGTGCGGACCTCAAATGCGCCACTCTCCTGGAAGACCCTGGGGCTCGAGCAGACCCTGTGCCGCCGCTCGCAGCGGCCTCACCGCACCTGGTCCAGCGCTCCAGCACGTGACGGCGCTGCTCCCGCCGTCCGCACCCCGGCCGCACTGGCACGAGCCCTGCGTCACCGGGACCCGCACAGCAGCCCCAGCGTCTCATCTGGCCCCGCGCAGCAGGCTGGTCCCTCTCACCACAGGCCTCTCACAGTCCCGAGCCCGGTCACCTTCGCGGCGCGGCACGGTAGCACCTGCACGTGAGACGTCCTCCGCCTCCGCCGCCGCAGCTCTTCTCCGACGAGCCGTGGGCGGGCGCGGACGGGCCGCCGCCTGGCGCCGCGCCGCGCCGCGCCGCGAGCGTTCACCTAGGAGCGCCTACGGCCGGCGGCCATCACGAGCCGTCGGCCACCAGG
Organism: Pollicipes pollicipes; assembly: GCF_011947565.3. NCBI lineage: Eukaryota > Metazoa > Arthropoda > Thecostraca > Pollicipedomorpha > Pollicipedidae > Pollicipes > Pollicipes pollicipes. Next base: position 8,550,913 of record NW_023596448.1, on the reverse strand, counting down.
CCCTCGAGCCGGCCCCACCGGCGCCTGTCCAGCTCCTGCAGGAACTCGCGCACACGCTGCCCGCCGGCCGCCGCGTCAACGCACCCCGAGTCGGTCGAGTCGCTGGCAGAGTCGGGGCCCGAGTCGCCCGACTCCGGGATGGAGTCAGAGTCGGACAGCGACAGTGAGCCGGTTGTGTGTTGGAGTCGCGAGGAGGCGCGGTCGGCCCGGGCCGCCTGGAGCGAGGGGAGGGGATCAGTCATCAGCGCGAGTAGCAGCGGCTACCAAGGGGAAGGGGATCAGTCACCAGCGCGAGAAGCAGCGGTCACCAAGGGGAAGGGGATCAGTCATCAGCGCGAGTAGCAGCGGTCACCAAGGGGGAGGGGATCAGTCATCAGCGCGAGAAGCAACGGTCACCGAGGGGGAGGGGGATCAGTCATCAGCGCGAGTACCAGCGGTTACCAAGGGGGAGGGGATCAGCCATCAGCGCGAGAAGCAGCGGTCACCAAGGGGGAGGGGATCAGTCAATCAGCGCGAGTAGCAGCGGTCACCGCCAGACGGGTGATAACGTCGATGGTTGGTCGGGCCGCCAGACGCGGTTTGCACCCGCGTACTTTACCGGTCCGTGACGTCACAGATTACGGATTACGAACCCCGATACGTCACTAAGCGCAGCTGGCAACGGCGCGATCAGCACAAGAGGAATGTAGTTAGACTGGTTCAAAATCGTGTGTCAATCGTCTCATCTTCGCTAACGGTAGGGCCCGAGTCGAGGGTGCATTGGCGTTGCGAAAATGACACCGCAAGTCGCAACAAAGTGCATCAGAAATGTCAAGGCGGCCAGCTCACCCGGATCTCGTCGTAGCTGCGCTGGTAGCTGAAGACGGCGGCGAATAGATGCCAGATGCTGAAGTCTGGCCACAGCACCTCCGTGAAGAAGATGCACGTGTGCGTTGTCTGTCCACAAACGCGTCAACATTAGCATGGGCGAGCCTGGAACGCAAACAAATAACACGTGGCTCATTGTCTTTTTTCAAGTGCGGAATGTGATGACCAGGACTCTGCAGACTCGCCGTTTTTTTACCAACGTCCAGATCAGTTTAAATCTGGCTGTAATCAGCTGTGTCGCCCACACGGCGCTTCTGGCGTGGTCGCACCACCGGCAACGACAGAAGACGCCAAGAAGACGACAAGACGCCACCCCATTTGCCGGCGGACCTCCCACTGGACATGTCCAGTTCGCACTTTCCCCCGCGCCGTGGGTCCAACGGCGTGGTGCAGAGCCGCGTGCTGGCATACCGAGACCGGGTCAGCTGCTGGAGCGAAGGGCCCGTACAGCGCCTCCTGCGCCGCCCGTCCACAGCGTGTCTCTCCCAGTCACGGTGTCGCCTGTCCGTCCGCGCCCTGCTATAGACGGTCACTTACCAGCACAGGCGCTTTGGCTTTATAGTGGCTGCTTTAGTGACTTTAGAGACATTGGCTGCCCCCTCGACACCACCCCACCCGGGCTGCGCCGTAGCCCATACTGGCTGCTATCTCGCCCCAGCTCATATTGGCTGCTCTCCCGCCACAGCTCATACTGGCTGCTCTCTCGCCCCAGCTCATATTGGCTGCTCTCCCCGCCCCAGCTCATACTGGCTGCTCTCCCGCCCCAGCTCATACTGGCTGCTCTCCCGCCCCACCTCATACTGGCTGCTCTCCTCGCCCCAGCTCATACTGGCGGCTCTCCCGCCCCAGCTCATACTGCTTGCTCTCCTCGCCTCCAGCTCATACTGGGCTGCTCTCTCGCCTCAGCTCACATGGCTGCTCTCTCGCCCCAGCTCATACTGGCTGCTCTCCCGCCCAGCTCATACAGGCCGCTCTCTCGCCCCACCCCACCCGGACCGCGCCCGGGTCATTGGGCAGTGACAGGGGTCACGAGGCGCGCCCAGTGCTCCGGTGGAGGAGCTGTGCCCGGTGCCACGGGTCCCGGAGCATACGGTCGAGGCGTGCCGCCGCAGGCACGTAAGGCGTGGCAGCGTGCCTGCATCCACTAAAACTCACAGAAGCAGCAGTCTTTCGTCAAAAGTAGTCTTTCCTGCGTGTTGATCAAACCCAGCAGCATTGGTCGCTGACGGGGTCTGGCTACATTGGCTTAGTTTATGATATCGTTCACACCATAACATATGACAAATCTTACCCCGGTCATCGCGTCGTTCATCACACGCCGCAGAAGACGACAGAAGGTCCGTTCGCACCCCAGCGAACTGGCAGCAGAATCGCTGCAGATCCTGCAGCCAGTCAGCTGCTGCCGACTAGAGGTGCCACGTCTCAGCCCGCAGGGCCGCAAAGCGCGGGTAAAGAGCTCAAAACGGTACCTCTCTAGTCCGTAACACCTACGAACCCAAAATCTTCTGCGGATTTTGCAAGCCTGCTTTTGAGCTTTGTTCCCTCGCGTTTTGTGGGACTGCGGACTCAAATGTGGCACCTCTAATCTGCGACCGCAGAGTAGCTGCACAATCTGTAGCGACTCTGCTGCCAGTACGCGAGATGGGAGCGACCTTTACCGACCACACGAAGCCGTTGCCCACCCGCTCTGAGCAGTGCTGCCGCAGTCACGTCCCGTCCAGTGACGTCACAACGGTCAACGGGACTGACCTGCCAGAGGAGGAAGTCGGAGAGGCGGACCTCGCCCGAAGTGCGCACCAGCACGTCGGGGCGAGGCGAGTCGCGCGTGTAGAGGCACCGCTCGATCAGCCGCTCACTGACGTCACTGGGCAGCAGAAGACCGGTCGCCACGCCGTCGGCCACGTCCCGCACCGCCCTCGAGATCTCTTCGCGCGCTGTCGGGCGGACGCCGACCGGCGGCGGTCAGCTCTCCCCACCGGCTGGGGCGGGGCGGGGGAAGACTGGGGTCGTATCAGCCATGAACCAGGCGGTGTTGGGAGGAGGGAGCGGGAAGGACTAGGGTCCTATCAGCCGTGAACGAGGCGGGGTTAGGGGAGGGGGCGGGGGCTGGGAAGGACTGGGGTCCTATCAGCTGGGAACCAGTGGGTGTTGGGGAGGGGGCGGGGAGGACTGGGTGCCTATCGGCTGGGGACCAGGCAGTGTTTGAGGGGGGGGGGGGGGGGGCGGGAGAGGAGAAGCGTTACAGACTGCGGAGGGCGGCATGGGGGTTGCAGAAATCCTCTCACAGGGTGCAAAGGATACCACATGGACACATACGTATCTCCCCCAAGCTACAGGTGCAGTCAGAGGTTAAACACGGGTTTCTTTGTGGGCTGCGAGCCATAATAATGGTCCATATGAGACGAACGAAGTGCGCAACAGCAAACGCTGATTAATATCGTACAAATAATTGCTATAGATATTAAAGAATATTGATTCATATTGTAAACACATCACAGGCTGTGTAGGGGTACAAATGGGGCCAACACTCAATAAGATAGTAAACGACAGAACGGGCAAATCAAGCCGCGGCGAACCCCTAACGGCAGAGGGGGCTGCTTTCGTCACGGCAACAGCTCATCGCATGATGAACGAAGCGTTCGACAGAAAATCCAAATTCCAGTCTGATTCTCAATTCCAGGATTCCAGTCCGGCCTCCAAATTCGACACGCAACACAATGCCTTTCTTGCCGAATGTTCTGTCGCCTTCTGCACACGGCTTAGCCCGTCCCGGCCCAGAATACCCGCCCACAGTCGCAGCACATAATCCGTTCAGTTCACTAAGGGCGGGCAGGCGTCAAAGCGGGCTCATTCCCATGCCGGGCATGTCGGCTCAAGCTCCTGCTTGTAGGCGGCCCGACGACCGTTGTTGCCTCTGAATCCCCTGCCCGGCTGCCCGATTGTGGGCGGCCCGTCTCAGGTTAGTGCTATCCGCTACGGTCTTGATGTACTGACAGACGCCGACGGGAAGAGAGCCTAACACATGCTGACAGACGCCGACGAGTCCAGGGATAAGAACTCAACGCATGCTGATAGACACCGACGAGGTCCGGGAAGATAACCCAACAAATGCTGGCAGAAGCCGACGAGGCCAGGGGAGACCACCCAACACCCGCTGACAGACGCTGACGAGGCCCAGGAAAAGAGCCAAACACATTCTGACAGACGCCGACGAGAATGGAACCCGACATATGCTGACAGACGCGGACGAGGCCCGGAAAGAAAACCAACACATTCTGACGGATGCCGAGGTCCGGGGAGATAATACAACAAATGCTGACAGACGCCGACGGGACCCGAGAAGAGGAAGAGGAAGAAGAGGAGAAGAGGAACGAGAAGAAAGAAGGAGGAAAAGGAAGAGGAAAGCGGAAAGAAGAGGAAAAAGAAGGAGGAAAAAAGGAAGAAAAAGAGGAACACACAGTAACTAGTTGAACATCACACAAAGACAACCTTGTTTGATGTTTCCTAGTTGTGACGCCGTCATGGAGGGTACAGCGAATACATTGACCGTGCAACCTCAATCTTATTTCCTCACATGAGGCTGACTTAAGACATTGGAGAGAAACATGCTATATTTGACTCTCCCCACAACCCAAGCATAATATTGACGCCACTAATTCACCCATCTCTTGGACTGTTTTACGTGAAGCGGCATTTGGTCCCCTACCCATGGTAGACTACGAAACTAACACCGTTCTACTTTGAGTTGACACAAATTGGTTTGTTACAAGTTCTCATGAAAAATTCGAGTCACATTTTTTTCCTTGGCGGAAGGGGGAGCGCAGCATCGTCATTGTGGATAATATGCCCAGTTCAGCTACAAAATGAATAAGTATGGACGATTAAAATTTTGCTCTGACTCTGACTGTACTAAATCTTTTTTTTCATCTGACTCTGTGCTAAACATAATCCATTGCGGGCACTCCGAACCGACCATACTTTTATTGTAATGCACCTTCAACGGACCCAGCTTGCCTCGGTCCCGTATCTAAATAGCACGACAGGACCTTTACCGTGTAATGCGACTACGCGACTGTCAGCTGACATGTGACCAGGCTGACGCTACCAAGCCAAAGACTAAATGGTCCTCTTTGACGAGCCATGTACGAACGTTTACCCTGGAAGGCGAGCCTACCATCACACGTTTCGCCGCAGTTGTGCGTCTGCGGAGCAATATTTTTATTTTTGCGAGAATTTTACGCGTTGCAGATCAATGGTTCGGGGAAAGGCGATGACTGGCAATTGTCCTTTTATTAACTATTTTTATCAAGAGATATCACCTATCACATAGCAAGCAATCAAGCAGTAAGACTCGCACGAATGCACGCCACCATTTATGGGAACAATGGTATTGTTTTTGGCCTTTCCACGCTTTTCGGGGACATACAAGAGGAAAGTTTTGGCTTCATCTGAAGTCCTGTAGCCAAAGTGTTTTAATTTTACCATTATGGGGAATTCCACGATTCCGGATTTTTTTTTAACCATCACACTGCAATGAAAAGTGTTTCGCCGAGTGCGGCACCCAATGACATCATCTAATAATACGCAACCTTACGCATTAAAGTCTAACATATTTTGTAGGCCCGTAATCGAACACTTTGCTGAGCTGATGGAAAACTAGCCCTCATGAAATTAAGCTGGCCTAAATAATATGACGTGCGTCCATTCAACGGAAACTTACGCACATCTCAGGCCTGCGACAACAGCTAAATAATAACGATGAATGGGACGGTCCTGTCCCGCAAGGAGGCACTGTGCCCTGTATCTGAGGACAGATGTCTGTGTCCTTAAACTCCGTAGCTGGACCTGTCAATGCAGTCAGATACTTACCGCTTCAAAGACACAAAACATATGTCCTATTTGTCGCACAGCACCTACCAACACTAGAACATGCCTCGCCTCGCAATAAAAGTAGTGTTTGCTCTCACCGCCAGATAAAAATCGAATTGCTGAGCCGATAAACAGCGCAATAAACTTTACACACCTGGGCGATAAACGCGCAAACGTTTGAGAGGTTGTCCTGAAAAGATCTGGAGCACGAGTATGACCGAAATCATTCATAACTAACCCCGTGCCTGTTTCTCACAACCCAAAAAACATGATGTCAACTCTAGCCGCCATATGAAAGTGCCTTCGGCGCCCTTGGGCAGCGGCTCGAGGGGTGACTTTACTTCCCGATCGGAAAGGGGCGTGTACCCCCAGGTGCCCCCCCCCCCCCCTCCTCCCCTCCCCTCTAGATCCGCCCTTGCATGAGTACTATGCTGCTTAAATTTACCACTTTTTGAAATGATATAAAATTAAAAATACACATTGTCATTAGTCAAAATAAAGAGGGCTTCATCTGAGGGGTTGGTCCTCGGGCCGGGCAGGGCCTCCGGTTCACCCTCCCCCTCCCCCCACCCCAATCACACCGAAAAATTGGCACCCTTGTTCATCCTCAGCTGTGCCTTAGTGTGCGTTACTACAGCGTTATGTTTCTCCTGAGTTACAAACAGGCTGCCGTCTGCAATCCACCGGCAAGATATAACTCAGCGCGAGGTGACCCATCAGTATCGGCTGATGAGCAGCCATGGCATGTCAACTCTCAACTCTCTCAAGAGAGTGCCGGGAGTGCCTGCACGACAAAAGCCGCCACTGGCCCTCGGCCGACAGGCTGCTTTTGACGGCAGACGGTGAATGGGAATGTCAAAGATACGGCCGAAGTACAGAGTCCACGGTGACTGCGGCGCGAAGATCAGCGAAATCCCTCGGTCCAAGGACACCGGGCGGCTATATGAGGGCTGCTCGGTTCAAGAGACCCGACCCGTTGGGATTCGTCGAAGGCATCAGTCCTACCCAAAAGAGTACACACAGCAGCACAGTGAAAGTCATCGTCTTAGGGGTCCGATGCTGTGAATTGGAGGTTCACTAGTGCCGGTGATTCGGTTTACCGCCATCATCGGCGAAACATTGAAACATGAACCAGCATCATACCTCGAAGCAGCGGCACCTGGTGGTAATGACAATGTCATTGTCATGTCATCGCGACAACGTCATTACCGCAGCCGGCTGGTACCTGCCAAAGCCACATCAAGGCTTCGCAAAAGACCGAATGGACAGGGCTGAGTTACCCAGCCAGCCCCATAGCACACCTATGGCACCACCTACCTGTGTAGGAGAAGGCGATATTGATGCGGGCCGCCGTGTTATGCCTGGTCATGAGCATGACCTCGGCGGTCAGCCTCTGGATGTCCTCCGGCAGCAGGCTCAGGTCACCGATAAACCGGATACACACACCATGCTCGCTCAGTTTGTCTCTGTGGGAAAGGGGTATTTCAGGTCAGGTCAGGTCAGGTCAGGTCGGGACTGGTCATATCATGTCATGTTATGTTATGTCACCGATAAACCGGATACACACGCCATGCTCGCTCAGTTCGTCTCTGTGGGAAAGAGGTATTTCAGGTCAGGCCAGACGGGTCATGTCATGTCAAGTCACTCGACACGCTGAACACACACGCCATGCTCTGCCACGGTCTCAGTGTACAGAAGATATATCAGGTCGCGTTACAAAAGGTCCAGATACCCATAACCTGGAAGCTGACAGCATCTGTTATCAGAGGCCTCCCACACATCAATGGTACCATACTCAGCAGCCTCTTGCTTCCACCAGCAGCGCGTCCGGCGAAGCAACACTTCCGTGCCTGGAACGGTTTCGTCAGTCCTAAACACCACTTCTTGCGGCATTTGTGTATCCACAGCGCGTGTTTGTACCCCTCAGCATGAACATCCGCGTGCACATATCGTACAGTCAGTGGGAGAAAGCCACAAATCAGGCCTTCCACCAGGGATCATTCTGATGGTCTGGATATCCACTGGCGAACCGTTGAGTACTGAGTCACACAATCACGAACTACTCGTCACATCCTGTGAAAGTTTGGTGCAGCTTCGACACAGTTCCGGAAGTTTCACACGCGATGTTGACCGCGCTCTGGCACGGTCCCCAGACCAGGAGCGGGCGCCCCTGTTACGGCAGCACCTGTCTACGCGTGCCCTTTCCTCCTCTCCCCCCCCCCCCCCCGGGTACGGACAGCCTGCTGCCCCCCCCCCCCCTCGCTGGTGGCATCACGCGATGTCGGATTCAAGTTTGGCAGCAAACAGATGCCGCGTGATAGAACATTATTCATGAATTATGACACCACATTAACATATGACGACGAAACATGTGGCAAAAATTATGGTTTTAACCCGCAATGAGCACATAATTACCGAGCACAGAAAGTATCTTGCATAACTGTGACGTAAAACCATCTTATCAAAAATCCGTACTTTCTTGATTGAAGCATTAAGTTAGCAGCAGAGTCGGAAAAATCCAACCATACTACCAAAACATAACGATTCTACTCCACCACGATTCAGCCGCCGTCTACGAAGACTACAACACAGAACACCCACGGGAGAGCCGTCCGCACACCGGGCCAGTTCCTACGCCCTGCCGGCAGGGTCGGCAGCAGGGCTGCCGCCGCAGCGGCCGGCGGTGCAGGGCTTCAGCTTACCGTTCCTGGAGCAGCACGCGGAACTTGTCCCGCGCCAGCCCCATGATGCCGTCGATCTCCTCCTGCGGCCGGCGGAAGTTCTCGATCGAGAACGCGTACACAGTGACCTCCGTGACCCCGAGGTCACGGCACCACTTGAGCGTCTCCGACAACTTTGTGAACCTGCGGCACGAGGGCCGGGTCAGGGGAGACATGACTGAGGGTGGTGACGACAGACGAGATGAAAGGGACCGATGGGGCATGGGCCTCAGATTGGGGCGTCTGGGTCCACTGTACACATAAACCTATCACGGAGGCGCACAATTCGCCTTGCTCTTTTTCCGTCAGCTTGTTTCTTGACACCCTTATCAAGCAGAACCGTAAATCCTAAATTTTTTATACACAAATGTGGATCTCCTCTGAATCGTGCTTGCTTACTGCCGGACTTTCTAGACTTTGCAGGTTCTCCGCGTACATAATTGTTCCAGTGACGGAGGGTGAGGCCAGACCTATAATGTGGGATACTGGAGCAAGAGTCCATATACAGGCAGAACAGGCCAATAAGCCCACTGCCCTGGCACCAGTTCACATGGTATAGTTCCAGTGAAAAAGACTGAAGTGCCACCATTGTAGTTCCTCCTGTTCACTCACCCCCGTGAATGCCCCTCCGTCTTCTCCAGGTTGTTCCGCTTAGCGAAGCGCCGGTTGCCATCCATGATGAATGCCATGTGTTTGGGGACATGACCAGCCTTCAGTACATTCAGGCAGAGATTCTCATACCAGGTCAGCTTCTTCTCGCTGATCCAAGTCATGCTGTGGCTCCTGAAGCAGCAGGCAAGATCAGATGTGGCTGCAGAGAAGCAGCAGTGTGGGGAACTGCACAGCATGTCCTGGCTTTTTGTTGCAAGCATGGATAGCAAATCAAAGGAGTGTTTTGCTTTATGTCCAACCAGTCATAAATATCATGCTAAGAATGACTGATCAGCAAAGACTGAATGAGACATTGATTTTCAACATTCCTCTAAGCTCTTCTGTCTTGTGGTGTTTTATGAGGCAAAGATTATTTCCTGAAACATTCCCAGCAAATTCAAAGGGCACCTGGTGTCAATGATAAGAAAATAAATTAAAAGTATGACAAAAGAACAATCCAAGTTGTCAATCTAAGGTAGGAAAAACATCCTCTACAAAAATACCATCCCACAACATAACAGTTTCTGTAGTATCAGTGATGCCTGCAAACAAGTTTGTATAAACACTATAGCATTTTGCACATGAGGAGAGTGGAGAATCCTCAATTCTACAGGCATCCTGAAAACAAATTGTCCAGGCTATCTAGAGTTTTAAAATATAATAACTTGTCATCCCATAAGACTAAGCATGCATAGCTTTCAAAACCATGATTTATGGATCAAGTAGACAAAGATTGGAAGGTTTTGTTGACTATAAATTGGTAAATTTGGTCACCAAAGAGTTGAAACTTGATGGAAGAGGATGAACAATACTGGTAAAAATGCATGAAACAGTTATGGTAGGACCCTTATCAAGTAGTATTGCAAACTGCAGCAAATGCATTATGAACAGGGATTTTGTTTACAACATTCAGTCAAAATTTTCATGACTGGACTGACATCTGATTTCCACACACATGCTAAGTAGTACTTGCAGCATGGACCAAAGCTCCATCCCACAATCATGAAATTCTAGGTTGAAAGAATAATTTGGTGATTAAAAGTTTCACCTAGCACAATGTTCAGCATTGTTGGTAATATCCCCTGACATCACCAGACCAATTGTACAGCTGTCACTGCCGGCTGCGGGCTTACATTGTCAGGGATTAATAGCAAGCACCCAAAGCCATTTGAACCACTCCCCCACAGGTGATTTATCAGGAGAAAAACACTGAAACCAACTGCAGTACCCAGACAGACAAGCCAACTCATCCCTCATGCATCATTTTCAATAACACGCATGGCCAGCTTATCCACCTCAGCATGTTTAACTTAATAATATTACGTGCATGATATCGCCCTTCCCTGCGGCTCATACCTTATGGGATGTCCCAGATAGGATTCCCTTCGCCGATTGCGTACGGTTCACGCAGACGACAGAAATGGCTTCCGGAAAGTGTCTTCACGCAAAGCTTTCAGCTCAACAGTTAATACGGACCGAGCACCTCCGCTACATATCTCAATGGCCCGGCTTTCCACGCTCCCCACGGCATTCCATGCGAACAGACTGCCGGCTAACTAGCGCATAGCACAGCGGGTAGAGAACTCTCTGTTGATTGCTGCCTGTATGTCTGCTGACCGTATGACTACTGCCATATTTCTAGCGGACTTTCCGCTATTCTAGAGAAACTTTAAGAAAAGTATTTAATATAGAGACTATCTGAAGGCAGTTTGGTTACTCTAGCCCAGAAGTACGTTAATTCTTAGCTGTGGGCCTCCATACGGAGCAAAGTCTGAATGGAAGCAGACACGTCAAATAGTCGAGTTATTCAATTCTACCGCAGTTGATGCAAATGATGAAGTGCCAGCCTAACCGGCATTCAGAAAGGTATTATTGCTCTACTAGCTGACTGCACCTTACAGTGATCCAGAATTAAATGCCGCTTGGAATTTCGATTCCCGGTGTTCTCCATTGCCGTTAATGTGATCGGAAACCACAATTTTAGGGATATAACCAGTGTGGGATGTCGTACATGGTGGCAGGGTGTCAGCCATGTGCGAATATGGCCTAGATCTGAACTGCTTAACTGTGGTGGACGGTGCTACTGCACGTGGAAGAACATGCAATCATTTACGACCTGGGCGCTGAATGAGTTCCAAGGCCATGTAATACGGTATGATCATCCGGGGATTTTTCCGGCACCTTTCTTTCACCATTACAGTGACGTCACAAAGTCGCAACCTGGCATCACAGCGCCGGCTGCATTACCTTCGCGTCTGCTACACCGGTGCACCTTCTAACAAATGCATCTGGTGATCGCCACAGGGCACTTCAAAAAGTACTACGAGGAAATATGAAGGGGGGTTTTTGTCACGCCTGTTGTAAAACAGCGAACATACCTAGGGACCAGGAACCCATCTGCCATGGCATTCCCATTTGCTGAGGATGCCAAACATTGAGTCTGTGGCGATGCATTAAAGTTGGCGAGCCTACAGCTGCTTAAATGCAGGTTAGCGAACTTGGCTAAGGTCCAGCCACTGCCAAAGGAAGAAATGAGCGGCACCAGGATCATCAGTCCGACCTGTCGCGTTGAGCCTCAGCACTATACATAATAACGCGCTGGGTTGCACTGGTGTGCGATTGATGCAGTTTGAGACGACGGAAGTGGTACGCTGCCTGGTAGGAACATAGTACATTGTGGACATCGCACATCGCGTCAACTATGCCACGAAGCCTCCGAAGGTCGTGGTGCGTGGCGTTAATCAAGATCAGTATTCGTCACGCCATGCAGCCAAGTTATCGAACACACGTATGACTCATAATTCGCCATATTTTACTAAAACGATTCTTGCGCCAGCATACACTTCATTGTGCACATTTGGCGAGGACCCAAAGTAAACAGGGCGGGGGGGGGGGGGCGGAGCTCACATAAGCACAACGATATTCGCTTCGCGCTGACACCTGAGGTCGCACCTGTTTAGCTGCGCGTCTGGCAGCAGCTCGCTCAGCCCCAGCCTGATTAAACCATCTGAGGTGCAGATGGATGCGCGTCTTCACCAGCTTCCGAGCAATCCGCTTGTCCAGCGCAGAACTTTCTCAGCAGGAGCTTTGTGGGGCGGTCCACGATGCCAATGTCTCGGTCCATGCCTCGGTCCATCACTTGTTGGAACACGATTCGAAAGCCTCGACAACGCTTGTCCAGGCCGACAACGGCACCATCAGGTCACCCTGTCTAACCGTGTGTATCCAGCTGTCTGGCACACAGCTGGGTGGTGCCTCTCGGGTCGACAGTCCCATACTTGGATCAAGGCGTTTGCAGTTGACCGCCACGAAGTCCGCAACGAAGGCCAGCGGCCCGTGCCCGATGTGTGTGTCCTCGTCCATTTCGTCGCCGCAATGGGGGCCATTTTCGGTCCTCTCGCCGTCACCGCCATGGAGCTTGCCTTTGCCCGATTCGTCGAACCCGCCGTTCTCGTCCACTTTGTTCAGGATGGGCATTGGAGGCATCGCGGCTGCTTGCTGGTAAGCGGCCTCCACGTCGTCCGTATGCGTTGCCGCTTCCACCACAGCTGGATCTTGGATCTGCGACACAACGAAACGGTCGTTTCCGCGTACCTATCAGGCGCATTAATCAGACCCTTTTGCATATCACCAGTTTTTTTTTCATTACGAGAGCAAAACGTCTTGGGCCCGGACATGCCCATTCTTTCGTTATCGCATGCTTGTTTTTATACACAACCGCCTTTTTGTGGTCCAGCGTGACATAATCCGAGCGGGTAAGAGGGACAGTCAACGGCCGACGAGTACTGCACTGCGTGCCCCACTCTGATATCTCCCTCTCCTGGCCATAACCACGGATCTATCTGGATGGACCCGTTTCATGGTCCCATTTCATTGCATCGGCTGTCACAGGGGGGTGGCGCCGCCATTACTGTTTTTCGACGGCCCTCCGAGGGCCCTCCGAAACTCCAACGGCAGGGCCCTCCGAGGCTCCAATCCCCCCCCCCCCCTCCGCTTCCATTCGCTTCTGCCCGTGAGGTTTAAGGCCTATGGTTTAGGCACAGGAGCAGTTTTTTTTTAACCACGGTTTTATTGCATGTAATCCCCGGGGTTTGGTGACCAGGCAAATGGCCTTTATTTGAAATCTCATTGACACTATTATCTACATATACACTGTATTATACACTATAAATCTATTTGACACTACCATGGACAGTAACACGAAGAGCCCAAAAGTGGTTCAAAAGTAGCAAGACTCACAAAAAGCCAAGTAAACATGTACGGTGCGCAGGTGAAAGAACTGTTTAAGGCACCAGGGCAAACCAATATTAGAATCTCATTGATGCGCTAGGTACTGTACCTATTAACGATTGTGGGGTTTGTTGGTCAGTTCACAGTGCGTAGATGTACTGTCAATGGGGCTGGGACTCGCTCGTGCGAACTTATCCTCCCCCCACGTCGCAAACCCTGGCTACGTCCCTGACCCTCGCCCCCCTTCGCCCGTGTAGTATGGATGGCTGTGCCACTTGTGTGGCAGTCGGGCCCCACTTTGTAAACAAAAGTATGGCCGGAAAATCTCGCTTGAATCTCGTATTGCAGTCTTCAAACTGCACGGAGCGGTATGGATTATGCAGGCATTAGTGACTGTGAATTGGGTTTAAAGATTGCTGCATAAAACAGACGGGAATTTTCCTTTTAAGCGCACGCATACTCACTTCGGTGTGCCGGCGATGTCCAGCCGCATAGAAGGAACTGCACTTGGCCGAAGGCATGGTTTAACATTGGGTATAAGACTGGCCTTAACCGGATGGCTAGGACCATAGTCATAATCTTGAAAATGATCGGGCCAAATTAATGCATTCTCCGCATTTATGGTGTTAGTCCAAGAGCAACGGTTCACTCATGTTTCTAGGACAGCTGGATCGTTTTTTGCAAAAGAAAAATGTCTATTGTGCCGTTTCACATTCTTGCAAAAGGCTGCTCCACAAGATGGCGTCTTGCTGCCAAAAAAAACTGCCTTTGATGCTCATTTTTGCCCCACGCTCACACATTACTTCAAAATTTTCCCATCCGCGACATAATGGCACGCACTGAGGCAACACAACAGCACAAACTTGATGCCACACTGCGCGATAATCGCGATATTACATTTGATACATTACATTGGTATTACACGGCGTTGACGATAATAGATAAGACGAACCACAGCATTTCTGCGTGACGACTGCTTTCCACGCGATGCAGTCGACGTTGCCGTGCAACGCCTGAGCGCGAGCCATTACGACTTTGTGACGTCACCACCTGACGTTATCCAGGCGCCAGCCCGACCAATTTCTCAAGCCGCGATGATGACCCCCTGATGAGTTCCAAAGAAGGATGGCCATGGCTCGAAATTTTCTCAGCTTCCATTCCCTGACCATTCCATCCTTTCATTCCATCCATGACCATGCAAACCATTCGGGCTTATCGAAGCACACTGTGGACACATCTTTATTCACCTACCGCGAGCTTATCCACCGGCAGGAACATGTCCCCGTGAGACATCTGAAGCACTGCAACCATGTCTCCATTCGAGATGGGCAGTACAACGAGGGCAGTCGGTAAAGGCAGAGTCTCAGGACATGGCCGGTGCCTTACTTCCTGGACAAGATGCTTGTCGTCGATCTCGCTCCAGCCGCTCCTGATCCCACTGGTCAATCAAATCCCACGTGTCAAAAGACGTGTCAGGAGCCCCGAAGAAGACCCCAAGATCTGGTCCCAGCATCCCATAAACAGTGATTCAGGCAGGGGACAAGTGCCCTCTCCGCCTCCTTAGGTTCCGACCACTGCAAATCGCTGGCCCCGGCTTTGAAGCAGCTTAGGAAGTGGGGTCTCAGGTTCAAACCGACATGGAGCCGACTGTACGGTCCTGGTGGTGCATGACTGACATATGGGCCCCTGTCGACTCAAGGAGCCGCGGATCAGCGCCCAGGACCCTCTGACTGACATCGAAGTGCCCAGCCCTGTGGGCCGCCCTCCTGAATGTAACCTGCGGCCGACCCTTCGGGCCCCCGAAAGGCCCCTCGGGACCAACGATCTAGGGTCCTGTTGGACTCGGGCCTGCCCTTCACCCCCCCCCCCCCCCCGTAATGATGTGACCTGAAATATCAGTGAGAGGGCTTCTATTACGGCCCTCTTATTAGCGTTCTCCGTCCCTATTCTAAAGGGTCTGGACACAAAACCGAATGGTTGGCTCCGTGTCGTTTGGGGTTTTGGGACCCATTTCCCCAAGCAGAAACGAGGCCTGGGCCCACGACTTGCAATGTTCGGGTTCCTTAACACAATGAGGGGCTTATGAATCGGTTAGGGACCGCAGTATCTAACAGGGGTCCTGTGGCGGCAAGTGGTCTCGAGCCTGCGAAGACCTATTTTTAGGGGCCCGAAGAGGGACCCGGAGGGTCTCGAGACCAAGGATCAAGCTCCCAGTTGGAAAGCTGAGGGGCCCAACGGGCTGGCTGCATGTCACTTTTGAAACTCCCGCCTGCAGAACCGTGATCTCAAACATCAGCTAAATGGCCTCTTGCACCGATTGGGGACCCCTGAGACAGTGCGTTCTGCTATTTCGACCAGAGATCACCAGCACTCAACAGTCATCGCCACGTCGGCGTCACCATTTCCCGTGAAGGCACAGGGCCGGGCCCACGATTTGCATTGATCGGGGCGCCTGCAACAATGCGGGCTTCTGTATCGGTCAGGGGCCCAGTGGCTAGAAGGAAGCCCTGCGTCAGCAATGCGCTTCAAGTTGGCCAGGAGAACATTTGTTGAACAAGTACGGGGATGGAACGCCAAATGCCAGAATGTCTCTGGCGTTGGCCGCGACCCTCTGACAATGAAAAGAAACACGACATTATGTGATGAGAGCTCACATTTACACAATGAAAGGATCCTGTGTTAGTCCGGGCCCCCAGGACCGAACTGTGGGCCCTCCAACCCAATTCCAGCCTGGCCCGTTGAGCCGAGCTGAAGTCTCTGCGCCAATTATTGCACCACCTGCGGCGATCAGGGATCTTGTTGCGTCAGTGGCTGTTGTTGCAGTTCCAGCGTCGATCCAGGGCAAACTGCGGGAGTCAGAAGGTCTCCGGCGTAAGGGAGGGGACCAACGCGATATGATGTATCCCTCTAAGGGTCTCCGGATCGACCAGGGGATCCCGCCCCGTGCCGTCAGAACGACAGGCGGGAGATACTCCGCGTTGGGACGGAATGGTCTTTCAGCCCTTGACCGGGAACAGAAATGTGTTCGCTAGTGTTCTAGTGAAGGGGAACCCTTTTCCTGGAAAGAAAGGAGTCCCTTTCAATATTGAATAAAGTGAGTCGAAATGAGTTCAAAAATGAACAAGGTCATCCCATTTTGCATGAAAACGTCCATTATTTTGCAGAATCGACTAATCAAATAAATTACATCAAAGTGTCTGAGCCGTGTACTCGCAATTTCGGTAGCAAGGGCAGCGATGGGCGGGTTGTGGTTTCCGTAAAACAGAACAGCGTTAGCTACTGCAAGCGACAACAGGCGGCGTGCGCCGTGCGCGAAGACGACCGTTGTGAAGTACTATTCTGAATGTCTCAAAATTAATTCGTCGTCCAAAATTAGACTGTGTGAGTCTCTTTTTGCAACTTTGAGTGTTCTTTACACGGATTAGTAATTACAGCAGCACGAGAAATATAGATTCTACCTTTACTTGTCCAGTTCCACCGCCAAATCCCAGTACCTGTTCACCGTATTGTAAAGACTAGTCTGTTGTCATCGTCAATCTAAAAATCGCACAAGTGAAACAAACACACTTTCGTATTGCGATCTAAATGTACAATCTGATGTCCTGAGGCGTTCAAAAGCATTTCTTTCAGGTGCGTCATCATTTTCGTCCGTCCGTTGGCCACTGTTACGCCACTGGGCCGACGTTGCACGGCCTGTGGAGGCTGCAGCCTGGTTGTTCGTGCGAAAGAGTTCGTTAGTGTTCCGGAGGACCATCGACTTGATTCGAATACAGACGTTGAAAAGGAAGTCTCTATTAGCCAAAGAGTTGCAAGGCAAATGTAAGAGATAGGTTGGAGGGGCGGCGTCGCACACTCCGAGGTCGTCGTCGTCGTCGTCGTAAATGCTGACGCGGCTCACGTCGAGCCGCGCCGTCGGAGCTTGAACGTGGAATGCTCGGCAGGGACCGTGCGTACCCGCCCGCGTGTCCCCATAAACCCACGTGGCCCACATATGGGCTCCAGATGGTGGGGATCAATTGGAAGAGGGGCCGCTCACACCATCGCGGAGACGCCGCCGCCGCGCCGGCAGCGATGGCCCGTTTGCTCGCTAACACTGGTGATGAGGTTTTTGTTGGTAGGATTTGCGAAAGCGCACGTTGAAAACTACGTTACAGGATTTCGATCACTAATCGATCCTGACTGAATGTAAAGCATTTCCAGACAAGCGTGGCCTGGCCATGTTAATACAAATTTTTGACCCGTTTCGAACTACTATTTACATTTGCAGAGTCCTGGGCATCTCTGCAGAACCCAAATCAAAGTTTTGGCAAAGTTTCTAAGCTCCATCAGTTTAGAGAAAGTCCACTGGACTATTTTAGAATGAACAACTACGGCGATTTATTTCATGCCGACGTTTAACCCATGATTTCTTCAGCTTATTGACCATAAAGTCCAAATGGAACTGATGTGGTAGATTCTGCCTTCTGTTCCAGTTATAGAAGGTGAAAATGAAAAAATAGCAAAGAAAACATATCCTCATTCACAAATGGGCCGTGTCCCGCCATTAATTTGGAGCAGAAGTGGGGGGGGGGGGGGGGCATTTCACTATCAGGGCACCCTTTGTCAACCTGCACTACCTTTTTCAAGATGCTGGCTACGCCCCTGCCCATAAACACGTAACGCTATGTGATCCTGGATCCACCCTTATTATCCAGGCACATCTCTGGTTGTCATACTCCCAGAACGGCGAACCATGGTCCTGTACAGCAGTGGCAGCGTGAAAACGTCGATGCCGACGAACCACCGGCATTTCATCTCAGTCTCACGGCCGCCAGCATCTGGTTGGCCTTAGAAACCGCCCCGTCGTCTGCATATGGAACTCGAGCCTGCAATTCACGGACATTCAGAGGCTCTGTTCAGTGGCTCGACTGCGATTTCGATGCAATTCAGCGAAAAGGTTAGTTGCGGGTTCCATGTGCCGATGTGCATTACTTGACATCATTGGTGTTAAAGGGTGGGGGGGGGGACACACCTCTGAACTCTTGGTCAGAGCATCGAGGTCGAACTGGAAAGGTGAGGCGGCCAGGGGCCTCGGAACATGAGTCCATACTGGTATCCGCGAATATCTTGACCGCATTCCCCGCACTTGATCTGGTAAATCGTTGCGAAAATATTGAACTGCGTTGGTCCCAGCACCGATACTTCAGGCGGGCCGCCGGCGACGTCGGTCCAGTCAGTCTTCGAGCCCTGCACCCGCACTCTGTCCTTTCGGCTGGTTAGGGAGGCCCTGTTCCAGCGCAGCAGGTTACCTCGCACATCGCAAGCATGGAGCTTGAAAAACGAACTGTTATGGTACAAAATCGAACGCTGCACTGAACCGAGATACGCTACATCCACCGGCTTACACTCTTCCACCGCGGTGTTTCAATCTTCCATGATTCCTAGCAGCTGGTTACAAAAAGAACTAGGAGAAACCTATTTTGGATCGCATGAAGGAGTCCAGTCTCTAAGAAGTGTCTTGTAAGACTTTACCTGTTAAGAGATTCAAGCTTTTTGGACGGAACAGCAGTAAGACCTCACTGGGCGGTAGCTCGCTGGGGACTGCCGGTTACCTTTCTTGAAGAAGAAGACTACCTCACGAGACACCCACAGCGGGCAACCTTCCGAATGGCGATGATCTTTGGAGCAGCATGCTCAGGGGCACTGCCAGGACGTCTGCAGACTTACGTAGAACCCTGGGATGAACATCATGTGACCCAGGGGCGCTGGATGGTTTCAGAGAGGCCTGTCTCCTCGCCATGCCTACGCCTTCACGTTACGGTCCGTCGAAGTTACAAGGCATGTAGGCACGACAGTGGTCCCTTCATCCGTGGAGACTCTGGCTAAGGTTGTACAGGGAACGTTGGTCTTGCCGTGGTGGCCGTTGGTGAACGCTCCACCATCGTTCAGAAAGTCTTCTACCCCACATCTCGTGCGTGGTCTTCAGTTGGTTTTCCTCCAAATGGCCTACAATTTGTGTTGAGGTTTTTTTCAGTGTCTTCTCGCATTTTTCCGAATGTTTCCTGTTAGCTTCCTTTTGTCATTGTGACACCGCACAAACCTGGTGAAGTCCAAAACGGCCTGTGCCCGGGTGTAAGCTAGCCATGTTTTATTGTTCTTCGGCTGCAGGGCTTTCCAGTCCATGTAAACGTTCTTCCTTGGTGTCTGGCTATTTTTGATGGAGCAAAGTAAGCTCAGTAGCCCTGGTGATGCTCTCCTTGAAGAACTTGTTGGCCTCCTCGGGGTTGAGGCTCTCCAACTGGGACCAGTCCATGGATCTTAATATGATAGTCATGGGCTTATAACCCACGTGCATCAGCCACCCGGGATGATGAGTTGGCGGCCCTGAATACCAAGCTAATAAGTACATTATTACCACATAATTGCTATATTCTAGCCCTGGCAATTATTTAATTGTGCGGACCATTCCTTCCTCATCATTGACGACAGGATCCAATACGTTTGGGGTTGTACCCAAACGGTAGCGAGCTGGCTGCCGAACGTGATGAAATAGAACACAGCTCTGGATTGTGGGATGTTCGCGCTCGGGTTCAGTGACGTCACGTGTGGGCAGCCCATCCTGCCGTTCGATATGCCGATTACGGCAACCTTGTCAATAGTAGTGGATGCGCCAAGTCGGTGCGGTGTGCACGTGTCCAGAGAAAAATGCATCGTTTGATTGGTTTA
The DNA here is from genome assembly GCF_011947565.3 of Pollicipes pollicipes. Classification (NCBI taxonomy): domain Eukaryota; kingdom Metazoa; phylum Arthropoda; class Thecostraca; order Pollicipedomorpha; family Pollicipedidae; genus Pollicipes; species Pollicipes pollicipes. The sequence goes on along the minus strand of NW_023596448.1, from coordinate 8,530,871 downwards.
ATCGTGTGTGCAAACGAACCAAGGACTTGACAGATTGTATCAATTAGTAAATGGGACGGATCGTCATCTGATACTGATGACAGCTGTTCCTCAAAAAAAACTCTTTGCCTCAGTCAGTCTGAGGCAAGTTAAAACACCTACAATTTAGTGGTGATAAAACCGGACATTACCGGCTTGCCGAAGGAGATGCCCGCTGCCTTGCGTGCTGCCTAACGGACTTACATATTCACAGCTGAGGAACAAGGTGTCATTCACACTTAAAGCACTTTAACTTCAGTTGTACCGGTTCCAGGGTACTTGACCCAAATGAGAGCCCCACATCATTCAGCTGGGGAGGGTCTCGTTCAGAAGCATTATGTCTGTCTCGCAGTGACAAATCAGCATAAACGAATCATCCCTTTTGCTGAGGAGCTGATCTACATTATTGTGTAACACCTTCATCTCTTGACAACCTCTGCAATGTTACGTTATTGTTGTTAGCATTATGTCGTCACATCTATTCTGAAGAGCGAACATCGTTTGGAGATGACCGTCTCCTTGTGTCCTCTTCACTCGCTGGTCTAGCTGTCCGTCCCTCAATGCCAGCCACAGTCCCCCTAGCTTGAACAGGGCAATCCTAGGTCCCATTCCGGATAAAAGGACTGGTAGGGGCTACCGAAACTCATATGGTGTGATTCAAGGTTTAGTTTGGAAGTTGGGTAATCACCTGCGCATTGTTTGCCAGCAACGTTTTGGGCTCTCATGTGGTTTGTGCATGGATTGATGTATGCTGGAGCGAGCGTGCGCTCGTGTGCAAACAAAATATGGCGCGGTTTTAGGCGTTTTCTCAGGATTGATCTCGTGTCTCGGCGACCCGGAGCAGGGAGCGACATGAATAAACTGCAACGTGCAAGTGCATGCACCATCTACAAGCACATCCCGTCAGGCCAATACCATCAGACCTAGAGCGACGGCAGCCCAGATGGAGATGCGACCAGCGTCACGTCTGAATATGGTCTGGTACACAACATGCTGGCGCTGAAGCCGGTTGAGCTCGGGCCGTGAAATTGTACAGAAACGTAAACCCAACCTTCACGGTGACTAATATCCACACTTGATATCCGAAAAGTTCGCTCGCCTTTGCTGTGATAGCACAATACATCCGTCACGATAAATTCGACGTTTCCAGTCCCTTGCAAAACGCCACCCGCCTTTGCCAACCCAGCACCCATCGGCCACCACGTATTTACATTGAATCTGCGACTTTGTACTGGCCAGGGCCGTACTGACCGCCCTCCCCGCAGAGGATTCCAGTGTATATCCGGCGAATGCTGAGTCATCTGGCAGCCGGGGTCGTGGCTAACCGGGACGAAGACGAACCAGCTGGCAGCATGGCATGCAAACATCACTGGCGCCCCTCTTCGGTTTGGGATACAGCTGGCGGCGTCCCGTCGAGTGCAATAGCTGGACGGGCTCATTTTATCACAGTCGTGTGCATCACGTATTCGCGCAACAGATATTTAGAAGGGTTTAATGACGATTGGAATGCAGGCGATGAAGCCAGTGATAGTTGAGCCCGAACAACAGAGCCTGAAGAACCAATCCAGGACAGCTGGACCAGTGACAGGTGAACCAGTAAGAACTAAACCATTACCACTTAGGCCAGTAACAAGTGGCCAGGTGCCAACTGGCCCGTGATCACTGAGCCAGGGACAAACTGAGCCAGGGACAAATCACGCCAGTGACGATGAAACCAGGACAACCTTCTCGGTGTCAACGGTGCCAGAACAACTGAACCAGTGACACGGAATACGACCAGGCTGACCACCAGCACCAGCATATTACCCAGGCTGACTACCAGCACCAGTATGTTAGCCAGGCCGACCACCAACACCAGTATATTAACTCATTTCACTATTATAAAAATGAGGTCATATGTGGTTTGACCAATAAGTTTTGGTTTCTTAGCCATTTTTTCTGGCTTAAAAATAGCAAATTCGAGCCTTAGTTGCATTCAGTTGTTGCTGTTGGAGCAGCCCCGGCCGATCCTACCTGTGTCGACCCCAACTACCTGTGGGCCACTGGTCCGAGTTAGCACATGAGACAGCTCTGAGACGGCGCCGGTCCACGAGCGCTGTCTGAGCGCCACTGATCCGAGTCGGCACCTGCACAGCTCTGAGACGGCGCCGGTCCACGAGCGCTGTCTGTGAGCGCCACTGATCCGAGTCGGCACCTGCACAGCTCTGAGACGGCGCCGGTCCACGAGCGCTGTCTGTGAGCGCCACTGATCCGAGTCGGCACCTGCACAGCTCTGAGACGGCGCCGGTCCACGAGCGCTGTCTGTGAGCGCCACTGATCCGAGTCGGCACCTGCACAGCTCTGAGACGGCGCCGGTCCACGAGCGCTGTCTGTGAGCGCCACTGATCCGAGTCGGCACCTCTGCTCTGAGACGGCGCCGGTCCACGAGCGCTGTCTGTGAGTGTCACTGATCCGAGTCGGCACCTGCACAGCTCTGAGACGGCGCCGGTCCACGAGCGCTGTCTGTGAGTGTCACTGATCCGAGTCGGCACCTGCACAGCTCTGAGACGGCGCCGGTCCACGAGCGCTGTCTGTGAGCGCCACTGATCCGAGTCGGCACCTGAACAGCTCTGAGACGGCGCCGGTCCACGAGCGCTGTCTGTGAGCGCCACTGATCCGAGTCGGCACCTGCACAGCTCTGAGACGGCGCCGGTCCACGAGCGCTGTCTGTGAGCGCCACTGATACGAGTCGGCACCTGAACAGCTCTGAGACGGCGCCGGTCCACAAGCGCTGTCTGTGAGCGTCACTGATCCGAGTCGGCACCTGAACAGCTCTGAGACGGCGCCGGTCCACAAGCACTGTCTGTGAGCGCCACTGATCCGAGTCGGCACCTGAACAGCTTTGAGACGGCGCCGGTCCACAAGCGCTTCGCCAGCTGCCTCCATAACTCTGTCTCTGGAACAACACAGGCCGACCATGCCCAATCGACCACCCAGAGCACGAGACCCCGAATGCCAGCAGGGATTCCCCAGTTGGCCTCTGCTAGCACCGCCACTGGTCGATGCGGCCCCGGCCGGCCAGGCCGGTGATGGAGGAGTGTGGTCCCTGCTGCGGTAACATCTTTCCGTTGCGTATCTGACCTAATCTGCGATGTGCGGCAGCGAACGGATGAGGCGGACGTGCTGGGAAGCGAAATCGGAGCGACCAGAGCGCACCGACGGCAGAAGTTTCGGCGAATGAACAAAGTTGAATCCGTTTCTTTTAAAATCGATGGGGTTTATGAATGAAAACGTAATAAAGAAATGAAAATGGGCGAAACTCTGTGACAGCGGTGACGATGTAAGGAAAAATTTCCCTGTCTGGGAAATCATTTGTAAAAAAATTGAGAGATCGCCGCCCCCCCCCCCCCCCTTATCACGTCCATGGCACGTGTCAAAGTATACCGGTTTTAATGATGAGTTAACTATTTTAGGGAAACACGTAAAAATAAGACGGCGAAAAACATGCCGTGTTGTTTTACGACACGCAAAAAATGCACACACCTGTGGCGCACTAAACTGGGTGTTTGGTGAACTTTTGCATTGTGCCTTCCCGACCGTGTAATCCTGCGCACGCCCCTGTCTCACCGCTTATCTTGATGCTAAATGAGTGGCTTCTCCTGATAACATGACATTCTTTGCTCGTCGTTTGTCTATTCTCTACATTCCCAGTGCTTCCCAATAGTTTTTTCATAGAGAATCTGTTGTGGTATCCGTATGGTAATGGCATCCAACGTTATTTCGCCACAGAAAACAATGCATTGATTACCAAATCAGAAACGACTCATCTTTAAACATAGCCCGACATTAGCATGACAAAACCGTTGCATCCTGAAAGCTACCACACTGGCGTAAGTAGCGAACCCAAACTTTTTGGCGGGTTTGTTTTCAGGCTTTATAACGTCACTCCGTGCCGAAGGCTTGCGACCACATTGTATTGGGTTGTTATATTTTTGTAATCTGTCACAACGTGTAGGAAATTTCATACGTTTTAGAAAATTTTCACAATGCTCGATCAGATATAAATGCGTGCTACTGGTTCCGTGCAAAGCGTGCGGTGACAGAATCAGGGTCTGTTCACGATCTTTTGCAGACCCAATGACACTGCAGAATGATATTTCTCGTTTGCTACCTTCGTCTGCACACTTCAGTTCTCAAGAAGAGCACATGGTGGCTCAAATCTCAACTCTGTGGAGAGACTTCTGTCAAAGTGTACGGCCTGTCCTCAGCAGCCACATGACGGCCACATGACACATGACAGCTACATGACGGAAGGGGCGATGGCGACCTGAGAGTCGCGCCCTTGTGTGGTTAATTTATCTGTCGGTCCAAAACAATTTTTCACCCGTTCCAGTAACTCTTACGGGTATTTTATCACTCCAGAAGCGAAGTAAACGCACGCGTCTGAACCAAATTTCATTAATATGCATAATCTGTGTTGGTGTTCTTGTGCTGCGCTGCTTTGCCGGTCTGCTTTGCCCTCTTCGTTGCGTCTGCTTTTGTCATGTCGCGGAATGCCTGGTAATAAGTGTCCTGCTGGGAACTTCTTAACGGGCTTTTTCTGACCAGTTTTCACCTAGTACCAAGTGCGGCACCTTCAGTTACCTACAGGTAATCGTTCAGGGTCGTATGACGATGTCGGTGCGCCCGCAAGGGATTGTCGACGTTCCACGCTATCAGGGCCCAGGGTTTGATTCTAAGGCGCCCGTTTGATGTCGGGGCCGACACAGTCACCATGACTGCTGCGATCGCATCATTCCCGACAGTGACACATGACATCGACCGACACCATTAGCGTCCGCTCTCTCCGCAATGATTTCTGTCTACGGCAATATCTGTCAGGGACATGGCCAGGAGGGATAGCAAGGCATTGCCTCCCCCCCCCCCCCCTCTGAGCAGTGGTTTACACTAGATACTGGGCAATTCGCAGGAATTCAGCCAAAACGTGTAACAATTAACAGAAAAATTGATATTTGGCCCCCTCCGTTTGGGAAAATTCTCGCAACGCACCTGACACATAGCATACCCATGGCGACGTGTGTCCTCCCCGCTGTGAGGTCAGTGTCTGCCGACGGAGTGATGTTTGGCAGTCGAGCAGCGTCTGCTCCCCCCCCCCCCCACCCCATCCCACCATGCAACCTTGCTCCTATTGACACTCACGCAGTCAGCGAGTGGCGTCCACCCTCCCAGTGGCGTCCACTCTACCAGTAACGTCCACTCTCCCAGTGACGTCCACCCTCCCAGTGACGTCCACCCTCCCAGTGACGTGTGACCTCTTTTATCGCCGCCATCTTTCCCAGCGACGTCTGACTCTCTAAATCCTGCTTGTCTTGGTCCTGTAAGTACCAAAAGTCCGGTCCGCAAAGCCTCAAAGTGTATTCGCGGTGGAGTCTGCCCTGGTAGTGACGTCTGCCCTGGCAGTGACGTCTGCGCCCCGACCCAGTGACGCCGATGACGTAACAGATCGATGGTGGCGCGCGAGCCGAGAGTCGGACAGAGCGCGCGCCGCCGACCCGCCGCCGGCGTCTCCCGGTCGATACGGGGGATAGTCGGTCCCGCCTCTCAGCGCCCGGAACAGTGTCCGCGCCGCCGCCGCCCGCCCCGCGCGACATGACCCCTGGCCGCGCCCGGTCACGGCTCCGCTGTCCCCTCTGACCAGGTCAGTGAGGCGGCCACGCGCCGCCGTCGACGTGGCTGTGACGAGACGCTCGGTTGTGTGGCTTCGGCGTCCCGCCGAGCGCGGTGTCGGGCAACGCTAGGGCTTTTTGCGGTACGTCGGGCCTCCATGCCAGGCTGCCTCGCAGGGTGAGCTCCTGGCGACGTCGCTGTGCCGGCAGTCGTCGCCGAGTGCGCACGCGACGGTTGCCCTCGGCGGCGCCCCCACTGCCGCGCCTCCAGCAGCCCGGACACCTGGCCCGTCGTCAGTGTGCACGCTTGGGCAGGCGACAGCCTGCACACCCGGACAGGCGTCAGTGTGCACACCCGGACAGGCGTCAGTGTGCAAGCCTGGACAGGCGTCGGGCGGTGCTCTCGCCTGGGTAAGCTTCCCCCGGCAGCTTCGCACGGCTAATTGGTGCAAGGCGTCCGCGTCGATTCCGGCCGAGCAGCGCCGCGCGAGCCGCGGGACACGGCGGCAGATCGGCCGCCACCTGGCGCTGATCACTCCCGTCGGGGGTGGCCGGAGGGGGATCGATGTTCTCGA
>NW_023596448.1:8514633-8519633 GCF_011947565.3 Pollicipes pollicipes | reverse complement strand
TAGTGTCCAAAGCTGTATGAAGTAAAAAAAAACAATCCATTCGCTTTGGATGGCATTACACATGATTCCTTGGCGGGGTCCTTCATTTCAGCGAGCTGTTGGAACAGACCCCATAGGTGGGATCATCCGTTCAAACGGCAGCCATCGCGTAGGACCACGCGCCGCGCAGCTTCCGTCCAAAGCTCTCCCTGTGCCCCCCCCCCCCCCCCTCCCACAGCTATCGCAGAGGACAATACACCGCGCAGCTGCTGTCCATAGCTCTCACTGTGCCCTTCCCCCCCCCCCCCCACAGCTATCGCAGAGGACAACGCACCGCGCAGCCTCCGTCCATAGCTCTCCCGTGCCCCTCCCCCCCCCCCATCCGACTGACTTAGGTCTGATTCACAGTTGTGGCGGAGCTGGGTTCCCGTAACTGACCCGCTGGCTCTCCAGGCCGCGGTGGAAATGGGGCGTACTGTCCCAGAAACCCCAGCAGCGGGAGGGCGACGAATCATTCGTTGATGACAGGATTGGCCCACGGTAACGAATCTGCCAATATACTAAAATATGTAACAAACTGTTAAAATCGGTCGATGAAGCATACTGATTTCTGGGAGGCGCTGGAGCCCGTCGCGCGTTTGCCGCCTCTCTCCGCGGCGTCTGACACTCAGTGGCCCCCATCACTCACGCGCGCTCTCCCGCCAGCAGCGGGGGGGAGAAAAACGTCACGCGCATTATGATGAGACTGCCCCCCCCCCCCCACCCACAGACCACTGACGGATGGATCATGTGCGTAATGGAGCGTTAAAGTCCACTCCACTCTGATGGTGCGGAGCTCTAGCTTCCTGCCGCGGCTGGCTTATCACGAATCTACGTTGACGATCTAACGACGAATGGGTACTCAGAGAACTGAGCACCAATGTTCGAGTACCATTGAGTACCTGACCAGCTTCACGTCCGTACACCATGGACCAGACATTTTCTGTGCTGAGGTTATGTTAACTCAGTACTCCAATACCCAGCAAATTGGGAGAAGGACCCACAATACGTGACAACCGCTCCAGGCACTCCAGTGTCCAGGGCCTGGTGCTGTAACGTGTCTCCCCCTCCCGCTACCCCACCCCATGGACGAATGTGTCTTCGGTGGCAGCCTGGCTTTGACCCTGGACAGGCACCACCAGCGGACAGCGTGCGTGTGGGCCCAGACAGGGGGAGGGTAGTGGCAACGTCCCAAGAGCAACAGAGAGCTTTCTCCCCGTGCATCACCACTAGGTTTGACGTTAGCCTGTCGGAGAAGGCCCGCGGACCGAGATCGGTTGTCTGATACCCCAGCGTCCCTCAGTTGGTTCTGGGAGGTGCGCCACCCTCGCCTCCGTCTTGGTAATGAAGCGCTCGTGGGCCCGCTGGTAGGGGCACAGGGGTCGCGGCCGGGACTCGAGTAACACTGGCAGGACTCGGCGGCTACACTGAGCACAGCGCGCCGTCAGCTGCTGACTGAGAACATTAGCCTTAGCCGGCGGCTTTTCCGTGCTGTTCGGCTCATTCCGAATAGCAAGCACGGGAATAGCCGAGCTCGGCCTCCTGCAAATGGACCTCTGTTGTGAGTGTGATAGCGCTGTGGCCTAATGTTTCCATGGACCGTATTTTTGGTCCATGAACTTATCCGTCACCACATGTATAAGGAGCAGCACCATAGCCAACGATTGCGCTGAAATACGGCGCCGGCCAGACTTGACCACAGTATCACAGCTGTGACCACAGTATCACGTTCAAAAATACCCCGTTTTAATCAAAGTGCGTCATTCTGTCTCGGTGTTTTCCCTCTTCGGATCCTCACTTCTTCTTGCTGCCTAGGACATCCTGTTCTTGGCTGCTTCTCTCCTCCCAAGATAAGCTCCGCAAATACATAGCAGCGCAGCCGCCGTTCCTCTCCAATTAGAATCGCATGTACAGTTCAAAAGAAGCGGGCGGTGCGGGGCCTCCTGCAGTCGCAAAGGCCTGGTATGCATAAATACAATGCTAATCTAAGCGGCGAACAACACCTCTCTCCTCCTCCGGATCTTCAGCAAAGGCTAAGCTGGGTGCTGTATTGTTCGGGCCAAATTGGGTGCTGCATTGTTCAGGCTAAGCTGGGTGTTGCACACGCAATATCTATCGCCTGAGGCCAAGCCACTTGCTCAGAGAACACGAGCAGGGCCAGAACAGGATATTTTGCTTTAGGGCAGAAAGGTTTTCGGCTTTGGGCGCACAAAGGAAGCAGATACCGCAATTTCAGGGTAATGGCCCCTGACTTTCGACCACATTTCTATCGGCGACATATTGACGACTCATTTCAGTTGTTTCGTCACAGGTCGCATATTGACCAATTTCTTACTTATCTTAACGTTCAACACTGTAACACAAAGCTCACGAAGGGGAGGAGGATGAAATCGTTTTGCCTTTCTTTTTACCTTTCTTTTCTTTGCCATTTTGCCTTTCCTTGATATGGGAGTTCGAAAATCTTTAGGCAAATTTGAAATCTCTGTCTATAGAAAGCCAACGTTCACTGATCTTGCTGAGCTTCTGTTACTCATTCCAACGCTTTTAAGCTATGTGGTGTGTGAAAACAGTCATTTACGGGGTTTCCCGTATAAGTCTACTGTAAACTGTTTTGTTCCGAGCTTGATCGGCTAGGTCATATTTTCAGGAAAGCGGTTTCCCGCTTTCAATCATTAATCGTTCAATGAAGAGCTTCTTGGATGCAAAATGTAAAAGCCCGCACCGCTCGTAAAGTCCTGAGGCTAAATGAAGTTTGGTGTTGTCACATTTTGGAAAACAATCGATACGGCTGAAAAAATGAGCTTGCAAGCCTCTACAAGGTTTTTATCCTTTTCTGTCACCTGGAATCATGTAAGTGAACTCTTTTCTGTTGGTTAAGTTAAAATTCAGCTTCCCAAATGTGTGGTCTGCAGTCATTTTTAAATATTTTTGTGCTTTGTATAAGTATCTTAAGTGGGTTCAACCTTCGTAGATTGTACAGCAGAATGCAGCAGCATTTGGGAAGGCCTGACCGCATAAGCAGCATTCTGGCTAACCCAGACCCTTCGCCCATCCAAAACCATTCATCTGCGTGAGTCACGTACTTAACGTTGAAAACTTTTCCGTATTAAGACGTCACAGCAATTCTCTTAAACTTAGGATTTTATAATCGCTTCATATTCACAATCAAAAGCCGCCACCGAATATCATGCGGTCGGCATATCCTTTGCAAATTGGAAGGTGACCTTTTTCATAAGAGTCAAAACGACATTTCGTCGCGTGATTTTTTTGTACTTTTCAATCTGTCCTGTTTATGAGCGGAGAGGTCGTGTTCAGTTGTATAACTGCAACCGTTGTCATGTCGAGCGATGGGGTTGAATGCTGTACTATTTCATTGTAACTTCATTGAACTTGGACCATTGTTCTCGTCCTGAGGATCGAACGTAATGTAGTGTATCAAGACGTAGAAAACTTCATAAATGGTACTGTCGGTTGCTGTCCTTCCATAAAGTTATTACCACTTCACTTTCTGAGGACTCTCCGTATATATATATATATATATATATATATATATATATATATATATATATATATATATATATACTACGTACGCACACGCGCGTACACGCGCATGCAGCTGCTTACATGGCCAGTCCGTGCGACCAACCAGAGATCATTTTTCTCGGATGGCCCGGATATTGCCTCTGCACAAAAGCCTGGATCTCCCATCGAAGCCGACGGTGAATAAGCCGAACGGTCACCATGGAAACGGCTATGGAGGCCTCCCGTCGCAATGGCCCAGCACCGCCTCCGAAGGCCATCCGCGACGCGTGGGGAGGAGAAATTCCCACCGCCCCTGGAGTAAAGAGAGGCGTCAAATGCTATTTTGTGGAGACTGACGAGCAATGGGCAACGCGAGCTTTAAACGACTCCGGACGCACTTTTACTCTTTCACAAGCACAGATGCGCAAGCACATTTTTTATGCGCACGTTATTTCGTGCAGATGGATGGCATCCATGCTGTGGTCAGGAGTGGGCCGAAGGCTGGGTGACCGCGTATGGTTGGAAAACACTGGAAACGGATACACAGGCGACGTTGCAATTCTCAGCAATCTGCCGTGCAAAAAAAAATCGCCGAACAGAAAAGGCTTCTTCCAATATAGTAGAAATCTGGCCTGTTCTTTCAACAGGAGATGCTACTTGGTGTGCAGGTTAGGTGTATCTGGCAATAACCCTGATTCAGGTGTCTTAGCAGCCACTTAGCCATCAGTTATCGTAACTAACTTAGCAAACACCAGGCCGCTTGACATGTTGGCCAATTACGCAGGCAAGCAGGTCTGCTGCGAGCTCCGTAGTGCCGTCCAAAGCCGACTGTGATGATCATCAGGTCCACGTATTTCAACAGGGCTTGCATTTCAAAAAGCACACTGAGAAAACATGTCGTGTCTGCAAACAAACCGAATCGGGCACCGTCTGCAGTCACGGCACCGCTCGCCCGAAGTCCACCTGGTGTCTGTCGGACCTTACACTACCGGACCTTACACTAAGTTTGGCGAGGCGCCGAACGGGATGGCCCCGTCGTCTTCACCTCCACCAAAATCACCACATCTTCCACCACAAACACCACATATCCTACCACAATCCCACATCTTCCAACACAAATATCACATATCCTGCTTCAATCACCACATCTCCCACCACAATCACGACATCTCACACCACAATCACCACATCTCACACCACAATCACCACGTATCCTACCACAATCACCACATCTCCCACCACAATCACGCATCTCCCACCACAATCACGACATCCTCCACCTCAAGCACCACGCCTCCCACCGCAATCACCGCATCTCCCACTACCCCCGGTGTGTGGCAAAGTGTCACCAAAGTTCCGTCACTCCATCGTTTTCGTTACCGGCCTCCGTATCAGCTTTCACAGTGGAATTGATTGCGATTTCCAACGGCGGTATGTCTTATAGAAGTTGGCGACGAATC
>NW_023596448.1:8488218-8513633 GCF_011947565.3 Pollicipes pollicipes | reverse complement strand
TTTGTAGTCTTGTAGCCAAGAACACTGAGCCGCCATGCCAAGTTGTTGGGGTTTAACTAAACATTGGAGGATGGGGGAGGGTTAGGGTCCTCACATAGAATGCAGTCAGCACGCAAGACGAGCAGCCTGAAGTGCACACGGTGCTTCTACAGTGCGTGTTCGTGCCACAGAGGAGCATGAATGCTTCATGACCAGCTTTTGTGCACAACAAAAGAAAAGGATGTGAAAATGGTAGGAAAAGAAAGATGAAAATGAAACGTTCCTGTTTTGGTCTATCATTGTATGTCTGGCCACTTTTTTTCTTGAACTTGTGAATGTCTGTCATAAGTACTTCGTGTGCTTCATATTTACAGAACTGTGCTAATTACGTGCAATTCGTCTCAACAGCGTTTTATATTCGTAAACTGTGCTTCATAAACTGAACGTGCAACAAATGCTTTAAAATTGCATAAGCATTTTCATTTGAATTTTTCTTCAATTTAAACGTCAAATAATAATAAAATGGGGTAACGCAAGTCAAGATTAATAATGGCTAGGCTATTACTTGCCAACTGACGACACCAAAGCTTACTTGGTCAAATATGAAGCAATACCAGCTTATATGGCATTCACCACTATGTGAAGGGGACGTAAGCCGTTGCGTCAGCCTACATAAGCGTGCGAGAGGATTTTAGTTGAAGCGGGACGTAATGTCATTGGCTGTGAGTTCATGTGGCTAGAACATTTGGTAGAATAAGATGACATTTCCTTTCAATGTTGTTCGTCCGTTCAACATACTGATTTCGGACGGTTCAACAGGTGACTCGCCGTCGCTATAGTAGTTGATGTGCACGTGGTACGACCTGTTACGAAAGTGGCGTGCCGAAATGCTCCCTGTCATGTCTGCCTTGAGAGCAAATGGCAAATTTTAAAGGCAATGTTTCACATTTGAAGACATTGAAGCAAACATCAGATTTGATGAAAGAAGCTCACTTGAAATGATTGGTATACTTTTAAGTAAAAAAGTCTGCTCTAGGTAGCACAATTCCTCTGTTTAGCAGATATACTCCCTACATGCCTCTTTGTTTTATCACGTCGTTGCAACGTGCACAACATTTATTGAGAGCAGTGTTCCAATATTCGGTCACCAGGGTGGCATGAATGTCGATAGTTTTTCATTCTATTATACCCCGGCCTGTGACTCACTGCCGATCGCCCCTCCGCTTGTTCAAAATCAGCCAATCAACATCGAACCGCATGGCTGTTAAACCAGTATCTATGCGCCTCGGGCTTGACAAATGGACTGAGTAGGTCAGATGGCTGGGTCGGGGTCAAAGGGCAACGGATTAGCGTCGACGAATCGCGTGCGGAGCTGGGTTTAAATGACAGAGTTTATTTTGAGTTAAACAAATTCCACGACTTCGGGAATTGGTCATATGGTGTTACCAGATCATACGGTATCTCCATTTAATTCTTTCACTGTTCTTTTAAGGCACCTCAAAACTGTCTGAGGTGTCAGGATACTGTAACTGCAGCGTCAGAATGCAATCGGCACGAACCCCCACCCCGCTGCGCACTGTGAGTGCAAGGTCGACATAGGAGACCCCTCATCGTCCTAGGACATGTATATTGCGGGACCCAGCCCTGTCCCGTCTCGGGAAATGGGCCATCAAGCCCAGACTGACGCTGACTGGTACTGGTCAGCACTCATTATCTGGCGTGAGACACGCTGGACACGCCAAACCGAAAGCTGGTTTTCCAACCACTGGCTTTGGTCACTTCTATCGTGCGATACTTTATACAATTATACGGCACACATGGCGTCACGCAGTCTCCCAAGAAAAGGAAAACTATTAAATTTTGGGCCCCTGCCAAGAGAGCCTTGCCAAATATCACAGGATGTGCGTAATTCACACAGCCATGACAACAGGCAGACCTGAACAGATCGTTTACGCCATCAACACTTCAGCACAGCAACAGTATGAGACGCAAGGTGTCATTCAACATGCATTACCAAGAATACGTGCTAAGATAGGCCGCCACCGCTTGTGATACGGAGCAGTGCAGGAGCACGATTAGCTGTGATTTAATGTAAACTTGCTGTCTTTTAAGGTGGCGTCAAATATTCATAATGACATGAAGGCACTCAAGCTCCACCTGGTTCAAAACGGCGTCCCAACGAACCGCGTGGGCTGTGAATCCCCTGTAAAGTATGCTGATTCACACTCACATATTTGGATCCAGAGTCTGCTGGTTTCCGATAGCCTAGCTGCATTGCATCAAGATGCATCGAATGGTCGTTATTCGCGGAATTTAAATGAATTATGCCAAAAATAAACAGTGGTATAGCCCAACTTCTTGTTGAAATCAAGGAAAAATTGTCGGTTAGAGCTCAGCTGTTCTGGAGCATAACAATTGCTTTAAAGTGAGTGCTCCACATTTCTATCAGGTTTTGAACTGAAAGAGACATTTTGAAGATCATGTGGTGTGGTTCACAGTCGTGCCATCTATATTAAGACCTGGCCCCTTTTGTTTTTGAGCTACATGCCCGCGAAGATAATTGATAAATGCCCGCGACTTTTTCGGTGAGGGTATGTCTAGGTGAGCTTGGCGCTCACGTCATAACACCGCCATGCCAAACCTGACATTCTATAAGCAATGTGCCGATAAAGGCCAAGAAAAGCATATTGCCGTAATTCCAAACCTGCCATTCTATAAGCGATGTGCCTATCAAGGCCCCAAAACATATAGTGGCTGAGTTGGTCATATTTGGCGTTTCCTGGCATAACCTCCAACGGCCGTCAATTGGCTCTCATTTAATGTTGTGCGAGGCACGACGACGAAATCAAACAATGATGCATCGAGGAGGATATTACTTAAAGAGGCCATCCAGGCCAGGCCAGAGGCCATCTGGCCATGCCGTAACGTACAGAAGCATCAATATTAATTGTGGAGTTAGCCAAAATTCTGCTGAATGTTGAAGGCTGTACAAGTTACTGAAAATTTATGTAGTTCAGCGAGACTACGATACCCGGAGTAAGGGTAAATTCCATATCATGCAGCTCCATGTGGGAAGGCAAAAGTGACGGTTTCCTTTAACACATTGCACCCAATCAAGCCCGATTACGTTCTACCAGCCCAAAAGAGCTCAAGCTACATCTTAAGATCTCAAGTGGGAATAGCTCAGTGATGCGAATAACATCTGTTGCCAGCTAGAACCATGCAGTATTCAGAAGAAAACAAGTCTGTCACCAGTCTGTTTCATTCTAAAAGTGTTCGTCTCTTCGTACGCGTCAGGAGCAAAGGCGTGTGTCTGTGTTGTAGGTAATTCAAAGAAAGGTGCAAACCGGCTTGTGTAAATAGGCTTTTTCACTGGATTTTCCGCGATCTGGGCAAACAGATTTAGTCTTCTGGGAACCCTATCATGTTGACGTTATTGTTATGGCGCTGAATTGTATGACTGTCCTAAACAGTTCTCTTTCACCGCCTATTTTATGTTACTTCGAACGTTGCACCAAGATGTACTACGCTAACGTCGCCATCGCACGGCTTCCATTGTTTCTATCGCGTTGAAACCGGCCGTCCGTTGGGTTTCTTCTCAAGGCTGAAGAATGTTTGCAAAAAGTCGTTCGTGATTATAGCTTTGAAAAATGCGAAATTTGATTCAATTCCTACGTGCCGCCTTTTAAAAAGTAGTCATTCCTATGAGGAGCCACAAGGCCACCCTGTTTTCTTAGCAGTGCATTTCGGAAGACAGCCTGGTGTTTAAAGACGTCCACGTTTAAAAGTGTGGAAAAACAGTCTCTATAGACTGATCAATGAAGATTTCCATAAAAGGACCCATTGCCACCGAATCCTACCATACAGACGCAGCATTGTCATTAGCCTTCCGGGCTCAACGTTACCCCAGTGGTGTCTCGAGAAGTGGCTGAATTTGGGCAACTAAGGCGAGACGTACAAACTGCAGCGCACCTCAAGTACACATTTACTCATTTCTGCATCGGGAGTCTCGTCGCTATGGGTACCTGACACACAAGAGGAAATTTCCTCACGGACTTTTTCTGGCTGCCGTGCGTGCTTTTCTCCGCATCTGCTAAACACCTGAATCGTATCATTTTCACTTTCATTATTCCGTGGCGCCCACTGTGTTAAGATCCCACCAGCAGACCACTTCCCGCTTGACGTCCGGATAAACGCATTACGCTAGGCTTGCCAAGACACATCACCGTCATATGCATTGTCTCAGCCTCAGACTAGACCGTACGGTGAGCCTCCAGCCATTGTCCCTGCCAGATCGTGGCTGCCCTCCACTGACCTTGTCCGTGTAAAAGTGTAACGCTGCGGGGATGGTGAGTGTACGTCTCGCCAAATATCAGCTGATCAGTCGGACCGGTATATAAGGCCCCGCTGACCGGTGCAGGGCATCACTAGATCCCTGCACTCCGCAGAACACACACCCTACTCCGAGATGAAGCTGGTGAGTAGTGTTCTAGAACAAGCCATTCCACTGCTACGTTTTCTGAGAGAGTAAGCAGATGAACCGGGCAAGACATTTCTCCTTTTGTAAGGCATTTTTGGATACCAGAGCGGGTCCAGCCTAGTGTCTTGGAACGGGACCAAAGTCTGGCTTAAGAACAAGGTATACATTTGGCGCAAATTGCTCTAAAACGGAAGAAAACTACGACAATTTGGCTATTTTTCACGACGTTGAAGAATTATGTATCCGACGCCCGTCCGTTGGAACTGCCATCGCCAGCTGTAACAAAAAGTTTTCATACCGCGTTCATATAGTGGAATACCTCAGCCATGGCAAAAGTCAAGCCATGTGGACGGCACGACTTTGTAAAGCAAATGTAAAGCATCGCGTGCATAGGAAATTGATTGCTACATGTTTTGAGGACAACTCGACTTGTTTCAGTTCATCGTTGCTGCCGTCCTGGCCGTTGCTGCTGCCGACAGGCTGCCCGCCCCGCGTTCACACCCTGTCCCCGCTCCGCCCTCGTACTCTGCCCCCGCTCAGCCCTCGTACTCTGCCCCTGCCCAGCCTTCGTACCCTGCTCCTGCTCAGCCCTCTTACTCCGCTCCTGTTGCCCCCAAGTACTCCCCCAAGGTGATCGAGATCCTGAGCCAGGAGTTTGACCTGCGTGACGACCGGTCCTACGATTCCAGGTAAGATAACGAAGCCGTTTTCACGCTAGCTTTTCCATATTTTTTCTTCTTATGTGGACTTGAGCTTATAGACAGTTAGGTACAAAGATGCATGTGTCTGTAGCTTTTGCTAAGTTCGGCAATAAATTATTTCCATGTACGCTTCTTTGCGGTGCATAGATTCTTGATTATTTTTTTTGCTCTTATCTTAGGTTATTATAAAGCGAACTATAACAAGCGCCATTTCATTTTTTAGGTTGACCAAACCTTTGGTTTCAACGCAGCATACGTTTTATCTACTCCTAGCATGACATCCATTTTTTTAAGGAAGCGTTTTGAATACCGAGAAAGTTACGTGGCTGTTTGGATGCATCAAATTTTGGGTTTCAATCACTTTGCAGTTACAGCTGCATTCGCTTCAACCAATTCGAATGGTGATAAAAAGTCAAACTGCTCCAGGAATCAAAAGGTTGTTTCAAATGTATCGCCTTATCTAAAAATTGCAAGCCAAGTTAGAGTTACTTGAAATGTACCATCACATATCAAAATTAGCAAGGTACATGATATAGTGTATCCGCGGGTCACGGCCTATAGTGGGTGTTGACCACTTTGCAGTAAACGTTCGCACGGATTGTTGTTCATGCTAATGCGCTCTGTTTATAATACTTCCTTTTCCACAGCTTCCAGACTGAGAACGGCATCTACGCCTCCGAGTCTGGCCAGGCCGTGGCCGGCTACGGAGATGAGCAGAGCTACGCCGTCCAGGGCCAGTACAGCTACACCGGCGACGACGGTGTCAGCTACACCGTGACGTACGTGGCCGACGCCAACGGCTTCCAGCCACAGGGTGACCACCTGCCGACCCCCGTGCCCACCGAGTACCCGACCCCGGAGGTGCCGGCGACCCAGGCCAGCTACCAGGCTGCCCCTGCTCCCAGCTACCAGGCCGCCCCCGCACCGCAGTACCAGCCCACATACCAGTGACTCTGAGTGCAGTCCTTTCTTTTCATTCTTTGGATGAGAACAGTATACGCCGACTACACTTATATGTTTGTCTATTTATTGTGATGCTTGAAACGAGTGTTATGTTTGATTGCGTTGTGTGACTGTTTGGTTTCAATACACGTGCATTTCCGGAAAAGTACCCCATTTTTGTTGGAGATGAAAGCAGTCTACTGAGGCACGTTACATGAGCGACCACAGACCGTCGGTCTGTCCTTCTGGAGCAGCCCTGGTGTCCAGAGGCTGGCGGATGTTTCTTCGATGGGGGGATGTTCGTAGAGGGGAAAATTGGCCAGAACAATGACAGACCCTTGGTGACGGCAGCCTTTTCACGTCCAGGATTGTGCTTATACCATTCGGGTTGGAAATATACGACATCCGGTGGTCTGCAATGCCGATGCGCACGAGACCATTTTGTTAAGGAATTACCGATTGTGGTCCGAGTTCATGACACGACAGAGCTGATTTTGGGTCCAAGGGATTGCGCGACTTCTGGGACCGGTGATAGCGGATGACCAGGCCAAAAATTCAAGTGATCTCATTTTCCTCCTTTTTAAGGCACCTCAGAGCTGCTCCTGAAGTGTCAGGATACCAGGCCCACAAATGCGTAACTTGCATTACTCGCGAAGTAACATTTGTGATGTTTCGACGAAAAGTACATTCGGCCGTTGTTCTAGCTCCCAAGGAAGGGTGCAGTCATGGATTGGTAGTCGGGTAGCCGTTGTTAGTGATTTTACATGGACGATATTACTTCACCCGCCATTCATGCAACGAACTTCAAACTGCGGAACTGCTGATCAGATTTTCTTCAAATCAGCACCAATCGAGAGCTAGCATGCGGTTTCATTGGCCGTTCTCAGACTGGTGACCTCAGGCCACCATCTTCACCTTCAAACCGCCTAAGCCACTTGATGGCATTGCAGCCAAGTTCAAGCTCGGAAACCGCCGAACCGATCTGCTTGAAACCTTTACCAAAAGGTAGAGAGGATGCGATTTCACCAGCCGTCCTAAAACTGGTGGCCTCAGGTACCATCTTCGCCTTCAAAAACAGCATAAACCACTTTAAGGCATTGCCGCCGAGTCCAGACTCGAAACTGAACTGCTGAACCGATCTGCTTGAAACCTTTACCAGAAGATAAAGCGCATGCGATTTCATCGGCCGTTCTGAAACTGGTGACCTTTGCCTTTGCATGTCTGCTGTTCTCAGTGTGAAAACTGAGAGGTTGGAAGAAACTGAACGAATATGCACCCCAAAAAAACATAACCATTTTGAGGCACCGAAGCGAAGCCCACACTCGCAGGTTGCTCAGCTTATCTCTTCGAAACTTTACCAGCAAATAGCACAATCGACGATCTCATTTGCTGTTCTGGAGCTGCGGATCACATTCATCTTCAAAAACCGATAACATTTGGCATTCGCATGGGCACCGTCCATAGAAGGGACCGTTCCACAGAGGCATAGGGTTTCGAACGATTGAAAGCTATCTTGACGGACATTCAGCACAGTTCACAAGCTCTGCCTATTTTCTAAAACCCTCTAGTGTCCTCTAATCTTCTTCTAAACCCCTCTAGTTGCTGAGCTTGCCCCGGTGGAGGTGTGCAGACTATTTTAAGGGGACTATTTCAAGATCACCCCTGCATCCATGACGCCACGATGACGTCATTCAAATGATGTCATGATATTAGCCACGTGGTGATCAAGTCCAATAAAGATATAATTGTCAGGTAGTTTTTATCTGACGTTCGCGAGAAAGATTCTGCGATATAACGACCGTCATTTGGCTTTCAATCAATGTTGTGCAAAGAACGGTGACGTATGGAACAATAGCATTTTGAAGAGAATATTTATCATCCTGAGCAGCTGTGTTTTCTAGAGCAGTCTTTTTCACTTGAGAGTGCAACCATTGTTATAGGTGAGCTTATTTCATCATATTTCATGCATGCTTCAATTCTTCAAAAGAAAAACATTCCCATGAAGACGTGGGATGTCACTGGTGCTGCTGCCAAAACGCGTGTGTAAAGCTTACGTTGCTTCACGTCGTATTGACGATGCAGCTCCAGCCACGACACTCTTACATCGACATGACCCTCCGCCGTCGGCTGCGCGTGTATGCCCCCTGACCGAGGGTCACACGGCGGCCGACCGCAGCAAATCCGAGCGCGCCAGCCGCACGTCAGGCCTTACAAACGCACCATCCGTTTCTTTTATCATTTTTATGGCACCTTGATGTTTTTGGCGAGTACTACGAGTTCATCATCCTGAGTGTTTGAAGGGCTTTCTTTGTGTGGTAAGAAAACAGACTTACAAGATCCGTAGCTGCTCAATTGGATTGTTCATGATGGGTAAGTTTGATGTGTTTAATACGGTTCGTTAGAAGGTCTTGCAGCAGAAGGGAATGAGTGCTTGAATGGGGTATCAAATGTTATCAAGGTGATATCTCTCTCTTCACCTGCTGAATGCGTGTCGCGAACACAAGCGTGAGCAATTTCGGGCTGTGCGACACTCGTCGTGAACGGGTCATTTTTCCTTATTTCTAGGTCACAGGTCAATGTTATAAAAAAGAACGCCATTCTCTGCAAAAAAAGTACGACACCCAAGATATGGCACTCTCCCGAAGTTGTAAAAGAGACGACGCGACAGCAATCTGTCTTTTTTCCCGCTGGCGTTTTCTTTTCCTCCTTCTACTAACGTATCTCTAGCAGACAGCTCGGTTGAGGCCTTGTGTACCGGAGCACAGAACTTTGCACCGGTTTATGGGTTAGCATACGTGCAGGAACGATTCCAAAAGTGGGGGCCCACCTCAGGGTGTACTTCAGGAACTTTTGTCTGGAAAGCGAGCGAGCGAGCGAGCCCGATGCCCGAGGGGCGGGGGGGGGGGGATGCAGGTTATTATCGCTCTTTATTCAAATATCACGGCTGCTTTGCTAAATATCCATCTAAAGCTGTTTCTCACTGGTGCACAATCTTGCCCATTCGACTGATCTGTCATTTGGCAAATAAGGCTATCCAGCTTCCCTAGATTATTCGTCCATTTAATTATCGTCTTTCCTGGGGAGTCGAAATTCCACGAGCGAGTAGGCACTTTGGGTCATTGAGGAAGCATCTGCCTCCACAGTGTAGATGTTAAAATATGGCCTGGACGTAGACTGGTGAGAAGTTTGAAAGTGGATCGGTGGCTCACAGTGCGACAGATTTTTCGTGCGCCTTCAGTTCGCTGGCTGCTTTTCAAGAGATGAGACTTGTCGCAGCATTTTAGGCGGAAACAAATTCGAGAGCTTGAAACTGCTAGAAACAATGTGACAAAAGCCATAAAACGGTAGATTCTCTTTTAAAAATCAAGCCACATACTAAGGCCCATCTGTCATATGTTTCTTATCTGGGCCCTGCTCTTGTCCGCTGTCGGTGGCCACTGCCCTGGCCTGGATGTCTCCCGCATGACTGACTGCGAACTGATCGCATGGCTGCTTTGTTGCATGCTTTGGGATCGGCGTTACTACTACATGGCGTATGAAAGATGTGTTGGACACCTGCAACAATATCTTGTTCCGAATTATCTTCCCTCACACCGCACCATCGCACAAAAATAGCCTCCGGGAAGCTGTCTGCCTAAGGAATGAATTGGCCCAACGGACACTTCATTGTCCGTCATGCAATGTATACGACTTGATCTGCTTTTGTGTATAGGCAGGGGCGTAGCCAGAGCCTTGCCAAGGGGAACACAAGGGCGACGAAAGCCCATCTTACGGTGATCCCCCCCCCAAAAAAAGTCCCCGGATATAGCTTACCTGTTAACAAGTGACACGGTTTTATTCGCATTATTGTTATTTTTACCTTGTAACCAGAACAGAAACCAGGAGCAATCACAAGCTCATTTCTGTTTGTGTTTTGAGGTCAATAAACTGCAGAAATCAGGCGTTGAACGACTGTATGGAAGAAATTACCGGCGCTATTAATTTGCAATGGTTAGAAGACTCATTCTAAACCGACAGAATCCAGATGCTTTATCAAAACAATTTATCCGGGTTCTGCAGACATTGAGGACATCGCGAAGGTAGCTTGTAGATCGATATGTTTGATCCAAACTTGAAGTTGAAAATTTGATTGCAGATCGAGTGGTCAACAATGTGTATTAACATGGCCAAGCCATGTTTGTCTGAAAATGTTCACCACTCAGTCAGAATCGATTAGTGATACAGTTTATGTACTGTGCTTTTTAACATGCACACTTCCAAATCTTAGAAAAAAAAACTCGACACCAGGCGTTGCAGTCTCCTTGTCCGCGGAGCCTTAACCCAATAGATAAAATATTTGGCCGTGGCCCACCGTAGGACGAAAATGATGACACCTCTGAAATGGTTCCCTTTAAAACTTCAATCGACTAGTAATACAAGCTATGTGACGTAACTTTGAGCATGCGCACTCGAAAAATCTTAGAAACACAAGCCTCGACCACAGGCGTTGCAGTCTCCGCAGGCCGCGCAGCTAATATTGAGTTGCGGCCAGCGGGTGGACGAAAATGACGACGCTTCCGAAAAAGCATCCTTGGACGCTTCATGACATCAGATCTCACATTTGGAACGCAGTCTGAGCGCATATTTCACTGTGCAGTTTTAGACTGATGAAAAAAAAAACAGATTGGCCCTTAAAGCACCGCGAAGTGGGGCTGGAATCTATGGGTTGAACTGGAAGAGTGAAGGTAAAATCTCTATTTTTTGTGTTTTTGCAGCTATATATCTATGTAGAAGACAGATTAACACGGCGCCCGCTGTCTGGTGGCACTTGTAGTGGCCGAGACCTTTCGGTTTTATGGAGGTTGCAACCCAGACCATCCTTGTCCTTGCTCTCGCGGTTGCGGGCGGACATGCGCAAGCATTTTGACGCAATTTGTTTCAATAATACATTCTGAAAAATATGAACGTTCTCAGGTAAACATGGCATAACTTTGCTCGCTTCTTTAGGCTCATTTCAACCCACCCTATTCAACAATAATGATACTTCCATTTACTCAACAATAGTGAGACCACTTATTTCCTTCCAAGCAAGGGGCCTCTTGAGTAGAACACCATGGCTAAATTACCGTTTCCGGTCAAGGGCTGAAGGGTCATTACGTCCCATCGCGAAGTGTCTTCTGGCTGTCACTCTGGCGGCACGGGGCGGTATCTCCTGGTCGGTCCGGAGGCCATTAGAAGGATATATCCAATCACATTGTTCCCATCCTGACACGGGAGGCCCTCTGACCCGTGCATAAGCCTCGGATCAGCACAACAACCTTCAATGACGCAACAACATCCCTGATCACCGCAGGCAGTCCGATAGTTGTCACATAGACTCCACTTCCGTGTTTTTCAGTGTTCATCAGAGACATTGAGTTCTCCCTGTCTGTAGATTGTAGATGAAATGGGGTTCCTAATTTGTATTAGCATAGCTAACCCATGCTCGTCTTAAAATGCTCATGATCCTGTCAGAGCTGATTACTGATGAGAAAACTATGTAATATAGTCTTGAGCATGCGCGCTCGCATGGGGTCGGTATCGAACCCCCTAATGTTTGTAACCACTAATGTATCACAACGCCTAATGTATCAAAACCGCTAAAGCTTCATAACGCCTAATGTACGTAGCACCTAATGTGTCATAACCCCTAATGTATCGTAACTCCTAATGTATCACAACACCTAATGCATCACAACCCCTAATGCATCGTAACTCCCAATGTGTCATAAGGCCTAACGTATTGTAATCCCTAATGCTCGTAGCCTCTAATGTAACACAACTCCTAATATATCATATTCCCTAATGTATCATAACACCTAATGTATCATAACACCTAATGTGTCGTAAGACCCAACGTATCGTAATTCCTAACGATCATAACCTCTAATGTAACACAACTCCTAATATATCATAACACCTAATGTATCGTCATACCTAGTGTATCATAACCCCTAATGTTCGTAACTCCTAAATCAGCTGACTGCAGCGGGTTTGTCGCACACGATTCTGACCCGCACAGCTGGGCGATGTGCAGTCTACTAAAGTCTACCGAACATCATCGTGCTGCCATCTCCCGGCGAGTGCTAGGGTGGTACCGCATATTGGAACATTCTCACACAACGAACTTTTTATGACAGAATTCGAAAACTTGTTTGCTCCTGTTGCCTGCGAAAGTGCTCAGAGAAATAAAGTAGATTGTGTCTTTGCCATGTCCATCGTATTGAGTTACCAATAATCGTGGCAAGGAAATCATCGCCGTAGATTTTAGCAGAATTGTTCGTGAAGCACGAACTGAACATTACGAGCCCATGTGATACAATGCCTACTTTCCTAAAAATGATGATTCTGGAGCAGCACCAGATGACTGACAGAAGCCTCTGATTGCTGTGCCAGCTTGCTGGCAGACGTAATGCTTCCGGGCGGCCAGCAGCACTCCTCAAACAGCCATCCAGAGCAGAGTAGCTGCGTTCTCAGCAGCAGCTCATCAGTTCAACAGCAGGGCACCTCCCCAGCTAACGAAGGGCTGAAGTTGATGTCCATCCCGCTGCCATCAATATCCGCAACAGCGAGCTTCATCCTGCCGGAGAAAATACGCAAAAAGGGCCGCAAGCTGAAAACACCAACAACGCATCGTTCGCATATTGCAAGCAAGTACATCAGAAGAAAACAGTCGAGAGATATCGCAAATGTATTGTTGCACAAGAAAAAAAGTCATGCAGGCCCAGGACATCGTCTAAAGCCTTTTCAATAAGGGGAGGGAGACTTCTTACCCATAATAAATAAGCCTTATATGACGCTGTACACAATGACTGGAACCGACTTTTTCAATTGAGGTTCACTTTACTATCGGAGGGGTTTCCACGTCACTAGGTGGCCAAGGATGCACAATATTGGAGGGATTTTCGCCCTCCAAGCAACATGGCGCTGCCCTGCGAGTGGACCAGTCGTATCAAAAACAGCAAATCAATAAAAGAAAGTCCTGCCACACGACAGCACAATGCACGAAACGGAAATGATATTGCACAATGCACACTTGCGCCCACTTGCACAATGCGCCCAGCACGCTGACAAAAACACTTCCAGGAGCCGTCCTCCCCATGCGCCAATTTGTCTGGGCGGGGTGGGGGGGGTGTAGCCACCCCTCCGCAACGGGACGGGTCAAACAACCCCCGGCCGCCAGCCGCCAGCATAACAACCGGGACGCCGGGGCGGGGACGATATGACCAAGCATAGGCGAGGGAACGATCGCGTTATTGGGGGGGGGGGAACCTCGGGGGATAGAGTCCACTTCCCAACAACTGAGATAATTCAGCACTAGGCTTGCGGCGGTGCATGGAAAGAAACGACTCAAATGCCTCTGACCCCCTCCCCCATTCTTGACAACTTCCCTCGCTCCTGCGACCAAGAAGGGGCACGGGGTGGGTCAGCGTTGGCAGAAGCGAGGGCAAGTTCCGGCGGCGTCAGGCACGGCGGGATGCCATCGATGGGAAGGCGGGTCTGGACAGGTTGACTGCCGGCGTCGCCGGTGTGGCGTCAGCGAGCGGCGCCGTCTGCCACTTCCTTGGTTCGTGCAAGGAACATCCCTTGTGCATGAGGGAGTCCCCATGCTCAACAGCATTTATACAAAGAGCAGTGCCGCTCAGCTCCAGGTTGAAATCACACCCTAATTGCAGTAGTTTCGAATCAAGCCGCAACAGTACGAACTAGTAGGCACTGACCGCCAGTCGTATGCTGCTGTTGCAGGCGACACTAGCGTTGAAAACCTGTTGTCGATCACCGCGAAGACAAGGATTTTATGACAAACATGCGCTTGGAAAAGGGCTTGTGGAATCTCACCCAACAAATGTGCGTGATACGCGTGATGCAAAGTGCGTTTGGTAAAATAACGTGCGAAAGGCTAGTACCAAAGACCTCATAAGCAAATGTTGGTATGGCTTAAGGAACGCCTGAGAAGTATTTGTTATGGCAAAACGTTGACGGGGAGGCAAAAGCTCCTAGGCAAAGGGTTTGCATGCGTAAAGGGAAATATAAAATTTATCTCAAACAATCTTGAGCACGTTAATGCCGGCAACACACACTTGCTTGACAAAAACGCACGTAAAAATTGCCAAGCATCAGTGACGCGGCATCGGTTGTTTGCATGCAAGACACTCGCATGAGGACGTGTCAGAAAAAAAAAATGCATCGCCGAATATCAAATTATTCACGCCATCTCTTCGATGTCGCCTGAATACTGCCTGTGAAGGATAGATTCGTCTCTCAGTCATGGAATGAAGTCTGGCTATTGTTAAACGGAGAGTGTCTAATGTTTTCGGTTTTCTCCTTACACACCTAAGGGAAGTTTGACAATGATCTATGGTTAATTTTGGTTGCTAAGTGTGCACTTGGGTCTCGCAGCAGTTTTCATTTATTTATTTATATCCATCCAATCGATGGTTGTATGTGAACAAACACAATCCTAAAATATAAACCAATCAGCGGAACGAAAGGACGAATGCACTGACACATGTGGCAATTAACTGTATGCTATATACATGGCCATTATTTTGGTTGCTAGGTAACGTAGACATCATTTTGGTTGTTAGATGACGTAGAATAGTCACATTTCCCCAGACCCTAGTGCAGCTGATTGACGCGACAGAATACTTGTTCCTCATTTTAGTATATAGTAGGCCGACATGAATTGGTGCGTATTAACTAACCAGCTACACCTTGCGTCTAAGCCCGTACACTCGCAGTCCTCAGCTGAATGAAGAAAAAATCAACATAATGGCCGCTACCGCCATCGCTGCGTTCGCAAGCTGCTATCAGCGTCGGCACGCGACATCCTCGAAAAGCCATTGGCTAGAACCAACGATACCTGCTCAATGATGTCAATGTGTTAAGTAATGAATATTGCTTGGGGAATACCCGATAATTTCGTTCTTTTTTACAAACGAGAGAAAAAAAATTGGGACTGCGGCTATGTCTCGTCAGTGGGACGAATTTGTAGAAACCAACGGCACCAAAAGTTGTAAATCAAAATTAGCTCCCATTCAACGTGCTCAGTCAAAAATTCTTACTTGACTAGACACGCTCCCTTTATATATCCGGTTTTCTGTTCAAGCATTATGGTTTGGAAAATATTCGTCGGCCTCAGAAAATCCTTATGAGAAGTCCTAAAAGCCGAAAAAACGTTTGTCCAAACGTCGTTTAGGTATAAGGATGAGCTTGGCGACGGCGAAGAACTGTGAATTCCTGGACTGTTTCGCACAAAACATGACGTGGTGCTCTTTTAATCTTCATTCACCGTTGCACGACTTTCAGTTTCGAACCGATTCTAGCTTTCGAAACACGAGGTAAGCATTCATGTGGTTTAACGCGCTATCTATGCTTTGCTGCGGTTTTGAGCTGTAGCAAACCTTAAAAAGTTAAAATGGACTTCTCCCATTGTCAGGCGACGGCGTCAGTATTGCTGTCGGACGCACTGCATCCTTGGTGACTGTCTGACCTGAACATGATCATGCACACATCAGACATCTGAATTTCAGTCTTCGTGTGCGCATTCCTGTGAAACTGACTTTGTCGATGAAAAGACTTGAGGACGAATGTTCGTGTGTCCACATCAAACATCAGCAAAAAAAACTTTAGCGCAAGTAGTTTTTTAGACAACTTTACCCTTGGCAAACAAACTAACGGACTTATCCATACGAACGTTTACGATGCAAACAGTGTCGTGCTGAACTTTTTCAGACTTCTGTTTTGCCGAGCAAGGCTTTTCCGTAAGGTTCTTTTCACAATACGAAACTGATACCGTACGAAGCCTATCTTGACGAACTTTACGCGTGCAAACTTGTAACTTGTCAATAACTGTCGCACAGCCTTTTCTTTACGTGCCTTTGTCCGCAAGCAGAGATAACACTCCTCGGTTGTCATCTAGTGCCTGTGTCAGTAACTGCTGAGCTCAAAAGTACGCTTAGAAAAAGATCGCACGGCAATTTTTCTTGAGATTAAGTTTGTATGCCTTAGCTCATTAGAACGATATAGGTATGCCTAAGAACTCACCATGCAAAAAGTGAATCATGCAAAGGCTACAAAAGATACAGGTTGTGTCCTTCCCACACACACATACACACACACGCATACGCACACGCACACGCACGCGCACACGCACACGCACACGCACACAGAGAGAGAGAGAGATGCATATATATATATATATATATATATATATATATATATATATATATATATATATATATATATATATATATATATATATGTATAGATATATATGTATAGATATATATAGATATAGATATAGACATAGATAGATAGATAGATATAGATATATAGATATATAGATATATAGATATATATATATATATATATATATATATATATATATATATATATATGCGCTTCTCAGGGACATGTTCTCAGGGACACGTTACGTGTTGTTGATCTATACAATCAACACATAATATGATTGACACCAGCATTCCTCAAATCCTGCCTCAATAACTACTGAAACATACCCCAGGTAGTAAAATGAGCCCAATCCCATGTAATGGGTTATTAAAACCGGGCTGTCTGCTGAAAAACAGACTGTCTGCACCAGTACCCACCATGCTACCAGATGTTATGAAGCATTATCGGTTTTGATACATAAGGCACTATTATACATTAGTGGTTACAAACATTAGGGCTCCTGATAGTGACCCACTTATCATTCCACGCTTTTCGTCCAACTTGGTAAGTTTTAGCCACGTTATATGCTAGGGGTATCACTTTTGAAAATTGGCTAGAAGTTCACATGGCAGTGCCGAACTGATATGCCCCCAAGACCCGATTTTTCCACACGTTTTGACCACATGACTTTGCTTCTTTGATGTTAGAATTTAAAGAAAGGTTTTTTGATGACTTATAATTGTTTCCATGGGAGGAATGACTTCCCATTTCAAGTTAACATGAGGGTGGGAGGGGGATTGTCAAAAAAAACTCAATGCAATGGGTTGCTGAAACTGGGCGTATGCCAAAAGCACGGACTGTATGCACCAGCACCCACCATTCAGCCATGGAAGAACTGTGACAAGCATGACTGAGATTCAGATCATTCATCAGCCATGATCATTCAGCCATGCAAGAACTGTGACAAGTGTGATTCAGGTTCAAATGGTGATTAACCACTTCCCTGTCTTCAACTCATATTCGAACAATGATTAACCATTTCCGTCTTCAAGCTGTCTCACTTTCGTGTCACCCTCTACTTCTCTTTATGAACTTCAAACAAGGAGTGCTGAGAACAGATTTCAGCCATGCAAGAACTGTGACAAGCATGGCTGAGGTTCAAATACCGATCATTCAGCCGTGCAAGAACTGTGACAAGCGTGACTCAGGTTCAAATACTGATGAACCAGCTCCCTGCCTTCCAGCTTCCTCACTTCCATGTCACCATCTACTTTCCTTACGCGCATCAAACAATGGGTGCTGAGAACGGATTTTCCATCAATCCATTCTTATATTCTATTACTCCATTACACTTCTCAGAGCCCATCAGCCTGGAAAGCACAAAAATGAGCATGATAAGAATCAGGAATGAGTTTTCGGACATCGCCCACCTTGCCTCGCCTTCCAGTACTGTATGCGCCACAAACGCCCGCATAATCTGGTAGACTTCAGTGGAAGTTCAGATGCGGTCAAAAGGGTTGAAAATCGCCCGCCCTCGCCAGCGTCGTCAGCTGATATTAGGGGTTACGATACGTTAGGGGTTATGATACACTAGGTGTTTTGACACATTAGGCGTTATGATACATTAGGAGTTGCGATACATTAGAGGTTATGAACGTTAGGCGTAACGATACGTTAGGCGCTATGAAACATTAGTGGTTATGATACACTAGGCGTTCCGATACGTTAGGTGTTGTGATATATTAGGAGTTGCAATACATTAGGAGTTGTGAAACATTAGGTGATTTGATACATTAGGCCTAATGATACATTAGGTGTAGTGACACATTAGGGGTTATGATATATTAGAGGTTATGAACATTAGGCCTTGTGATGCGTTAGGAGTTACGAACATTAGGGGTTATGATACATTAGGGGTTATGATATATTAGAGGTTATGAACATTAGGCCTTGTGATACATTAGGTGTTTCGAACATTAGGTGTTGTGATACATTAGGGGTTACGAACATTGGGTGCTGCGATAATCCCCCCTCGCATGTCACAGCAAAAACAGCCTCGACGCCCGGCGTTGCAGTCTCCAGGCCGTGCTGCGTCGGCCTTGCTGCTGCATCATTAAGCGATGACCAATGAGCAGACGAAAAGGATGACGCATCTTAAGGGAGAGGGCTGACGAACTAGATAAATCGGCATGCATGTTTAATGCAGTGTAAAATTAAGCCAAATGCATCCTTAATCTGAAAAGTGGGGAGGCCAGTTAACATTGCTGGCCCCCCACTTTGAAAAGTGGGGGGCCATTGCCCCTTGCCCTCCTGTTTCTACGCCCATGTGGGTTAGCAAGGCATGAAATTAGCGAAAGATTACAGCAATTTTAGATATGTATTTATCTAAGGAATTCACACATGTGGTACGACAAATTTAAATCTTGAACAAAAAATTGTGTTTTGCAAGAACCTCTTGCGCCGCATTACCATGAACCCCCGTTGGGACTTTCGAAAGGTGTACTTCGAAGGGTGTGTTCTGCGGCCGCGCGGGGCGGAGGTGCCCGGGGCGTATAGGCACGAGAGCCGCACGAGCTGCGCAGCACGAGATGTATTGTTGCCGGCGCTGACGGCGGCGGCGGCGGCCGCCTGGATGGCGCGAAGGAGCGCGGACGAGGGTCGGCTGCTTAGTCCTGTCGATTTTGTAACGTTTGATTGTACCGCCGTACTATACCGTAGCATTTAGTATTCGAATCGTAATTCAAGTACAAGCTATTTCGGCATTATTGCTACGGGTGTTCCGGGCCCGTCTGTGCAAGTCCCCGTGATGACCAGCAGGGTGGCGCCGACAATTAGTCAACAAGCGACTACTTCTGCTCCGACGCTAGCTGCCGCCGCTCACCGGCCGGCAGCCGCAGCACCGACATTCGATGCTCGCCTCATCCCCGAGTACGACGGGACCGGTGATGTGAGCTGGATGATGCGTGCAGAGATGCTGTACCAGCTGAAGGGGGTGGCCGCCGAGTCGGTCATACCTCTGCGCCTCGCCGGCGGCGCGTTCCACGTCTGGTCGCAGTTGCCGGTGACCGACCGCTGCTCCCTGGAGGCTGTGCGGGGCGCGCTATACTCCGCGTTTGCCCTCGATCAGTACGCCGCCTACAGGATGTTCGCCACTCAACGACTGATGCCGGGTGATGCGGCTGACGTGTTTCTGGCCGACCTCCGGCGGCTGGCGGTCCTGTTTGGTGGACTCCCGGAGCGCGCGCTGGCCTGCGCTTTCGTCGCAGGGCTGCCGGACGCCGTCCGCCAGACCATCCGCGCCGGCTCCAAGGCTGAAGGATTGGACCTGACCACCGTCCTGGCTCGTGCTCGTGCCGTTCTCAGTGATGAACGGGTCTCGGCGGCAGCAGTGCTGCGACGGGCCGCGGCGCCGTCCCCAGGCCAACGCCGTGTGTCGCCGCACAGTCAACCGCCACGTGTCCCGCGTCACCTGCGCTGCTGGGCTTGCGGAGAGCTCAGTCACATCGCGGCAAGGTGCCAGCAGCGACCGGGAAACGGAGCCGGAGGGGGACGGGTCAGCACCGCCGTGCTCTCCTGCGCAGCACTGAGCGGTGCGCCACCCGTCACGCGGCTGAGGGTGGATGGCCGGGAGTGCAGAGCCCTGACTGACACCGGCAGCACAGAAAACATCATCTACGCTCCCTTCTGCCGACGCCGCGGCAGGTGCAAGTGGCTACCATCAGTGGGCGTGAGCTGAGGTGCTGCGGGGTCGGCAGTGTGGTTGTGGAGGTGCCGACGAGCCGTCGCGCCTCGCTCGAGACGGTGATGGTGGGGAAACGGCCGCTGGGGGTGGACATCGGACATGTGTTTCGATCTCAGCGTGTGCTTCGACGCGGCGGGGCGGAGGTGGACCGTTGATTGGAAATGGTCGGACGGCGCGGGACCGGAGTGTCGGACGAACACTGTCGCCCGGTATGCTGTGCCGCCAGCTGCTCGTCGCGAGTATGATGCCGAGTTGGACGCGTGGGTTGCACAGGGTTGGCTGGTGCCGTATGATGAGGGTCGCCATGGGACGGCGAGGGGGCTGGTAACGTTGGCCGTGCAGCAGTGCAACGAATCCAAGGTGCGCCCGGTGATGGACTACCGCGAGCTGGACGGTTTTGTGATGGCCCACACAGCCGACACTGACGTGTGTGTTGACGTACATCAGCTCCGGAGATGGCGCCGCCACGGTGCGAGCGTGGCGGTGGTAGATCTCAAGCGTGCGTACCTGCAGGTGCATGTAGAGGAGCGGCTCTGGCCGTTCCAGACTGTGATGATTCGGGGCCAGCGGTTTTGTTTGGCGCGCTTGGGTTTCGGCCTGAACATCGCCCCTCTGGTGATGAAGACCATTGTGCGGTCCGTGCTGGAGCAGGACCCTGACGTACAGCGTGCTGTCCTTCCACAGGTTAGAGATTACTAAATTGCACCACTCCCAAAATGGAGGGATGAAAAACTCATACATGCCTTCAACATGAATTCCAAAAGCCGAATGTTACCGTTTCGACGCTTATTTTAAAGACTTGGTCAAATCAGTTAGTTAGATTCCTGACAGAGAAACTCCAAACCTTTGCATTTACTTATAGTAATCAGCAAATGCTGGCAGCGTTTATTTTAATTTGAATTTCTGCTATCCGCGTGGCTTACGATTACTTCTTGAAACAGATGCAATGAGATTTGTCTGGCCACGATTGAAACGATTCGTTGCCATGATATTTCGCGAACAGGTACCGGGATCGATAAGTTCGGACGTACCGTGTATTGCACGGACGAGGTCATTGGCCTCCTTTGTCTCTGGTGTCAGCATTACTGACAAATAATACTGCTTGTCGCGAGCTCGAAGCAGCGTCAGCTCTGGGGCCAGCCTTCGCTCGAGTAGGGGCACGTCGTCAAACACGTCCATTCACATCATCTGCGCGTCCCTTGGTAGATATGCGGCGCTGAGTTACTGTACAACTTCCCCGGCGCCCTGTCTGTTAAATAACGTTATTGCTGTGTTGATGTGCTCCGCTAGGCTGTCGAATGCCGCCGGACTTTGGACGGGCTCGCGTCAGCTTCGTCAATCGTGCGATATGTTCTTCCAAATATTCTGCCATCTTGCGTATGTCCCCATCAGAGGGAGTTCAGAGTGGACTCCTCCCTTCCAGCTGTGTTATGGCTAAAATTGACGCCCTGTCTGCCTATCCACTGTCATGAAGTTTGACGTACTGATTAAGCCTGTACTCGAGGGCAGTGTCACCTTGCCTTATGGCCTTGATGATGAGCATATGCGCAAGTCTTTTTGGGCATTGGCCTACGCGAATAGCCGGTCATCGCGTATCAAATCTCGGGCCTCCATCATCACCTCTCATGCCAAACCAGCACACTATATTCACAGCTTGTCGCACGGCGTCAAACTATCAGGCTGAACTAGGTCAAAGTCTACAGGTGCCCTGTCGCCGTCGGTCTGGTGTCCTGATACCTGGTGTCGTCGGTCTGGTGTCCTGATACTCTTGGAGAACAGTCCGCATGCCTTCTCCTCCCTGGTGATGTTCCGGCTCTCCGTCTCTGTCGTCCCAGCTCTGCGTCTTGTGGAAAACAGATGACGTGCCGAACTGGCGCATCTCCTCGGCCATTTCCGGCGGCATGCCTTCTCCGGCCGCCTCACTGAGCTCCCCGAGCTGGTCTGCTTCGTCAGGCACGGCCTCTGGCTCGGCGTCGATGGGGTGCACCATGCTTCCCGGCTTGGCCAGCGTGCTGACACCATTGTTGAGTCCGAAGAGGGGTGTCGGAAGTCGCATGGTGGCGATGGCGTCCACGGGGTTGGGGCTGGGGTTGGCGCCACTCCTTCCACGCACCATGCCGAAGAACCCCCCTAATCGGTTTTGGGTCGGGCGCCGGGTCAGTAGGTAGGCGTCGACTCCGGACAGCGCGCGCGCATCGCCTGACAGGCCGTGAACAGACCGAATGGTCACCACCAGGACCTTCTGGAAGGGGTACACGAAGCTCGCCGGCCCAAAACGCGTGGCCAGCAGCTCCTGGACAGCTGTGTCCAGCACCGCCTCCTGTTCCGCGGTAGCCTTGCAGCCTTTGCTCAGTGGCTTGTCCCCAGAATGGATGCTGTTTAGCACGTCGCAGGCCGCGTCAAATAACCGAATAACGCGGGCCTCCTCTTGGAACCCGTGGAAGTAGCGCTCTAGGCAGGTAGCCGTGGTGCTGCTAGCTAGCTGCGTAGCCGGCTGCACCTTCTGTCGTGACATGCGCGATACCTGCAACAGAGTATAATACATTTATAATAAAAAACAATCTTATGAAAACGATGGCTAAAGCCGGTGAAATATTGACCGCTTTATTAGCGCGTTGCTAGTGACAAACCAATGCGCACGAGACTTGGCTTGGGGTTAAAGTGCCAACCAACTGAAGAACCGAAAAAAGGAGCAGCTGGTGACCTCTTGCCATGTTCAGGCAGCATGCTTAAAAGATAAAAGTCTTACTGCAGTTTTGTGAAAGAATGCGCTGTCGAGTCTATCACTAGGGCTCTGCAATCACGAGTTAAAAGCATTCTGTTGATTGAGATTCCACAAGAATCCCAGATCTTGGCGAGTTATTAGCATACCAATACGTATCCACCAGATGTACTTACACATATCTGCGATTTCCGTGACTGAAAGGACCCGGAGTCCAATGTTATATCCAGGCACGAATCACGTTGATCTTTATATGTGCCGATACTCAGAGCTGCTATCCGCCTTCACCACTTGCTCCATCAGCTCCTCGGTGATGTTGCCGCCGCCGCCGCTGGTGTGGAGGCCACTGTCGATGATGTTATTTCGCGGGCCTTTTATGCTGTACGGCAGGTCCGAAGCACCCATACCTGCCTGGAGAAAAGAGAACATGTTATTTCATTCTCATGGCGATTTGTTGCCAACATCAGCTACGCTGCGGAATAGAAAAGCACGTAAATGAAGACCTTCCAAACAAATGTTACAGAATTTCGCTACATGACATGAGTATTTCGGATGGAACACACTCACTTTGTGGCGATTTCATGCACAATTATCAAAACCACACATATTATTAGACCGTTGTGCAATAGCTGGAAATATTGGTCTTATCCTTGTCAAGAAAGATTAATCTAAAAACGAATTACCCGCACTAACACAACGATTGGGTTTGTTCGCATTGCCCGTGTACGACGGTAAGAAGTGCGACCATGACAGTAGGTTTCCTGACGTGACAGGAGTAAATGACCATTTTTGGCACTTGGCTCTCGTAGCACATCTGCAGCTGTCGGCTGGGTCGGCGAAGGACGTTCCCCCGTCGTAACGGATGTTCAGCTCCTTCCAAGGTCCCCGGCCAGAGCCGCTCTAGTCGCAAACCGTCGCAACGCCGCGAGCGCCGGCTACCTCCACTGCGGTGATAGTAGACGCCAACAGCTCCTTCGTCACGGCACGATCAAAGCAGAACGGGACGGGAAGCTTCCAAGAGGTAAAGATTCCGTCCACCATAATGACCTGCAGGTGGCGGAACGGCCCCAGCACCTGATCCCGTCCGAGGGCGTTTGCTGCCTGGCTCATGACGTCCATCTCGTCGAACATGACCACACACTGGCGGTACATCCCCGGCTGGCCGGCAATCATCTTGTGGAGTAGCTGTGCCTGTTGCTGACAGGAGTCAGGTGCCAGACGCTATTGGACTCAGCTCCAGCCTTACCTTACTTGAGATCTACTCCCGTCCATAACTTTCTACGTTCTGGAGACGAAGTGTGCGCTCATCGCCTTGTATATCCAACTGAAACAACACATCAGAGCAGGACGGCGACGTCTGTGCTCCAGGATCCAACAATGCATGAGTATCTCTGTACTTGCCAGCCTATCCATGCACTCTGACAGGCGCAATTTGCAGAAGCGTGATGACGTCATCATGTTGAGCAGTCGCAGTCGCTATTGTACGTTGTGTGGATGTGCTGTTATCGATGTCAGAAGTTGTGCGAGCGGATCCCGTCGAACGCCAGCTGATTCGCCTGCTACCATGAAGGGGCTCATGATGTCTCTTGGTGCATCCATCTCTTCCACAAGGTGTAGCGGCGGGGCAGTTACGAGCGCGATGTTCTCCTTGCAGGCAAAAGAAGCACAGTCTGTTGTCCGCTGCAAACTGAACACGATCATCAGGTGACTTTCGCAAAAGCTTCGCACTGTTCCAAGCTATGTTCATCCACAACAGACGTATGGAACAGGGCTGGCTCCAGTCGTCATCGCTGAGGGCCTTGTGGGCTGCCTCCGCTTATGTAGTGTGACTGGCCTTTCACATTTTAGCGCAATTTTCCCTTCGTCGCCGAGTCACCGATTAAAGGTCACCAAACTCGGTTTTGCGGGCTCCATATCCAGCACGTGCTGCTCCATTCTCGCCTCAGCTCTGTCAGTAGTTTCTCTTATGTTCTTAGGTCCTCGCAGCTCTCAAGGTCACTTCTGAAACCTAGGTTCTGCAGAACGATCACAGCGCAGTTAACTGTAGCATGGTACTTTTCCAGACTAGTGGCATTGATGTAACTGGGGGCTATAGCAGCAAATATGGCTCCCATATTTCCGTTAACGATGTCATCTTCCTGACCAAATCGTTCTTCTAATGCCGTGAGTGCCTGCTGATACAGCTCTGGTTCATACAACATACCACGGATGGTCTGCTGCGCCAAACCTGAGACAGCGGACTGCGGATGGATCTTTTTTTCTGTCTCAGACAGGGAAAGCTGGCTGTGCACGAGCGATCTTAATAGTCCGTACCATTCTGGCCACTCCATGAAATCACCGGAGAATGTCGGCAGAGTAATGCGCGGAATACTTCTCGCGAATATTACATGTGAAATATTACATGTGACGAAATGTACGCACCGAAATATTACATGTGAAATAACACTGCAAACTTGCTAACCTTGCAGGACTCTGGAGACGTGACAAGTGTTTGAAGTTATAGTTAGATCGGCGAAATGCAAGGAAGTGGTGAAGCTGCTGATGCACACCAGGTTCATGATACATATATTATTAAGTGCTATCCAAGAAACCAACAGCAATACCTCTCCACCTTTCTCTGCATCCAGCATCTCACAAGTTGCAGTGACTATGACATTG
>NW_023596448.1:8440718-8485718 GCF_011947565.3 Pollicipes pollicipes | reverse complement strand
AACAGTTCACCAAAGCTCTTCTTACGGCCAGCACCAAGACCAAAAATCCACAAACAAACCACCCACTAGTCCGCCACCCGACACAGCCCCCTCGACGAAAATGGCCGGTTGGTGTCAGCTTTCGTGTGTTTCGAGGTATTCTTTAGGTCTGGCTGCCAGATGTTGTCAGGTATCGCCGTCGTCACCAGACCATTCCATGACGCCATCAGACAACAACGGAATGGGGCGCATTTTACAAACTTTAAGATTTTGCTACTTAGTGTCGTTTTTTAACCTTGAAAGCTTACCAGCAGTGACAAATGAGGTTGTCCCATCACATCTGATGTCTACCTCATTATTTTCAAATGTGGAACATTGCCTTTAATCGCCACAGCCGCACCAAAGACTCCGCTTGCCAAGCACTGCCAACTTTTGGTACAACATCCCAAATCCGGTCTTGCTCCAATTCTGGTATGATTAGAGTACATCTTGATACCAACTAGGCAAAACTTTGGAGTACCCAGTTGTCTAGTGCCCTGGGCTACTTTAAGGTAGGCTAAGTTGGTTGATTGCATGACAAGTGGCAGCAGGAATTGTGCGAGAATCAGTGACTCACAAATGTTGCTGTGATACAAACAGGTTAGGCAGGATCAGATGAGGTTAGACAGGATGGGGTTTATGATATTACATCCATGTCATCTCGAAATGCATGTCTTTGTTCGCAGAAGCATCTCTCATAAGCCCATAAGTTCCTTTTGTGAATTGAATTTTCCACTCTCGTACCGTCTTTGCGATGGAACAGCATCTGTTCCCGGACGGACCCAGTACCCGTTACGCTGTAGAACTGGTTGCAGCGTGGTCTATGTGTGCTGCGGCAGTTCGCGGACCAGTGCGATGCTCCGGAACAAGCTGTGTATGCCGAAATCGCACCTGCTGTTCTGCCGGATGGCGGACCATACCGGCACATAGTGGCCAACCACGCACTGGACGCAGTCCTTGAGAGCGCTGCTGGAGGTCTCGGTAGAGATGTAGCCTGGGAGCAGGCGAGAGGCCAGCGTCAATCATCTGAAAACAAAAGTGAATATATTGGAGGAATTCGCTACGAACTGAGCTTTAGATCATGCAAAAGTTGCTGCGTGTCTTTAGTGCCATGCTGATATCCAGAGTCCTTAAATGGGGCTGAATACTTATCGGCAAATCTACTAGTAAGCATGACTCGAAGAACAAATAATACCACATAATACGGCACAAAGTATGATAATAAGTAAATGCTCAACAGTGAGCACACGGAATATCAATTGATACTTGATGAAGTTTCAGCACTCATTGCTATAAATTCGAGGAAAATGGGTCTGCATTTTTACCTGACGTTGTTTGATGGTTCGATTCGCCGCTGGGCTGCAACGTTGCGGACAGAGCCGTTTTGAACGTCGGGGCCCAGAAGGTACAGCACCTGCTAGTTGGTGCTCAACTACTGAATTAGGTCGACCGGCAGGTTTGGCACGTGCCCCGACATAGGCCTGAATGCAACAACGTCCCTCTCCCAGATTTCTCCGGCACAGGCCTCGTCGATGGGTCCAGAAAAAATTCGATCCGTGGTCATGTCATTCAAGCTCAGCAGCAGACGGAGGAGGTTCAGCTGGTTGCCGTGCAGCTAGTAGATGAACCAGCGTACGGGTGACTCAGTGGCCAGCTTAAACAGCCGGAGCACGTCCCTATCGTCTCGGCGTTGACGGCCGTGCCATCGTAGCCGAGCACATTGACGTGACCGTCGCACTGCGGGCTCACGGAGTGTATCTCGTTGAGCAAGTGCAAGTGCAGCTGAACTCGGACGTAAAATGGCGTAGTAGCAGTGCCTGGCTCAGCGATGACAACCGCGTGCTTTTCGACGGCATTCGCGTGGC
Source organism: Pollicipes pollicipes (assembly GCF_011947565.3). NCBI lineage: Eukaryota > Metazoa > Arthropoda > Thecostraca > Pollicipedomorpha > Pollicipedidae > Pollicipes > Pollicipes pollicipes. The sequence goes on along the minus strand of NW_023596448.1, from coordinate 8,483,835 downwards.
TGTGTGTGGTTCATGTAGTTCCCGCCATCGCGGTTGAATGAAGCTTGTTGAATCTCGCGGTGGCGGCGTTGCTGTGCCGCTCTCTTTCTTTGAATCCTTGCTAATAGCTCCGTTGGGATGATATCAATCCCTCTCGACCAATTTTGTCACGTATTTTAGATCGTGAACAGGGATCGCTTCGTTGGTCCACAGTTCCCTGATATCTACCGGCATGGTCTTGAAGATGGTATTTGTGAGATTCCTCTTCGATTCGCTCAGCCGCCTGATGTAGCTAAAGGGTTTCCCGTATTCGGCGGTTGGTGGTGGAACAGTGGAGCCGAGTGATATATCCCAAAATATTTTGTGCGCGACCGTGTAGCTTTTGGCATGCTTATTTAAGTAAATGTTCGAAAGAAAGGTTCCAGTGCCGGCAGAACTAAACAAACAAACCCATATCGCCCATACAGCAAGCATATAGGTTGCAAATCAACATCACAGTGGTGCGTTAACAATCGCAAACTTGGGCCTACCTGTCTGCTGGAACATTTTCATAACTGCACAGCTTTGGGTTTTTACCAAAAATTAATGTCCTTTTATGAAAAAGTCAGCTTGAAACCTGTTCGGCGATGCTTTCCTGATGCTCTTCATGATATATATTTCATACTTAATCGCCCAGGCACCAGCATTGTGGAAAGTTGTAAGTTTGAGGCTTGTTGGACGATCCCAGAACGTAATATGGGTGGCGCTAGTGTCGAATACGGAATTTTTGGCATATTAAAGCAAAACGGCTCTCGCGTCACGAATATCAGCACTCGTGGGGTGCGACAGACCTGAAAGTTTATAATTAATCCATGTGCCAAGTAAAAGTTTTGTCTTAGTTGATTCCAAGAGATTCACCCCCTCGATGACACATTCTAGTGTGGAATGAGTCTGCTGAGTTCACAGCAGCCGCCTTTTTGGCGCGTGGCCTGGGATCACTGTGGAGCCTGCTGAAGTTGTGGCGAATCGTCTGGCCCAGAATGTGTGGAGCTTGCCAAGGCTTCAGTGGCCAGCTTAGGACGCATGAGTTAAACTGTGTGATGAGCGTGCTGAGCTCACAGGGGCCACCTTAGAACGCGTGGTCCGGGCTCTGTATGGATGTTGTTGAGGTCAAAGTGAGAGTCGTCTCCTGGCTGTGCACCTGAGGCCTGCTTTGAAAACATCGCGCCAACCACTGCGGTTCATAACTAGTGAATCACAAGCTGTTCGGCCAAGCTCAGCCGTGACGTCCAGACGCAGGATTCGGGACGGTTCAATCTTCAGGTTGGCCCGACTCGAGGGCCGTCTGCATCTACGGGTGGGTGACACAGATACTGGCGACGGCAAAAGCGCGAGAACAGTGAGTCTGGCACCACCTGACCCAGGGTGTCACTTTCAATGCTTTTGGGGAACCTGAGCCGCCCCCTCCCCCCTCCCCCTCCCTCGCAATGCATATGAGTAGAGAAAACACTCTGCCCAACAAATACAATACAATTATTTTAACTATTGACATACTAGCTGGTAGGCTTATGAACATGTCAGTTTTAGTTTTGCGTTTATTTTGTACCAAGCAGTATCCTGTGGGTACCTGATATTTTTGTTTTGTCAACTCCTACATAACATTTCTGCAAATTTTGACAATTGTTTTCAGGTGATAGCGCCTGGATTGGGATAAGGAGCAATTAAATGCAATATAGGACGGTTTTTAGAGGAACAGGATGGTAATGATAAGAGTTAACGCATGTTTTCACCCAACAGTGGAGAGTGTATTTGCCTCACAATTGTGGCTGTGATGGTTGTGCCACACGATCAACGACAGCGGTGACCCATGATTGCTATCAGCGATCCTTACCAGATGTATTATTTGTTCTGTGAATTACACCTTATTCTAAGTTTTTTTTCGAAAAGGCATCTCTCATGGACATGAATGGAGAAATGATTCCTTCTCACGAAAAGGTTGATTCTCCAAAATATCACAAGTTTTTAGAAAAATTGAATATCAAGTTATCAAGCTCAAGTGGTCGAAATCCGGGACGAAATGAGGTGACGGGGGGGGGGGGTAGCCTTTTCGGCTGAGCCCTCCCCCCCCATCAAGTTTAGAAAGTGACACCCTGATCTGACGTGAACAAGATAACATTTGTCGACGACATCGGAATGAATTAAAAAAAGACTAGCTATTAATTCCATGGTTTACACGCAATATCCAAGGTGAATGAAGCCAACAGGTGAGCAACGATTCTGTTCGGAACATTGAGCGGCGCTCGGCGCCTCCTGCGAGGGCTCCAGTGACGTCACGCTAATGTTAAGCGGATGAGGTGCGTAAACCGCCGGATAATCCTGCTACTTTTATGCGGCCTTGGTCAGCATCTCGTACCGGCAGGTAAGGTAATGTGTTCGATGTTCCCGGTTATGTGTGGTTCAACCACAGATCATTGCCTGCTGATAGCAGTAATGTGTGTTGTCCATACTGCATTCTAGCAGGTGAAATAGGAAGGAAGATTGTGCGAGGGCAATTGACGCTGCTTTATCCTGCTAGATATTCGCGCGAGGGGTCCCGGCCCACGTGCGTGTGTGGAGTGTTGTATGCGGTAAGCAGTGCGTATTGCTGCGGACGTCTTTTCAAAGTGGCTGGTTATGGTCAAAATTGGCGGAAGCATCAATCGAAGGTCGTCAAACGAAATGAGGGGATGTCGTTGCTGATCAATTGATGATTAGTAGGCAAAAGCAGAGGCTTGCTTTGAAACATCTGGATGTGATATGCAAGCACACCAGTAAAGTGACAGCGGTGGTGTAAGCCAACATCTGCTATCTCTGTTTACCACACCATACCATCTACCATCTCAACATCTACCATCACTAGGCGCTTAAGGTATAATCGTAACTCGTGGGTAGGATATCACTTTTATAATCACTTATGGCACTTTTGTCTTCAACAAAGCCATTTACATACCATATTTTGTTTAAGGGAATCATGGTGTGGCTGAGGTAGTACCAAGCAAAGCTTGGTCAGTTTTCTCAAGTAAAAATGGCAAGAAAATGTAATGTATTTGGCCTAGTGCATGCATGCTCCATGTTCAGTGCACCAAGGTCACCTAGGTGTCTAGAGCAGCAGTAAATAGATATTTTGCAGACTGGATGTCATGTGGCATCATGTAATAAGTGAATTATTAGGCCCAAATGGCAATAACTAAACCTGAGTTTCTGGTCTAACAGTGGGTGTCAAAAGAGTCATTGTCTTGGCACCACTGTCAAAGGAACTCATCAAGGTGCATGGGGTAGGTTGGTGGACATAAACAGGTCTATTTAATTGCCACTTTTGCTTGCCTGACTGGGTAAGTATGATATACCTAAGTATTCAAAAGAAAAGTGAAGGTGTTCTGGAACACCTAAGTTGTGCAAACAAGTTTTGATTGTTAAGTGATTGGTGCTCTGTAATATTATATTTGGGGTTTTTGCAATTCAGTGCATCTATTTGGTTTGATGCATTGAGGTATCTTACAAATAGCAAACTAGCCTTGGTCTGGTTACAACATTTATAAGACTTCTGAATATGCCAGGTGTATGCAAGCATACATAGGAAGTGTCAACTCAACATCCTAAAGCACATTCTAAACTACTGTTGTAAGTTGGGATGTTTCTCTGCATGTCCCATCAGTTTTCATAATGGTTCAAAAAATATATCTTTTCTAACAATCTGACCAACAATCTGGTCAGGAAAGCAGGGTAAAGCTTAGGCCCTTGGACAGTTTGCTGAGTGATCATAGTCCTTTCATATCATACTACATCAACCCCTGTGTGTGGTTCCAAGTTATTATTTTCATGTGTTGTCCCTCTAAGTGGTGTCATAAACAGCTGTGTGGCAATGTTTTTGAGATTGGGGAACAGATCACAAGGGGGGTTTCAAACTGGGATGGGTGACAGCTTGACCGGAAAATGATATCTCAAGATGGGAAAGTGTATGTGAAAAAGTATTGTATGAGCAATAGTGGGTACAAAATCGCACTTCAGGGGAATTGTGGGGGCATACCCCCCACCCCACTCCTGATGCCGGGTGGTTACAGCTATGGTCATGGGATGATGAGTCGCAAGGAGCGCGATGATGTCTTAACGCGACCTCACTGCCATTGGTTACGAAAGGACGCACGTTGCGGGCGCGCACGTCCTGTTGAGGCGGTATTGACCGGGTAACAGTGCCCCTCGCTCCGAAAGCCGGGCGACCAAGCGACTCTGAAGTGTTTCGCCAAGCTCTTCCGGCCACGTCGCATAACTGCGCCGTAATTTCGAGAATCCTCTGCGCTATTCATTGTGCATGGTTTGGTGTGTACACATGTATCGGTAGGTGCTTTAGGGCGCATTGCGTAGCAGTTTTCCACCCGCGCGGGCGGCGGCCGGCGGCCGGCCGCTCGCCGGTGGCTGTCTGACGCTGTCAGTGGTACATAAACGGAAACCTATGTCGTATTTGCTCAGATCACAATGGCAGTGACAGTGTCATAGTGACATAATCACAGTGATAAACGGAAACCTGTGTCGTAAGTGCTTGGCCAGACTACGCAAGAATGTGTATCTATATAGTCAATATCAAACAGAAAGCACACCAGTATAAGGTTTACGTTGCTGCGTTGCATTGTTTCGTAAATGCCGGAATTTAAAACCGAAATAGTCTGGTTTGCGTGGAAATTTATGTTTGCCTCGGCCTAATGGGATCAGTTACCGGTCTAGCGACAGATATGTGTAACCAATACCGAGAGGTCCCTGGGGCCAGTCAGCTGCTATATTATTTTTGTCGTGCGCTACATTTCTTAGGTTGGAAATGGCAACGGGGTGACATCAATTCCCTCCCCACCCCTATCCGCTCGCGTTATGAGGAACGGTTTACCTAGACGAGAGTTAAACTGTGCCTTGATATCAACACATTGATGATATGCCCGCACGCAAAGTGAACTGAGTTGAGAAGCACTTTCAAGTTATTCGTGGCCGCGCACCGCCTGGTGCGTTGCCAGCCGGAACCTCATCCAGACTGCGCTCAATGTGCGTCAGTGTCGGGCGCGAGATGATCGCGGAGACAGGGCCAGGAAGACAGGGTATCCTGTATCCAAGACGTCATCATTGTGGACGTCGCGGCAGGTACACTTCGCATTGTGAAAAGACCCCTTTACCATTAATGTGTTGTCCTATCCTCTGCCTCAGTCTTAGTGGACGAGTCCCAATCCGGATCGCATGTACCATTGCGCCTCTTCTCCTGCACTGCTGGTTGCCCAGCTTTCGTTCAGCCCAGCCCCTCCTCGATGTCGTGCGAGCTCTCCGAGCACCTCGCCTGCCTCTGCGTGCTGATGGAGCTGGCAATACCGCCGCTGCTGAGCTTGGGCAGGGTGCCACTGGCTCATGATGCATGTCCGGGTGCACCTGCTGACACAGGACGCATTCGCTGGTCGCCGGTTGCTGGTCGTCCGTGGTCTTGTGGTGTGGTGTGGTGTGTGCTGCTCGGGCTTGGTGTTGGGTCGCTGCTTTGTGCATGTCTGGGTCGCCCGCCGTCGTCGGTGTCGCCTCACGCCGGGCCCTGTGTTGCCCCAGCTCCAGCACCGTCCCAGCACCGCCTCAGCTCCAGCACTGTCCCAGCTCTAGTCCCAGCTCCGTCCGGACGCCGCGCGCCATGCACGAGTGCGGCGACACACTGGACGCGGCGGCGGCGCAGGCGCGGCGCGTGCTGAAGGAGAACCAGTCGCGCGCCGACAAGCTACAGAACGTGCTGTGCATTCTGCAGGGCAAGCAAGATGCGGCCAAGCGGCGCCTGGAGGAGGCCGTGGCGCGCCCCGGCGAGGCCGTCCAGGCCTGGAAGGCCGCCTTCCGCCAGGTGATCGACTCCGAGTTCGTGCACAAGGCGGACCTGCTGCACGGCCAGCTGGCGGTGGTGCGCCGGGCCTCGGTGGGTCTGCACGCGGGACTGGATCGCGTCGAGGCGCTGCGCTTCAGTCCACGCGTCGGTGAGGCGGCGCCGGCCGTCGCCGACCTGCTGGCGCGCTACGTGGCCGAGAGCCGCGAGGTGCAGCCGGACCTCCTGCTCGACTTCGCCTTCCGCGAGGTGCCGGCCGACCGGTGGGCGCGCTCGCGCGTCGCCGTCGGCTACCTGCAGACGGGCGCGCTGGCGCCGACCGAGCTGACGCTGGAGGAGGTGGCGGCCGACGCCGGCGGCGCCACGCTGCGCGCTCGCTCGGAGCGCCCGCACGATCCGACGACTGTCACGCACCTGTCGTACAGTGTGCTGGACGCCGAAGGCGCCGAGGTCACCGACGTCATCTGGGTGGACGGCCGTGACGGCACGTACACGGTGACGTTCCGCGTCACGCGGCCTGGCGCGCACGTGGTCTCCGTCTACCTCTACAACGTGCACGTGACGGGCAGTCCGTACCGCGTGCGTGTGGAGGCGGCGGCCGGCGCGTGTAGGCCGTCCGAGCGGCGGGACGCGGCGGCGCAGACCGAGGCGTCGCCGCCGGCCGCCGCTGGCGAGCAGGGCGGCTTCGTGGGCTGGATGCGCTCGAAGCTGGAGCGTGAGTTGGCTCGGCCCAGCCCGCAGATGGTGTTGCCGCAGGCTGGCGCCGTCGCCGCCACGCCGGTGCGGCGCCCGCGGCTTGACGCCAACGACAACGAGCTGCCGCCGGCGGCTGACTGGAACGCGCACCTGTTCGATCCGCCGGCCGGGCCCGACGGGTCGCCGCCGAAGCCCCGGCTCGGTGGCGGCGACGGCGGCGACGACGACGACGACGCGCCCGACGATCACTGCCACCTGGAGGAACACAAACCGGGGAGGACGCGTGACGAGGCCTTACGCCGCCGCTCTCCGTTGCCCAAGCTGGAGCGGAGCCCTGTCGCGATCAAGGACGAGGGAATGGAGCGACCCTCGTGTTGGCCGGGCAGCGCGCATGCCGAGCCGGTCTCGCTGCACGTCGCGGTGCAGGGGCGGGGCATGGTGGATTATTGTCCGCGGCGCGTGGAGATGGCCATGGGCGACGCGCCGCGGGTGCAGCCGGCTCCGGCGGCCGCTGCCGTCGTCAGAGACGCGACGCCAGAGCGGCCCGCCCGCCTGGTAGTCACCACCGGCGGCGGGCAGAAGCCGACGCCGCCCCGCGTTGTCACCTTCATTGCCGGCTTCGCCTCGCCGAAGTCGAACCCGGAGACGGCCACCGTCAACGGCACTCAGAAGCCGCAGCCGCGCGGTAGTGGCGGCGGCGGTGGCGGACGTCACGTGCGCGCCGTGCGCGTGAGCTCGGACAACCTACGCGCGGCGACCGGCGTTGGCCTGGCCGCCGGCCCGGTCACGGCCACCCTCGACCTACTGCTGCGCCCGACGCGGCCCTTCGACCGGCCGATTGGCGTGGCTCGAGACGGTGACGTCATTTACGTGGCCGACACAGGCAACAACGTGGTGCGCGCGTTTGCACCGGACGGTGCCGAGCTGGCGCCGGTGGCCGAGTTGCGCCGGCCGTCGGCGCTGGCGCGCCTCAGCGGCGGCCGCCTGGCCGTGCGCTTCGACCACGGCGTGCGCGTGTACTCGGTCATTAGCGGTGCTATGCTGCTGCAGGTGGGGGCGGGCTTGCTGCGCCGGCCGTTCGGCCTGGCCGTCACGGAGCGCGAGCGGCTCGTCACGGTGGACGTGGCCGGCCGGCGGCCGGTGGTGCACGTGTTCGACGCGAGCGCCGGCGGCGGCGGCGTCCTCGTCCACTCGATGGACATGATGGCCGCTGTCAGCCGGCCAGACACGGCCAAGCTGTACTTCGTGGCGGCCACCGAGACCCGCGTGGCCGTCACCGACCTTGGCAACAACGTGGTGTACCTGCTGAACTGGGAGGGCCGGCTGGTGGCCTGTGTCGGCGACGGCGGGTCGCCTGGCACGCGGCTCTCCGACCCGGCCGGCGTCGCGCTGGACGCGGCCGGCAGCCTCCTGGTGGCCGATTCGAAACACCACCGCTTGCTGGTCTTCTCGGCAGATGGCGCGCCGCGCGGCAGCGTCCGTGTTTCTCACGAGCTGAACCGGCCGTCCGGGATCTGGCTGGACGGCCGGAATCTGCTGGTGCTCAACTACTGGGGGAACACGGCGCACCGGTACACCCTCACGTTCGAGGATCAGGAGTAGGTGCAGCGTTGGCATGGCCGCGTTTTCGTTTCTTGACGCCTGAAGATGCATTTGTGTTTTGTCCAAATCTGCAGTATTTTTGTTAGCCAAGTTAATACATTTCCTACCGTTTGTTCGAGTTTGATAGCCCAGCTGGTAAGCTAATGTGGGACAAAGATGTGCGCTGACGAGCGGCACGTGTTTCTTGCCATCGGCATCTGCTCCACATTGCTGGCTGAAGGCCGGCACAATGTGTCAGGGTATCTTAAGTTTTGTTCGCCATCACGTGCTGGACCTTTACTGACGTGACTCACCTCACCTACCCCGCGGCCGCAGCCACTAACGGCGCCAGCCTGAAGTGGCGCGGCGAATGTGCCTGTTCCTTCCAATTGGGCGTGGTAGAGCGGAACTTCTACGTTTCACTAACTTTACTCTAAAGCAAGGTGTTTTTTTGGGCGGCCCCTACTTGTCAGTGACCTACTTGTCAGCATCACACTCGCTCGTGATGCCTTAATCTCCCGCACTTATCCCGCGTGAGGGCAAGAACTGCCATCGATCAGTGCAGTGCGTTGATTTGGAGCATTTCGCACCTTAGGCAGATGAGCGTCTTAGGAAGAGGAGGTACCGATACCAAATTGAGGGCGATTATTTCCATGCGTTGCCACATGGTCAATGCGTAGGATTTTCGGAAAGTTGGGGTACCGTGGCGCCGGCGCATCCCCCGTCGCTACGCCTATGCCTCACACGACGGGCTTGTTACGGGGGAGGCGCCCCACCAGCAGCGCTGCTGGGGCGTGTGTTAACATTGCGTCATTCCAGATGCGAGAGCCGTGCTGGGACGAGTGGACGGCAAACATCGGACTAGTCCCGGGCGCGTCCGAGCATTGTTCGTTTGATCAATGTAAAGCAGTTGAGGTTTTTTTTCTTACGGCGGGAAACGGGGCATTGGTCTTGTATAGCCTGAAACCATCGATTTACGCTAGGTGGATATGCATGTCACAACCGGCAAGGTATCGTTGTGAGACTGTTGCTTACAGTGCGGCAGGTATGTGGGTTACGAACGATCGCAATCCGCAGCGCAGAACCTGTTGGGCAATCACTCGCGACGGCGAAAGTAATAATCTCAGAGAGCCACTTTGCCGGTGAGAAATGGGTGTTCCTGACGCGGGGAGCGTGATTTGCGTCCTTCCAGGCGTGCGGCGGATGTTCACGTGGGTATTTTACCACATCGTCTGTTTCAGGAAGCTGCGGTTCCGCTTGTGGTCGCAAGATGGCTCTGAACATCCCTGGATGCGGCTGCAAGGCTCAGAACACGTGCCTTCAGTGCGAGCCGTTCTCGGCGGCCGCCTACAAGCCATTCGTCACGCCGTCTGACGGGCCGAGCTACGTGTTCTGTCCACTGTGCCGGCTGGCCTGGCCCGGCTGGGCGGGCGACTCGTGGCGCGCGCACCCGCACCACGCCGGCCGGTCGCTGCGCTTCCCCGGCGTGCACATCGTGCCTGACCTGCTGACCGCCGACGAGGAGCAGCAGCTGATGGCCGACATCGACGCCCTGCCCTGGGACGCGTCGCAGAGCGGCCGCCGCAAGCAGAACTTCGGGCCGAAGACGAACTTCAACCGGCGCAAGCTGAAGATGGGCGCGTTCCGCGGCTTCCCTGAGTTCGGCCGCTGGGTGCAGGCGCGGCTGGCGCGCGAGCCGGTGCTGCGTGGCTACCAGACGATCGAGCAGTGCTCTCTGGAGTACCGGCCGCAGGAGGGCGCCTGTATCGCGCCACACATCGACGACTGCTGGGTGTGGGGCGAGCGCGTCGTGACTGTCAGTCTGCTGAAGGACTCCGTGCTCACCATGGTGAAGTACCAGGGCGGCGAGGACCGCTACAACCTGCGCGACCGGCCGCCGCCACGGGCGGCAGGGGTGTCCGACCTGGCCGGCGCCGGCGAGGCGGCAGGAGCGGCCGACCCGCTAGACTGGTGGCAGCTGGAGCGGCCGCCGACTGTGCGGCTTCCGATGCCCCGCCGCTCGCTGCTCGTTCTCGAGGGCGCCGCGCGCTACGAATGGCTGCACGGTATCCTCCGTGAGGACGTCACCGAGCGGCGCGTGTGTCTGGCGCTGCGCGAGTTCACGCCAGCGTTTCTGCCCGGAGGCCAGCACGAAGCGCTCGGGGCTGAAGTCATCGCGCAGGCGCAGAACTTCTGGACCGTGCCGCCGGCCGCCGCCGACGCGGCCGCATGATGGCGCTGCGAGCGGTGGAGGCAGGCTTAGGCGGCGTCGGAATCACCTGCTAGGCTGTCTAGCGCGGGGTGGGTTGAAAACTGGCTGTTTCGTAGATTTCCGCTGAAGCGGATTAACGTACACTTGGTATTATTTGCAACGTTACGTTCAGCCATCGGAAGTTGTACTTTGGTGATGTTACAGGATGGCAGTCGAATTCTATAGCCCTGATGTGGGCTGAGTTTGTGGTGCAATGGAGGAGTCCGTCAGACATGTGAGGAGCAGGACAGCGTGCTGCTCAGATAGTCGGCTGCACTGGCCGTCGACATTTGATGATATGGCTGCCGTCTCATGCGTTTGCAATGCACGTGACAACAATCGGAGCGCGGCGTATCTGTAAACCGAGAGGCTCACGTGCCGTTTGAACATTGTTCACCCCGCTGCATATCAAGACTTCTACGAAGCGCGGGATGATTCATGTTTTGCGATGGCCTAAATAAACGTTTTAGCAGCCTATTATCATGATTATGCGTGTGCGCGCATGCCGACCAGATCTGGCGCGGAAGTTTCGTGTTTTGTGGTGTACACTGGGCGTAGCATGGCCTGCAAAGCTCGGCCTGGGACTTATCGAAATTGATTTCAAGAAATAGTGTATGTTGTGCCTTAATGGCGCATTGTTTGTGTACGCGCTACCTGTAAAAACGTGAAGGTTAGTTGGAGTTAACGGACGTGTTTGCTACTACCTTATAGGCTCGCCAAGGACAAGGAATGCCGTATTTTTTGTTGAAAAATAAATGTCTTGGAGCTCCATCTCAAGAATCAGAGGGCAAGGAGAAATAATGCTCGCCTGCGCATCTGAAGGTCTAGACAGGTGCCATAAAGCTGACTTCCTCAGTGCGGAATGTCCCCGGATCTGACCATACGTGAGAGCGGTCGTGTTTATCACGAATCAGGCGTGGCCGAGGCGGTGATTGGTCAACACCGTTCCTTAGGCTGCGACGCGAGCGAGTAGTCAGTGTTTATCAGCCAATCACGACTGCCTTTTCGGAGGACCTTTTGTAACAACCCACGCGCCTGGGAAAAGCCAATCACATCTCAACGTCAATAACTTGCTGAAAAGCAAGACGTGGGGTGCAACTAAACGTACGATTTCGGTGTGCATGAGTACCATATAAATAAATGCGAGCGCGGAGGGCTGCATGTGCTTAAATTTATTAATTATCCCAGGTTACGAGAGAACGAGCCTCAGAGCTGACTTCCTATAAACGGTTTGGCGTTTCGCGGGGCATGCCAGATGCGTCACTCCTGACCATCACAGATCCTTCACAAATCAAAGTCCAGCTCCGCGCGCTTCCCTGTAGCATGACGCACCTGGACTTCCTGCGCCTCTTGAAGCTGACGGTCTTCGGCCTTAACATCGTCTTCACCACACTGGGCGCGCTCGTCGTCAGCGCCGCCGGCTTCGGCGTGTTCCTGCTTCAGGACGGCGGCGTGAAGCTCCTTTCAAGCCCGGATGCCGACGACCCGGGAGCAGTGATCGTCGCTGCCGCGGCTACCCTCGCCCTGCTGGCGCTGGCCGTCGGTCTCCTGCTGCTCGTCGCCGGCCTGCTGGGCTGCTGCGGCGTGGCGCGCAGCAGCCGATCGCTGCTGCTCGGCCACGCCGGCGTGCTGGCCGCGCTGCTCCTGCTGGAGCTGGGCGCGCTCTGCGTGCTGGCGTGGTCGGTGCGCACCGCGCCGCGCCGCGCCGAGCTGGCCGCGCTCGAGCTGATCCGACGCGATGGTGTGGGCCGCCGCGTCGGCGCCGGCTGGGTGTCGCTGCACGCGGCGCAGCGCCGCCCTCCGCTGCTGTGGCGTGCTCGGCTACACCGACTACGTGTCAATCAACGCGTCCGTGCCCGTGTCGTGCTGTCGGGATGACGCGCCGTCTCCCCAAACCCCGGCGCGCTGCCGCTTCGACGGGCTCAGCGAGCGCCAGCTGCGGCTACACCCGCGCCTGCAGCGGCGCGGCTGCGGCGCGCTCATGCGCCGCGGTCTGCGCGCGTGCGCCGTATTCGGGTACGTGATGGCGGGCCTGCTGCTGGCCACCCAGATCGCCGGCTTCAGCTGCAGCTGCTACGTGGCGCTGACGCTGCGTGATGTACCTTGCTTGCACTCGTTCCGCTCGCGCTTCTACGAGTGAAGCCGCGGATTGGTGGACAGAGCGCCAGTGCTGGCGGACGGGAAGCCGCGCACCGACGGACGGTGCGCCAAGACTGGCCGACGGTGCGCCAAGACTGGCGGACGGAGCGCAAGACTGGCCGGCGGTGCACCAAGGCCGGCGGACGGGGCCCCGGGACTTCAGTGTGCTGTGAGATGGCAGCGGTTGAGGACGGCGTAAAGGTGATGGCGTTCACGGTGTTGGGAACGCGAACGCACTGGGCGCATGATGGCGTCCCGGCGATCGGGCACAGCAGTTAAGCCAATTGCTATGCTCCTTCTACCCAATGAACTGACATTTGGGTGATTAAATTCTTGAAATTTTGAATAAGTGCTTACGATGAACGCAGAAGCCGCGGTGGGAACATAAGCGATGGCGGGTTGCGAACGTCCGCTGCCACACTGTTGCCTGTTGCCACTGCGTCAAGCGCATGAGTGATACACTTCAACCCGTAACTGATCCACTCCAACCCAAAGTGGAATGCGCAACTGCATGACGCACTGCTCGTTGGCTCCCGGACCGAGATCGTGTACCGGTAGCGAGTCGCCAGCCACAGATTATTCACTGTCGGCGTGAGGGATTGCGTGCCGTGGTCCTGGCAACTTGCCAAGAGGATGATCCACCTGAACTGGTATACGTACCAGATGTAGATACCTAATACGAACAAAAAAGTTGCCCGCGAGTTACAGGTAGCTGGTACAGGCGCCAGGTGCCTAACGAATTAGTACATGTGTCCGAATAGGTTTGATTTACTCGTACATTCGGCAGTTGTAGACTGGAGAGTCGCCGAGATTTCATATTCGCAACGGTGGCGCAAACCATGCTGATAACGGCGATCTTGAATACGATTGCACGGAGGCTGTAAATAGACGTAGAAACTGTGAACATGGCGGCAAATAGACGTCCGCAAACCACAGGATCGCATATTTCCTCGCCACTTAAATCTGATGGCAGATCTAACAAGAGTGCGGTATTTGTTGAAATTATCCAGACCGGTTCCATACCACACAAGACGACTGTTAAAACTCGAGCACTAAATCAAGCAGCGAGTCTGACCCACAAACGCATCACCCCAGCGCCAGCAGTTTATATTGCATTCGAACAGATCTGGGCCGTCCGCCTAGCAACAGAGCCCGCGCCGGCTGTCAACAGCGAGGATGCCCAACCAAGGTCAAGGTCAACGTCACGGCCCCCGGCTGGGTGCACGGGACCAGCGCAAACACGCTCGCTCGCCACAACACAACGTACCGCCCAACACAAGCACACCGCACTGCGGGCCGTGTGGTCCGCAGGAGAACCACACACGGCCGCACACCGCACCGCTGGCGCACCACACACAGCCGTACACAGCACTGCACGACTGGCGCGGCCGCCCAGGCTGATGGGGTCTCACCAATGTCCAACAATACGCCATGCCCACTGCCATGCCCACTGGCGGACAGCAGGTGCCGGAGCTATCAGCCCCAGCACAAAGGCGTCCGCCGTTCACACGTCGCCCGCGGCGCGTCAGCGATAGGCACGCTGGAAATCCAACAAACGAAACAATTTACACACGAACAGACGCAGAATCTCGCGAGGCTGATTCTCTGATGCTTTCTCCACTGCCCTGACCCTGCTCAGCTGATTCTCGTGACGCTAGCCGCGGCCATGCGCGCTACTCTGGCGTGTTAACAGAGGCGTTGCTAGGATACCAACAGAAGACCGCGAACTGCTCGCCGGTGTGATTTGATGCCGGAAGTTCCAATAATCATCCCGAGCGCAGCGTCCGGCAGCTGCTCCAAACAGTACAGGCAGAAGTGGCAAGTCACGCTCAGAGGAAAGTGCGTCACAGAAGGAAGCTGGCGCCGCTTGCGGCCATGCCCTTGACGAGCAGCGCTCGTTTAATCCAGGTACTCTGAGCTGGTCGTAAGTGCTGACGGCGCCGACGCGACACCCGTCATTGTAGACATAACGATGTGGGGAAAAACATGGTTGCTAAGATACCGTCACCACGCAGCAAGTGAATAACTTTACAGTCCGGTGATGAGAACATTACTCAGCGGTGCTGAAATGAATGATCAGCTAGCGCATGGGCCGAAGTAGAGCTTTTGCCAAACACAAGCAAAGAAATCCTGCTCTTTCCATCATGACCGCAGCAAATCATGTGTCGCTCCACCCCAGCCAGAAGTCCAGAGTAGTGGTAATCACAGCGGCTAATGAGTGGCCACCCCACGCCAAACACCCCTCAGTCGCTCGCCACAGCTTCGGACTGCGCCAGAGTCGGCCGCCGGCCGCATCACAGGGTATGTCACAACCGGCCGCCGGCGCGCCGCCCCGCTCACGCGCAGTACACAGTACTCTAACACACGGCACCGCCGGCTGCCGCGGCCGACAGTGCGCGCTCTGAGGCTCTTCGGACGGCACGCGAGAGCCTGCACTACTGTCCACGGCTTACATGTCATCTGCACCTCGGGTGCAGCGCTGCCCGTCCTGGTGGCAAGGGGACAGCCGGCTGTCCTCCGCCGCCGGTGGCAAGAGGACAGCCGGCTGTCCTCCGCCGCCGGTGGTAAGGGGACGCCCGGCCCCCGGTCCCCGCCCCCGGTAAGGGGACGCCCGGCCCCCGCCGCCGCCGGTGGCAAGAGGACAGCCGGCTGTCCTCCGCCGCCGGTGGCAAGAGGACAGCCGGCTGTCCTCCGCCGCCGGTGGTAGGAGGACGCCCGGCCCCCGCCGCCGCCATCCCGCGCTTCGCTGCTCGGCGGGCAGCGCGCTACCATGACGACAGTAAGGTAGGTGCTGCCCGTCGCGCAGCAAAGGAACAAAGTAGCTGTCTCACCCAATAGCATACCCATCTACGTCACCAATACGGCACAAGCTCCCCTCCCCCTCCCCATATTGGGGAACGTTGCGGGCTGTGGAGGGCACCACTGGGATGGAGCCAAACAACAATACCAGACCTCTGGCACAGACCGTGTGCGGACCTCAAATGCGCCACTCTCCTGGAAGACCCTGGGGCTCGAGCAGGCCCTGTGCCGCCGCTCGCAGCGGCCTCACCGCACCTGGTCCAGCGCTCCAGCACGCGACGGCGCTGCTCCCGCTGTCCGCACCCCGGCCGCACTGGCACGAGCCCTGCGTCACCGGGACCCGCACAGCAGCCCCAGCGTCTCATCTGGCCCCGCGCAGCAGGCTGGTCCCTCTCACCACAGGCCTCTCACAGTCCCGAGCCCGGTCACCTTCGCGGCGCGGCACGGTAGCACCTGCACGTGAGACGTCCTCCGCCTCCGCCGCCGCAGCTCTTCTCCGACGAGCCGTGGGCGGGCGCGGACGGGCCGCCGCCTGGCGCCGCGCCGCGCCGCGCCGCGAGCGTTCACCTAGGAGCGCCTACGGCCGGCGGCCATCACGAGCCGTCGGCCACCAGGCCCTCGAGCCGGCCCCACCGGCGCCTGTCCAGCTCCTGCAGGAACTCGCGCACACGCTGCCCGCCGGCCGCCGCGTCCACGCACCCCGAGTCGGTCGAGTCGCTGGCAGAGTCGGGGCCCGAGTCGCCCGACTCCGGGATGGAGTCAGAGTCGGACAGCGACAGTGAGTCGGTTGTGTGTTGGAGTCGCGAGGAGGCGCGGTCGGCCCGGGCCGCCTGGAGCGAGGGGAGGGGATCAGTCATCAGCGCGAGTAGCAGCGGCTACCAAGGGGAAGGGGATCAGTCACCAGCGCGAGAAGCAGCGGTCACCAAGGGGGAGGGGATCAGTCATCAGCGCGAGTAGCAGCGGTCACCAAGGGGGAGGGGATCAGTCATCAGCGCGAGAAGCAACGGTCACCGAGGGGGAGGGGGATCGGTCATCAGCGCGAGTACCAGCGGTTACCAAGGGGGAGGGGATCAGCCATCAGCGCGAGAAGCAGCGGTCACCAAGGGGGAGGGGATCAGTCATCAGCGCGAGTAGCAGCGGTCACCGCCAGACGGGTGATAACGTCGATGGTTGGTCGGGCCGCCAGACGCGGTTTGCACCCGCGTACTTTACCGGTCCGTGACGTCACAGATTACGGATTACGAACCCCGATACGTCACTAAGCGCAGCTGGCAACGGCGCGATCAGCACGAGAGGAATGTAGTTAGACTGGTTCAAAATCGTGTGTCAATCGTCTCATCTTCGCTAACGGTAGGGCCCGAGTCGAGGGTGCATTGGCGTTGCGAAAATGACACCGCAAGTCGCAACAAAGTGCATCAGAAATGTCAAGGCGGCCAGCTCACCCGGATCTCGTCGTAGCTGCGCTGGTAGCTGAAGACGGCGGCGAATAGATGCCAGATGCTGAAGTCTGGCCACAGCACCTCCGTGAAGAAGATGCACGTGTGCGTTGTCTGTCCACAAACGCGTCAACATTAGCATGGGCGAGCCTGGAACGCAAACAAATAACACGTGGCTCATTGTCTTTTTTCAAGTGCGGAATGTGATGACCAGGACTCTGCAGACTGGCCGTTTTTTACCAACGTCCAGATCAGTTTAAATCTGGCTGTAATCAGCTGTGTCGCCCACACGGCGCTTCTGGCGTGGTCGCACCACCGACAACGACAGAAGACGCCAAGAAGACAAGACGCCACCCCATTTGCCGGCGGACCTTCCACTGGACATGTCCAGTTCGCACTTTCCCCCGCGCCGTGGGTCCAACGGCGTGGTGCAGAGCCGCGTGCTGGCATACCGAGACAGGGTCAGCTGCTGGAGCGAAGGGCCCGTACAGCGCCTCCCGCGCCGCCCGTCCACAGCGTGTCTCTCCCAGTCACGGTGTCGCCTGTCCGTCCGCGCCCTGCTATAAACGGTCACTTACCAGCACAGGCGCCTTGGCTTTAGAGTGGCTGCTTTAGTGACTTTAGAGACATTGGCTGCCCCCTCGACACCACCCCACCCGGGCTGCGCCGTAGCCCATACTGGCTGCTATCTCGCCCCAGCTCATATTGGCTGCTCTCCCGCCACAGCTCATACTGGCTGCTCTCTCGCCCCAGCTCATATTGGCTGCTCTCCCGCCCCAGCTCATACTGGCTGCTCTCCCGCCCCAGCTCATACTGGCTGCTCTCCCGCCCCACCTCATACTGGCTGCTCTCTCGCCCCAGCTCATACTGGCGGCTCTCCCGCCCCAGCTCATACTGGCTGCTCTCTCGCTCCAGCTCATACTGGCTGCTCTCTCGCCTCAGCTCACATTGGCTGCTCTCTTGCCCCAGCTCATACTGGCTGCTCTCCCGCCCCAGCTCATACAGGCCGCTCTCTCGCCCCACCCCACCCGGACCGCGCCCCGGGTCATTGGGCAGTGACAGGGGTCACGAGGCGCGCCCAGTGCTCCGGTGGAGGAGCTGTGCCCGGTGCCACGGGTCCCGGAGCATACGGTCGAGGCGTGCCGCCGCAGGCACGTAAGGCGTGGCAGCGTGCCTGCATCCACTAAAACTCACAGAAGCAGCAGTCTTTCGTCAAAAGTAGTCTTTCCTGCGTGTTGATCAAACCCAGCAGCATTGGTCGCTGACGGGGTCCGGCTACATTGGCTTAGTTTATGATATCGTTCACACCATAACATATGACAAATCTTACCCCGGTCATCGCGTCGTTCATCACACGCCGCAGAAGACGACAGAAGGTCCGTTCGCACCCCAGCGAACTGGCAGCAGAATCGCTGCAGATCCTGCAGCCAGTCAGCTGCTGCCGACTAGAGGTGCCACGTCTCAGCCCGCAGGGCCGCAAAGCGCGGGTAAAGAGCTCAAAACGGTACCTCTCTAGTCCGTAACACCTACGAACCCAAAATCTTCTGCGGATTTTGCAAGCCTGCTTTTGAGCTTTGTTCCCTCGCGTTTTGTGGGACTGCGGACTCAAATGTGGCACCTCTAATCTGCGACCGCAGAGTAGCTGCACAATCTGTAGCGACTCTGCTGCCAGTACGCGAGATGGGAGCGACCTTTACCGACCACACGAAGCCGTTGCCCACCCGCTCTGAGCAGCGCTGCCGCAGTCACGTCCCGTCCAGTGACGTCACAACGGTCAATGGGACTGACCTGCCAGAGGAGGAAGTCGGAGAGGCGGACCTCGCCCGAAGTGCGCACCAGCACATCGGGGCGAGGCGAGTCGCGCGTGTAGAGGCACCGCTCGATCAGCCGCTCACTGACGTCACTGGGCAGCAGAAGACCGGTCGCCACGCCGTCGGCCACGTCCCGCACCGCCCTCGAGATCTCTTCGCGCGCTGTCGGGCGGACGCCGACCGGCGGCGGTCAGCTCTCCCCACCGGCTGGGGCGGGGCGGGGGAAGACTGGGGTCGTATCAGCCATGAACCAGGCGGTGTTGGGAGGAGGGAGCGGGAAGGACTAGGGTCCTATCAGCCGTGAACGAGGCGGGGTTAGGGGAGGGGGCGGGGGCTGGGAAGGACTGGGGTCCTATCAGCTGGGAACCAGTGGGTGTTGGGGAGGGGGCGGGGAGGACTGGGTGCCTATCGGCTGGGGACCAGGCAGTGTTTGGGGGGGGGGGGGCGGGAGAGGAGAAGCGTTACAGACTGCGGAGGGCGGCATGGGGGTTGTAGAAATCCTCTCACAGGGTGCAAAGGATACCACATGGACACATACGTATCTCCCCCAAGCTACAGGTGCAGTCAGAGGTTAAACACGGGTTTCTTTGTGGGCTGCGAGCCATAATAATGGTCCATATGAGACGAACGAAGTGCGCAACAGCAAACGCTGATTAATATCGTACAAATAATTGCTATAGATATTAAAGAATATTGATTCATATTGTAAACACATCACAGGCTGTGTAGGGGTACAAATGGGGCCAACACTCAATAAGATAGTAAACGACAGAACGGGCAAATCAAGCCGCGGCGAACCCCTAACGGCAGAGGGGGCTGCTTTCGTCACGGCAACAGCTCATCGCATGATGAACGAAGCGTTCGACAGAAAATCCAAATTCCAGTCTGATTCTCAATTCCAGGATTCCAGTCCGGCCTCCAAATTCGACACGCAACACAATGCCTTTCTTGCCGAATGTTCTGTCGCCTTCTGCACACGGCTTAGCCCGTCCCGGCCCAGAATACCCGCCCACAGTCGCAGCACATAATCCGTTCAGTTCACTAAGGGCGGGCAGGCGTCAAAGCGGGCTCATTCCCATGCCGGGCATGTCGGCTCAAGCTCCTGCTTGTAGGCGGCCCGACGACCGTTGTTGCCTCTGAATCCCCTGCCCGGCTGCCCGATTGTGGGCGGCCCGTCTCAGGTTAGTGCTATCCGCTACGGTCTTGATGTACTGACAGACGCCGACGGGAAGAGAGCCTAACACATGCTGACAGACGCCGACGAGTCCAGGGATAAGAACTCAACGCATGCTGATAGACACCGACGAGGTCCGGGAAGATAACCCAACAAATGCTGGCAGAAGCCGACGAGGCCAGGGGAGACCACCCAACACCCGCTGACAGACGCTGACGAGGCCCAGGAAAAGAGCCAAACACATTCTGACAGACGCCGACGAGAATGGAACCCGACATATGCTGACAGACGCGGACGAGGCCCGGAAAGAAAACCAACACATTCTGACGGATGCCGAGGTCCGGGGAGATAATACAACAAATGCTGACAGACGCCGACGGGACCCGAGAAGAGGAAGAGGAAGAAGAGGAGAAGAGGAACGAGAAGAAAGAAGGAGGAAAAGGAAGAGGAAAGCGGAAAGAAGAGGAAAAAGAAGGAGGAAAAAAGGAAGAAAAAGAGGAACACACAGTAACTAGTTGAACATCACACAAAGACAACCTTGTTTGATGTTTCCTAGTTGTGACGCCGTCATGGAGGGTACAGCGAATACATTGACCGTGCAACCTCAATCTTATTTCCTCACATGAGGCTGACTTAAGACATTGGAGAGAAACATGCTATATTTGACTCTCCCCACAACCCAAGCATAATATTGACGCCACTAATTCACCCATCTCTTGGACTGTTTTACGTGAAGCGGCATTTGGTCCCCTACCCATGGTAGACTACGAAACTAACACCGTTCTACTTTGAGTTGACACAAATTGGTTTGTTACAAGTTCTCATGAAAAATTCGAGTCACATTTTTTTCCTTGGCGGAAGGGGGAGCGCAGCATCGTCATTGTGGATAATATGCCCAGTTCAGCTACAAAATGAATAAGTATGGACGATTAAAATTTTGCTCTGACTCTGACTGTACTAAATCTTTTTTTTCATCTGACTCTGTGCTAAACATAATCCATTGCGGGCACTCCGAACCGACCATACTTTTATTGTAATGCACCTTCAACGGACCCAGCTTGCCTCGGTCCCGTATCTAAATAGCACGACAGGACCTTTACCGTGTAATGCGACTACGCGACTGTCAGCTGACATGTGACCAGGCTGACGCTACCAAGCCAAAGACTAAATGGTCCTCTTTGACGAGCCATGTACGAACGTTTACCCTGGAAGGCGAGCCTACAATCACACGTTTCGCCGCAGTTGTGCGTCTGCGGAGCAATATTTTTATTTTTGCGAGAATTTTACGCGTTGCAGATCAATGGTTCGGGGAAAGGCGATGACTGGCAATTGTCCTTTTATTAACTATTTTTATCAAGAGATATCACCTATCACATAGCAAGCAATCAAGCAGTAAGACTCGCACGAATGCACGCCACCATTTATGGGAACAATGGTATTGTTTTTGGCCTTTCCACGCTTTTCGGGGACATACAAGAGGAAAGTTTTGGCTTCATCTGAAGTCCTGTAGCCAAAGTGTTTTAATTTTACCATTATGGGGAATTCCACGATTCCGGATTTTTTTTAACCATCACACTGCAATGAAAAGTGTTCCGCCGAGTGCGGCACCCAATGACATCATCTAATAATACGCAACCTTACGCATTAAAGTCTAACATATTTTGTAGGCCCGTAATCGAACACTTTGCTGAGCTGATGGAAAACTAGCCCTCATGAAATTAAGCTGGCCTAAATAATATGACGTGCGTCCATTCAACGGAAACTTACGCACATCTCAGGCCTGCGACAACAGCTAAATAATAACGATGAATGGGACGGTCCTGTCCCGCAAGGAGGCACTGTGCCCTGTATCTGAGGACAGATGTCTGTGTCCTTAAACTCCGTAGCTGGACCTGTCAATGCAGTCAGATACTTACCGCTTCAAAGACACAAAACATATGTCCTATTTGTCGCACAGCACCTACCAACACTAGAACATGCCTCGCCTCGCAATAAAAGTAGTGTTTGCTCTCACCGCCAGATAAAAATCGAATTGCTGAGCCGATAAACAGCGCAATAAACTTTACACACCTGGGCGATAAACGCGCAAACGTTTGAGAGGTTGTCCTGAAAAGATCTGGAGCACGAGTATGACCGAAATCATTCATAACTAACCCCGTGCCTGTTTCTCACAACCCAAAAAACATGATGTCAACTCTAGCCGCCATATGAAAGTGCCTTCGGCGCCCTTGGGCAGCGGCTCGAGGGGTGACTTTACTTCCCGATCGGAAAGGGGCGTGTACCCCCAGGTGCCCCCCCCCCCCCCCTCCTCCCCTCCCCTCTACATCCGCCCTTGCATGAGTACTATGCTGCTTAAATTTACCACTTTTTGAAATGATATAAAATTAAAAATACACATTGTCATTAGTCAAAATAAAGAGGGCTTCATCTGAGGGGTTGGTCCTCGGGCCGGGCAGGGCCTCCGGTTCACCCTCCCCCTCCCCCCACCCCAATCACTCCCAAAAATTGGCACCCTTGTTCATCCTCAGCTATGCCTTAGTGTGCATTACTACCGCGTTATATTTCTCCTGAGTTGCAAACAGGCTGCCGTCTGCAATCCACCTGCAAGATATACCTCAGCGCGAGGTGACCCATCAGTATCGGCTGATGAGCAGCCATGGCATGTCAACTCTCAACTCTCTCAAGAGAGTGCCGGGAGTGCCTGCACGACAAAAGCCGCCGCTGGCCCTCGGCCGACAAGCTGCTTTTGACGGCAGACGGTGAATGGGAATGTCAAAGATACGGCCGAAGTTCAGAGTCCACGGTGACTGCGGCGCGAAGATCAGCGAAATCCCTCGGTCCAAGGACACCGGGCGGCTATATGAGGGCTGCTCGGTTCAAGAGACCCGACCCGCTGGGATTCGTTGAAGGCATCAGTCCTACCCAAAAGGGTACACACAGCAGCACAGTGAAAGCCATCGTCTTAGGGGCCCGATGCTGTGAGTTGGAGGTTCACTAGTGCCGGTGATTCGGTTTACCGCTATCATCGGCGAAACATTGAAACATGAACCAGCATCATACCTCGAAGCAGCGGCACCTGGTGGTAATGACAATGTCATTGTCATGTCATCGCGACAACGTCATTACCGCAGCCGGCTGGCACCTGCCAAAGCCACATCAAGGCTTCGCAAAAGACCGAATGGACAGGGCTGAGTTACCCAGCCAGCCCCATAGCACACCTATGGCACCACCTACCTGTGTACGAGAAGGCGATATTGATGCGGGCCGCCGTGTTATGCCTGGTCATGAGCATGACCTCGGCGGTCAGCCTCTGGATGTCCTCCGGCAGTAGGCTCAGGTCACCGATAAACCGGATACACACGCCATGCTCGCTCAGTTTGTCTCTGTGGGAAAGAGGTATTTCAGGTCAGGTCAGGTCGGGACGGGTCATATCATGTCATGTTATGTTATGTCACCGATAAACCGGATACACACGCCATGCTCGCTCAGTTCGTCTCTGTGGGAAAGAGGTATTTCAGGTCAGGCCAGGACGGGTCATGTCATGTCAAGTCACTCGGTACGCTGAACGCACACGCCATGCTCTGTCACGGTCTCAGTGGACAGAAGATGTGTCAGGTCGCGTTACATCAGGTCCAGATACCCATAACCTGGAAGATGACAGCATCTGTTGTCAGAGGCCTCCCACACATCAATGGTACCATACTCAGCAGCCTCTTGCTTCCACCAGCAGCACGTCCAGCAAAGCAACACTTCCGTGCCTGGAACGGTTTCGTCAGTCCTAAAGACCACTTCTTGCGGCATTTGTGTATCCACAGCGAGTGTTTGTACCCCTCAGCATGAACATCCGCGTGCACATATGGTACAGTCAGTGGGAGAAAGCCACAAATCAGGCTTTCCACCAGGGATCATTCTGATGGTCAGGATACCCACTGGCGAACCGTTGGTTACCGAGTCACGTAATCACGAACTACTCGTCACATCCTGTGAAAGTTTGGTGCAGCTTCGACACAGTTCCGGAAGTTTCACACGCGATGTTGACCGCGCTCTGGCACGGTGCCCAGACCAGGAGCGGGCGCCCCTGTTACGGCAGCACCTGTCTACGCGTGCCCCTCCCTCCTCTCCCCCCCCCCCCGGGTACGGACAGCCTGCTGCCCCCCCCCCCCCCTCGCTGGTGGCATCACGCGATGTCGGATTCAAGTTTGACAGCAAACAGGTGCCGCGTGATAGAACATTATTCACGAATTATGACACCACATTAACATATGACGACGACACATGTGGCAAAAATTATGGTTTTAACCCGCAATGAGCACATAATTACCGAGCACAGAAAGTATCTTGCATAACTGTGACGTAAAACCATCTTATCAAAAATCCGTACTTTCTTGATTGAAGCATTAAGTTAGCAGCAGAAAGTCGGAAAAATCCAACCATACTACCAAAACATAACGATTCTACTCCACCACGATTCAGCCGCCGTCTACGAAGACTACAACACAGAACACCCACGGGAGAGCCGTCCGCACACCGGGCCAGTTCCTACGCCCTGCCGACAGGGTCGGCAGCAGGGCTGCCGCCACAGCGGCCGGCGGTGCAGGGCTTCAGCTTACCGTTCCTGGAGCAGCACGCGGAACTTGTCCCGCGCCAGCCCCATGATGCCGTCGATCTCCTCCTGCGGCCGGCGGAAGTTCTCGATCGAGAACGCGTACACAGTGACCTCCGTGACCCCGAGGTCACGGCACCACTTGAGCGTCTCCGACAACTTTGTGAACCTGCGGCACGAGGGCCGGGTCAGGGGAGACATGACTGAGGGTGGTGACGACAGACGAGATGAAAGGGACCGATGGGGCATGGGCCTCAGATTGGGGCGTCTGGGTCCACTGTACACATAAACCTATCACGAAGGCGCACAATTCGCCTTGCTCTTTTTCCGTCAGCTTGTTTCTTGACACCCTTATCAAGCAGAACCGTAAATCCTAAATTTTTTATACAAAAATGTGGATCTCCTCTGAATCGTGCTTGCTTACTGCCGGACTTTCTAGACTTTGCAGGTTCTCCGCGTACATAATTGTTCCAGTGACGGAGGGTGAGGCCAGACCTATAATGTGGGATACTGGAGCAAGAGTCCATATACAGGCAGAACAGGCCAATAAGCCCACTGCCCTGGCACCAGTTCACATGGTATAGTTCCAGTGAAAAAGACTGAAGTGCCACCATTGTAGTTCCTCCTGTTCACTCACCCCCGTGAATGCCCCTCCGTCTTCTCCAGGTTGTTCCGCTTAGCGAAGCGCCGGTTGCCATCCATGATGAATGCCATGTGTTTGGGGACATGACCAGCCTTCAGTACATTCAGGCAGAGATTCTCATACCAGGTCAGCTTCTTCTCGCTGATCCAAGTCATGCTGTGGCTCCTGAAGCAGCAGGCAAGATCAGATGTGGCTGCAGAGAAGCAGCAGTGTGGGGAACTGCACAGCATGTCCTGGCTTTTTGTTGCAAGCATGGATAGCAAATCAAAGGAGTGTTTTGCTTTATGTCCAACCAGTCATAAATATCATGCTAAGAATGACTGATCAGCAAAGACTGAATGAGACATTGATTTTCAACATTCCTCTAAGCTCTTCTGTCTTGTGGTGTTTTATGAGGCAAAGATTATTTCCTGAAACATTCCCAGCAAATTCAAAGGGCACCTGGTGTCAATGATAAGAAAATAAATTAAAAGTATGACAAAAGAACAATCCAAGTTGTCAATCTAAGGAAGGAAAAACATCCTCTACAAAAATACCATCCCACAACATAACAGTTTCTGTAGTATCAGTGATGCCTGCAAACAAGTTTGTATAAACACCATAGCATTTTGCACATGAGGAGAGTGGAGAATCCTCAATTCTACAGGCATCCTGAAAACAAATTGTCCAGGCTATCTAGAGTTTTAAAATATGTTAACTTGTCATCCCATAAGACTAAGCATGCATAGCTTTCAAAACCATGATTTATGGATCAAGTAGACAAAGATTGGAAGGTTTTGTTGACTATAAATTGGTAAATTTGGTCACCAAAGAGTTGAAACTTGATGGAAGAGGATGAACAATACTGGTAAAAATGCATGAAACAATTATGGTAGGACCCTTATCAAGTAGTATTGCAAACTGCAGCCAATGCATTATGAACAGGGATTTTGTTTACAACATTCAGTCAAAATTTTCATGACTGGACTGACATCTGATTTCCACACACATGCTAAGTAGTACTTGCAGCATGGACCAAAGCTCCATCCCACAATCATGAAATTCTAGGTTGAAAGAATAATTTGGTGATTAAAAGTTTCACCTAGCACAATGTTCAGCATTGTTGGTAATATCCCCTGACATCACCAGACCAATTGTACAGCTGTCACTGCCGGCTGCAGGCTTACATTGTCAGGGATTAATAGCAAGCACCCAAAGCCATTTGAACCACTCCCCCACAGGTGATTTATCAGGAGAAAAACACTGAAACCAACTGCAGTACCCAGACAGACAAGCCAACTCATCCCTCATGCATCATTTTCAATAACACGCATGGCCAGCTTATCCACCTCAGCATGTTTAACTTAATAATATTACGTGCATGATATCGCCCTTCCCTGCGGCTCATACCTTATGGGATGTCCCAGATAGGATTCCCTTCGCCGATTGCGTACGGTTCACGCAGACGACAGAAATGGCTTCCGGAAAGTGTCTTCACGCAAAGCTTTCAGCTCAACAGTTAATACGGACCGAGCACCTCCGCTACATATCTAAATGGCCCGGCTTTCCACGCTCCCCACGGCATTCCATGCGAACAGACTGCCGGCTAACTAGCGCATAGCACAGCGGGTAGAGAACTCTCTGTTGATTGCTGCCTGTATGTCTGCTGACCGTATGACTACTGCCATATTTCTAGCGGACTTTCCGCTATTCTAGAGAAACTTTAAGAAAAGTATTTAATATAGAGACTATCTGGAGGCAGTTTGGTTTCTCTAGCCCAGAAGACGTTAATTCTTAGCTGTGGGCCTCCATACGGAGCAAAATCTGAATGGAAGCAGACACGTCAAATAGTCGAGTTATTCAATTCTACCGCAGTTGATGCAAATGATGAAGTGCCACCTAACCGGCATTAGAAAGGTGTTATTGCTCTACTAGCTGACTGCACGTTACAGTGATCCAGGATTAAACACCGCTTGGAATTTCGATTCCGGTGTTCTCCATTGCCGTTAATGTGATCGGAAACCACAATTTTAGGGATATAACCAGTGTGGGATGTCGTACATGGTGGCGGGTGTCAACCATGTGCGAATCTGGCCTAGATCTGAACTGCTTAACTGTGGTGGACGGTGCTACTGCACGTGGAAGAACATGCAATCATTTACGACCTGGGCGCTGAATGAGTTCCAAGGCCATGTAATACGGTATGATCATCCGGGGATTTTTCCGGCACCTTTCTTTCACCATTACAGTGACGTCACAAAGTCGCAACCTGGCATCACAGCGCCGGCTGCATTACCTTCGCGTCTGCTACACCGGTGCACCTTCTAACAAATGCATCTGGTGAACGCCACAGGGCACTTCAAAAAGTACTACGAGGAAATATGAAGGGGGGTTTTTGTCACGCCTGTTGTAAAACAGCGAACATACTAGGGGCCAGGAACCCATCTGCCATGGCACTCCCATTTGCTGAGGATGCCAAACATTGAGTCTGTGGCGATGCATTAAAGTTGGCCAGCCTACAGCTGCTTAAATGCAGGTTAGCGAACTTGGCTAAGGTCCAGCCACTGCCAAAGGAAGAAATGAGCGGCACCAGGATCATCATCCGACCTGTCGTGTTGAGCCTCAGCACTATACATAATAACGCGCTGGGTTGCACTGGTGTGCGATTGATGCAGTTTGAGACGACGGAAGTGGTACGCTGCCTGGTGGAACATAGGACATTGTGGACATCGCGCATCGCGTCAACTATGCCACGAAGCCCCCGAAGGTCGTGGTGCGTGGCGTTAATCAAGATCATATTCGTCACGCCATGCAGCCAAGTTATCGAACACACGTATGACTCATAATTCGCCATATTTTACTAAAACGATTCTTGCGCCAGTATACACTTCATTGTGCACATTTGGCGAGGACCCAAAATAAACAGGGCGGGGGGGGGGGGCGGAGCTCACATAAGCACAACGATATCCACTTCGCGCTGTGCACCTGAGGTCGCACCTGTTAGCTGCGCGTCTGGCAGCAGCTCGCTCAGCCCCAGCCTGATTAAGCCATCTGAGGTGCAGATGGATGCGCGTCTTCACCAGCTTCCGAGCAATCCGCTTGTCCAGCGCAGAACTTTCCCAGCAAGAGCTTTGTGGGGCGGTCCACGATGCCAATGTCTCGGTCCATGCCTCGGTCCATCACTTGTTGGAACACGATCTCGAAAGCCTCGACAACGCTTGTCCAGGCCGGCAACGGCACCATCAGATCACCCTGTCTAATCGTGTGTATCCAGCTGTCTGCCACACAGCTGGGTGGTGCCTCTCGGGTCGACAGTCCCATACTTGGATCAAGGCGTTCGCAGTTGACCGCCACGAAGTCCGCAACGAAGGCCAGCGGCCCGTGCTCGATGTGTGTGTCCTCGTCCATTTCGTCGCCGCAATGGGGGCCATTTTCGGCCCTCTCGCCGTCACCGCCATGGAGCTTGCCTTTGCCCGATTCGTCGAACCCGCCGTTCTCGTCCACTTTGTTCAGGATGGGCACTGGAGGCATCGCGGCTGCTTGCTGGTAAGCGGCCTCCACGTCGTCCGTATGCGTTGCCGCTTCCACCACAGCTGGATCTTGGATCTGCGACACAACGAAACGGTCATTTCCGCGTACCTATCAGGCGCATTAATCAGACCCTGTTGCATATCACCAGTTTTTTTTTCATTACGAGAGCAAAACGTCTTGGGCCCGGACATGCCCATTCTTTCGTTACCGCATGCTTGTTTTTATACACAACCGCCTTTTTGTGGTCCAGCGTGACATAATCCGAGCGGGTAAGAGGGACAGTCAACGGCCGACGAGTACTGCACTGCGTGCCCCACTCTGATATCTCCCTCTCCTGGCCATAACCACGGATCTATCTGGATGGACCCGTCTCATGGTCCCATTTCATTGCATCGGCTGCCCCAGGGGGGTGGCGCCGCCATTACTGTTTTTCGACGGCCCTCCGAGGGCCCTCCGAAACTCCAACGGCAGGGCCCTCCGAGGCTCCAATCCCCCCCCCCCTCCGCTTCCATTCGCTTCTGCCCGTGAGGTTTAAGGCCTATGGTTCAGGCACAGGAGCAGTTTTTTTTAACCACGGTTTTGTTGCATGTAATCCCCGGGGTTTGGTGACCAGGCAAATGGCCTTCATTTGAAATCTCAGACACTACCATGGACAGTAACACGAAGAGCCCAAAAGTGGTTCAAAAGTAGCAAGACTCACAAAAAGCCAAGTAAACATGTACGGTGCGCAGGTGAAAGAACTGTTTAAGGCACCAGGGCAAACCAATATCAGAATCTCATTGATGCGCTAGGTACTGTACCTATTAACGATTGTGGGGTTTGTTGGTCAGTTCACAGTGCGTAGATGTACTGTCAATGGGGCTGGGACTCGCTCGTGCGAACTTATCCTCCCCCCACGTCGCAAACCCTGGCTACGTCCCTGACCCTCGCCCCCCTTCGCCCGTGTAGTATGGATGGCTGCGCCACTTGTGTGGCAGTCGGGCCCCACTTTGTAAACAAAAGTATGGCCGGAAAATCTCGCTTGAATCTCGTATTGCAGTCTACAAACTGCACGGAGCGGTATGGATTATGCAGGCATTAGTGACTGTGAATTGGGTTCAAAGATTGCTGCATAAAACAGACGGGAATTTTCCTTTTAAGCGCACGCATACTCACTTCGGTGTGCCGGCGATGTCCAGTCGCATAGAAGGAACTGCGCTTGGCCGAAGGCATGGTTTAACATTGGGTATAAGACTGGCCTTAACCGGATGGCTAGAATCATAGTCATAATCTTGAAAGTGATCAGATCAGATTAATGCATTCTCCGCATTTATGGTGTTAGTCCAAGAGCAACGGTTCACTCATGTTTCTAGGACAGTTGGATGGTTTTTTGCAAAAGAAAAATGTCTTTATTGTGCCGTTTCACATTCTTGCAAAGGGTCACTCCACAAGATGGCATCTTGCTGCCAAAAAAACTGCCTTTGATGCTCATTTTTGCGCCACACTCACACACCACTTCAAAATTTTCCCATCCGCGACATAATAGCACGCGCTGAGGCAACACAACAATACAAACTTGATGCCACACTGCGCGATAATCGCGATATTACATTTGATACATTACATTGGTATTACACGGCGTTGAAGATAATAGACAAGACGAAACACAGCATTTCTGCGTGACGACTGCTTTCCACGCGACGCAGTCGACGTTGCCGTGCAACGCCTGAGCGCGAGCCATTACGACTTTGTGACGTCACCGCCTGACGTTAACCAGGCGCCAGCCCGACCAATTTCTCAAGCTGCGATGATGACCCCCTGATGAGTCCCAAAGAAGGATGGTCATGGCTCGAAATTGTCTCAGCTTCCATTCCCTGACCATTCCATCCTTCCATTCCATCCATGACCATGCAAATCATTCGGGCTTATCGAAGCACACTGTGGACACATCTTTATTCACCTACCGCGAGCTTATCCACCGGCAGGAACATGTCCCCGTGAGACATCTGAAGCACTGCAACCATGTCTCCATTCGAGATGGGCAGTACAACGAGGGCAGTTGGTAAAGGTAGAGTCTCAGGACATGGCCGGTGCCTTACTTCTTGGACAAGATGCTTGTCGTCGATCTCGCTCCAGCCGCTCCTGATCCAACTGGTCAATCAAATCCCACGTGTCAAAAGACGTGTCAGGAGCCCCGAAGAAGACCCCAAGATCTGGTCCCAGCATCCCATAAACAGTGATTCAGGCAGGGGACAAGTGCCCTCTCCGCCTCCTTAGGTTCCGACCACTGCAAATCGCTGGCCCCGGCTTTGAAGCAGCTTAGGAAGTGGGGTCTCAGGTTCAAACCGACATGGAGCCGACTGTACGGTCCTGGTGGTGCATGACTGACATATGGGCCCCCGTCGACTCAAGGAGCCGCGGATCAGCACCCAGGACCCTCTGGCTGACATCGAAATGCCCAGCCCTGCGGGCCGCCCCCCTGAATGTGACCTGCGGCCGACCCTTCGGGCCCCCGAAGGGCCCCTCGGGACCAACGATCTAGGGTCCTGTGGGACTCGGGCCTGCCCTCCCCCACCCCGTAATGACGTGACCTGAAATATCAGTGAGAGGGCTTCTATTACGGCCCTCTTATTAGCGTTCTCTATCTCTATTCTAAAGGGCCTGGACACAAAGCCCAATGGTTGGCTCCATGTCCATCTGAGCTTTTGGGACCCATTTCCCCAAGTAGAAACGAGGCCTGGGCCCGCGATTTGCAATGTTTGGGTTCCTTAACACAATGAGGGGCTTATGAATCGGTTAGGGGCCGCAGTATCTAAATGGGGTTCTGTGGCAGTAAGTGGTCCCGAGTCGGCGAGGACCTGTTTTTAGGGGGCCCGAAGAGGGGCCCGGAGGGTCTCGGGACCAAGGATCAAGCTCCCAGTTGGAAAGCTGAGGGGCCCAACGGGCTGGCTGCATGTCACTTTTGGAACTCCCGCCTGCAGAACCGTGATCTCAAACATCAGCTAAATGGCCTCTTGCACCGATTGGGGACCCCTGAGACAGTGCGTTCTGCTATTTCGACCAGAGATCACCAGCACTCAACAGTCAGTGCCATGTCGGCGTCACCATTTCCCGTGAAGGCACAGGGCCGGGCCCACGATTTGCATTGATCGGGGCGCCTGCAACAATGCGGGCTTCTGTATCAGGGGCCCAGTGGCTAGAAGGAAGCCCTGCGTCAGCAATGCGCTTCAAGTTGGCCAGGAGAACATTTGTTGAACAAGTACGGGGATGGAACGCCAAATGCCAGAATGTCTCTGGCGTTGGCCGCGACCCTCTGACAATGAAAAGAAACACGACATTATATGATGAGAGCTCACATTTACACAATGAAAGGATCCTGTGTTAGTCCGGGCCCCCAGGGCCGAACTGTGGCCCCTTCAACCCAATTCCAGCCTGGCCCGTTGAGCCGAGCTGAAGTCTCTGCGCCAATTATTGCACCACCTGCGGCGATCAGGGATCTTGTTGCGTCAGTGCCTGTTGTTGCAGTTCCAGCGTCGATCCAGGGCAAACTGCGGGAGTCAGAAGGTCTCCGGCGTAGGGGAGGGGATCAATGTGTTATGATGTATCCCTCTAAGGATCTCCGGATCGACCAGGGGATCCTGCCCCGTGTCGCCAGAACGACAAGCGGGAGATACCGTGCGTTGGGACGAAATGGTCTTTTAGCCCTTGACCGGGAACAGAAATGTGTTTCCTATTGTTCTAGTGAATGGGAACCCTTTTCCTGAATAGAAGGGAGTCTCTTTTAGTATTGAATAAAGTGGGTCGAAATGATTTCAAAAGTGAACAAGGTCATCCCATTTTTGCATGAAAACGTCTATTCTTTTGCGGAATGGACTAATTAAGTAAATTACATCAAAATGTTTGAGCTCGTGTGTTCGCAATTTTGGTAGCAAGGACAGCGATGGGCAGGTTGTGATTTCCGTAAAACCGAACAGCGTTAGCTACTGCAAGCAACAACAGGCGGCGTGCGCCGTGCGCGAAAACGACCGTTGTAAAGTACTGGTTCCGAATGTCTCAAAACTAATTCGTTCGTCCAAAATTAGACTATGTGAATCTCTTTTTACAACTTTGAGTGTCCTCTACACAGATAAGTAATTACAGCAGCACGAGAAATATATATTTTACATTTACTCTTCCAGTTCCACTGCCAAATCCCCAGTACCTGTTCGCCGTATTGTAAAGACCAGTCTGTTGTTATCGTCAATCCAAAAATCGCACAAGTGAAACACACTCTCGTACTACGATCTAAATGTACAGTTTGATGTCCTGAGGCGTTCAAAGGCATTTCTTTCAGATACGTCATCATTTTCGTCCGCCCGTTGGCCACTATTTAGCCGCTGGGCCGGCGTTGCACGGCCTGTGAAGGCTGCAGCCTGGTTGTTCGTGCGAAAGAATTCGTTAGTTTTCCGGAGCACCATCGACTTGATTCGAAAACAGACGTTGAAAAGGAAGAGTCTCTATTGGCCAAAGAGTTGCAAGGCAAATGTAAGAGATGGGTTGGAAGGGCGGCGTCGCACACTCCGAGATCGCCGTCGTCGTCGTCGTAAACGCTGACGCGGCTCGCGTCGAGCCGCGCCGTCGGAGCTTGAACGTGGAATGCTCGGCAGGGACCGTGCGTCCCCGCCCGCGTGTCCCCATAAACCCACGTGGCCCACATATGGGCTCCAGATGGTGGGGGCCAGTTGGCAGAGGGGCCGCTCACACCATCGCGGAGACGCCGCCACGCCGGCGGCGACGGCCCGTTTGCTCGCCAACACTGGTGATGAGGTTTTTGTTGGTAGGATTTGCGAAAGCGCACGTTGAAAACTACGTTACATGATTTTGATCACAAATCGATCCTGACTGAATGTAAAGCATTTCCAGACAAGCGTGGCCTGGCCATGTTAATGCAAATTTTTTACCCGTTTTGAGCTACTATTTACATTTGCAGAGTCCTTGGCACCTTTGCAGAACCCAAATCAAAGATTTGGCAGAGTTTATAAGTTCCATCAGTTTAGAGAGAGTCCACTGGACTTTTTTAGAATGAACAACTACGGCGATTTATTTCATGCCGACGTTTAACCCATGATCTCTTCAGCTTATTGACCATAAAGTCCAAACGGAACTGATGTTGTGGTAGATTCTGCCTTCTGTTCCAGTTATAGAAGGTGAAAATGAAAAATAGCAAAGAAAACGTATCCTCATTCACAAATGGGCCGTGTCCCGCCATTAATTTGGAGCAGAAGTGGGGGGAGGGGGGGGGGGCATTTCACCATCAGGGCACCCTTTGTCAACCTGCGCTACCTTTTTCAAGATGCTGGCTGCGCCCCTGCCCATAAACACGTAACGCTACGTGATCCTGGATCCACCCTTATTATCCAGGCACATCTCTGGTTGTCACACTCACAGAACGGCGAGCCATGGTCCTGTACAGCAGTGGCAGCGTGGCCGACGAACCATCGGCATTTCATCTCAATCTCACGGCCGCCAACATCTGGTTGGCCTTAGAAACCGCCCCGTCGTCTGCATATGGAACTCGAGCCGGCGATTCACGGATATTCAGAGGCTCTGTTCAGTGGCTCGACTGCGATTTCGATGCGATTCAGCGAAAAGGTTAGTTCCGGGTTCCATGTGCCGATGTGCATTACTTGACATCATTGGTGTTAAAGGGTGGGGGACACGCCTCTGACCCCTTGGTGAGAGCATCGAGGTCGAACTGGAGAGGTGAGGCGGCCAGGGGTCTCGGAACATGAGTCCGTACTAGTATCCGCGAATATCTTGACCGCGCTTCGCACTTGATCTGGTAAATTGTTGCGAAAATATTGAACTGCGTTGGTCCCAGCACCGATTCTTCGGGCAGGCCGCCGGCGACGTCGGTCCAGTCAGTTTTCGAGCCCTGCACCCGCACTCTGTCCTTTCGGCTGGTTAGGGAGGCCCTGTTCCAGCGCAGCAGGCTACCTCGCACATCGCAAGCATGGAGCTCGAAAAGCGATCGGTTATGGCACAAAATCGAACGCTGTACTGAACCGAGATACGTTATGTCCACCGGCTTACACTCTTCCACCGCGATGTTTCAATCTTCCATGGTTCCTAGCAGCTTGTTACAAAAAGAATTAGGAGAAACCTATGTTGGATCGCATGAAGGAGTCCAGTCTCTAAGAAGTGTCTTGTAAGACTTTGCCTGTTAAGAGATTCAAGCTTTTTGGGCGGAATAGCAGTAAGACCTCACTGGGCGGTAGCTCGCTGGTTAGCTTTCTTGAAGAAGAAGACTACCTCACGAGACACCCACAGCGGGCAACCTTCCGAATGGCGATGATCTTTGGAGCAGCATGCTCTGGGGTACTGCAGGACGTCTGCAGACTTACGTAGAACCCTGGGATGAACATCATGTGACCCAGGGGCGCTGAATGGCTTCAGAGAGGCCTGTCTCCTCGCCATGCCTACGCCTTCAAGTTACGGTCCGTCGAAGTTGCAAGGCATCGTAGGCACGACAGTGGTCCCTTCATCCGTGAAGACTCTGCCGAAGGTTGTACAGGGAACGTTGGTCTTGCCGTGGTGGCCGTTGGTGAACGCTCCACCATCGTTCAGAAAGTCTTCTACCCCACATCTCGTGCGTGGTCTTCAGTTGGCTTTCCTCCAAATGGCCTTACAATTTGTGTTGAGGTTTTTTTGTCAGTGTCTTCTCGCATTTTCCCGAATTTTTCCTGTTAGCTTCCTTTTGTCATTGCGACACCGCACAAACCTGGTGAGGTCCAAAACGGCCTGTGCCCGGGTGTAAGCTAGCCATGTTTTATTGTTCTTCGGCTGCAGGGCTTTCCAGTCCATGTAAACGTTCTTCCTTGGTGTCTGGCTATTTTTGATGGAGCAAAGTAAGCTCAGTAGCCCTGGTGATGCCCTCCTTGAAGAACTTGTTGGCCTCCTCGAGGTTGAGGCTCTCCAACTGGGACCAGTCCATGGATCTTAATATGATAGTCATGGGCTTATAACCCACGTGCATCAGCCACCCGGGATGATGAGTTGGCGGCCCTGAATACCAAGCTAATAAGTACATTATTACCACATAATTGCTATATTCTAGCCCTGGCAATTATTTAATTGTGCGGACCATTCCTTCCTCATCATTGACGACAGGATCCAATACGTTTGGGGTTGTACCCAAACGGTAGCGAGCTGGCTGCCGAACGTGATGAAATAGAACACAGCTCTGGATTGTGGGATGTTCGTGCTCGGGTTTAGTGACGTCACGTGTGGGCAGCCCATCCTGCCGGTCGATATGCCGATTACGGCAACCTTGTCAATAGTAGTGGATGCGCCAAGTCGGTGCGGTGTGCACGTGTCCAGAGAAAAATGCATCGTTTGATTGGTTTAATCGTGTGTGCAAACGAACCAAGGACTTGACAGATTGTATCAATTAGTAAATGGGACGGATCGTCATCTGATACTGATGACAGCTGTTCCTCAAAAAAAACTCTTTGCCTCAGTCAGTCTGAGGCAAGTTAAAACACCTACAATTTAGTGGTGATAAAACCGGACATTACCGGCTTGCCGAAGGAGATGCCCGCTGCCTTGCGTGCTGCCTAACGGACTTACATATTCACAGCTGAGGAACAAGGTGTCATTCACACTTAAAGCACTTTAACTTCAGTTGTACCGGTTCCAGGGTACTTGACCCAAATGAGAGCCCCACATCATTCAGCTGGGGAGGGTCTCGTTCAGAAGCATTATGTCTGTCTCGCAGTGACAAATCAGCATAAACGAATCATCCCTTTTGCTGAGGAGCTGATCTACATTATTGTGTAACACCTTCATCTCTTGACAACCTCTGCAATGTTACGTTATTGTTGTTAGCATTATGTCGTCACATCTATTCTGAAGAGCGAACATCGTTTGGAGATGACCGTCTCCTTGTGTCCTCTTCACTCGCTGGTCTAGCTGTCCGTCCCTCAATGCCAGCCACAGTCCCCCTAGCTTGAACAGGGCAATCCTAGGTCCCATTCCGGATAAAAGGATGGTAGGGGCTACCGAAACTCATATGGTGTGATTCAAGGTTTAGTTTGGAAGTTGGGTAATCACCTGCGCATTGTTTGCCAGCAACGTTTTGGGCTCTCATGTGGTTTGTGCATGGATTGATGTATGCTGGAGCGAGCGTGCGCTCGTGTGCAAACAAAATATGGCGCGGTTTTAGGCGTTTTTTCAGGATTGATCTCGTGTCTCGGCGACCGGAGCAGGGAGCGACATGAAATAAACTGCAACGTGCAAGTGCATGCACCATCTACAACACATCCCGTCAGGCCAATACCATCAGACCTAGAGCGACGGCAGCCCAGATGGAGATGCGACCAGCGTCACGTCTGAATATGGTCTGGTACACAACATGCTGGCGCTGAAGCCGGTTGAGCTCGGGCCGTGAAATTGTACAAACGTAAACCCAACTTCACGGTGACTAATATCCACACTTGATATCCGAAAAGTTCGCTCGCCTTTGCCGTGATAGCACAATACATCCGTCACGATAAATTCGACGTTTCCATCCCTTGCAAAACGCCACCCGGCTTTGCCAACCCAGCACCCATCGGCCACCACGTATTTACATTGAATCTGCGACTTTGTACTGGCCAGGGCCGTACTGACCGCCCTCCCCGCAGAGGATTCCAGTGTATATCCGGCGAATGCTGAGTCATCTGGCAGCCGGGGTCGTGGCTAACCGGGACGAAGACGAACCAGCTGGCAGCATGGCATGCAAACATCACTGGCGCCCCTCTTCGGTTTGGGATACAGCTGGCGGCGTCCCGTCGAGTGCAATAGCTGGACGGGCTCATTTTATCACATGTGTGCATCACGTATTCGCGCAACAGATATTTAGAAGGGTTTAATGACGATTGGAATGCAGGCGATGAAGCCAGTGATAGTTGAGCCCGAACAACAGAGCCTGAAGTAACAATCCAGGACAGCTGGACCAGTGACAGGTGAACCAGTAAGAACTAAACCATTACCACTTAGGCCAGTAACAAGTGGCCAGGTGCCAACTGGCCCGTGATCACTGAGCCAGGGACAAACTGAGCCAGGGACAAATTACGCCAGTGACGATGAAACCAGGACAACCTTCTCGGTGTCAACGGTGCCAGAACAACTGAACCAGTGACACGGAATACGACCAGGCTGACCACCAGCACCAGCATATTACCCAGGCTGACTACCAGCACCAGTATGTTAGCCAGGCCGGCCACCAACACCAGTATATTAACTCATTTCACTATTATAAAAATGAGGTCATATGTGGTTTGACCAATAAGTTTTGGTTTCTTAGCCATTTTTTCTGGCTTAAAAATAGCAAATTCGAGCCTTAGTTGCATTCAGTTGTTGCTGTTGGAGCAGCCCCGGCCGATCCTACCTGTGTCGACCCCAACTACCTGTGTGGGCCACTGGTCCGAGTTAGCACATGAGACAGCTCTGAGACGGCGCCGGTCCACGAGCGCTGTCTGAGCGCCACTGATCCGAGTCGGCACCTGCACAGCTCTGAGACGGCGCCGGTCCACGAGCGCTGTCTGTGAGCGCCACTGATCCGAGTCGGCACCTGCACAGCTCTGAGACGGCGCCGGTCCACGAGCGCTGTCTGTGAGCGCCACTGATCCGAGTCGGCACCTGCACAGCTCTGAGACGGCGCCGGTCCACGAGCGCTGTCTGTGAGCGCCACTGATCCGAGTCGGCACCTGCACAGCTCTGAGACGGCGCCGGTCCACGAGCGCTGTCTGTGAGCGCCACTGATCCGAGTCGGCACCTGAACAGCTCTGAGACGGCGCCGGTCCACGAGCGCTGTCTGTGAGCGCCACTGATCCGAGTCGGCACCTGCACAGCTCTGAGACGGCGCCGGTCCACGAGCGCTGTCTGTGAGTGTCACTGATCCGAGTCGGCACCTGCACAGCTCTGAGACGGCGCCGGTCCACGAGCGCTGTCTGTGAGCGCCACTGATCCGAGTCGGCACCTGCACAGCTCTGAGACGGCGCCGGTCCACGAGCGCTGTCTGTGAGCGTCACTGATCCGAGTCGGCACCTGAACAGCTCTGAGACGGCGCCGGTCCACGAGCGCTGTCTGTGAGCGCCACTGATCCGAGTCGGCACCTGCACAGCTCTGAGACGGCGCCGGTCCACGAGCGCTGTCTGTGAGCGCCACTGATCCGAGTCGGCACCTGAACAGCTCTGAGACGGCGCCGGTCCACAAGCACTGTCTGTGAGCGCCACTGATCCGAGTCGGCACCTGAACAGCTTTGAGACGGCCCCGGTCCACGAGCGCTTCGCCGGCTGCCTCCATAACTCTGTCTCTGGAGCAACACAGGCCGACCATGCCCAATCGACCACCCAGAGCACGAGACCCCGAACGCCAGCAGGGATTCCCCAGTTGGCCTCTGCTAGCACCGCCACTGGTCGATGCGGCCCCGGCCGGCCAGGCCGGTGATGGAGGAGTGTGGTTCCTGCTGCGGTAACATCTTTCCGTTGCGTATCTGGCCTAATCTGCGATGTGCGGCAGCGAACGGATGAGGCGGACGTGCTGGGAAGCGAAATCGGAGCGACCAGAGCGCACCGACGGCAGAAGTTTCGGCGAATGAACAAAGTTGAATCCGTTTCTTTCAAAACCAATGGGGTTTATGAATGAAAACGTAATAAAGAAATGAAAATGGGCGAAACTCTGTGACAGCGGTGACGATGTAAGGAAAATTTTCCCTGTCTGGGAAATCATTTGTAAAAAAATTGAGAGATCGCCGCCCCCCCCCCCTTATCAAGTCTATGGCACGTGTCAAAGTATACCGGATTTAATGATGAGTGAACTATTTTAGGGAAACGCGTAAAAATAAGACGGTGAAAAACATGCCGTGTTGTTTTACGACACGCAAAAAATGCACACACCTGTGGCGCACTTAACTGGGTGTTTGGTGAACTTTTGCATTGTGCCTTCCCGACCGTGTAATCCTGCGCACGCCCCTGTCTCACCGCTTATCTTGATGCTAAATGAGTGGCTTCTCCTGATAACATGACATTCTTTGCTCGTCGTTTGTCTATTCTCTACATTCCCAGTGCTTCCCAATAGTTTTTTTTTTCATAGAGAATCCGTTGCGGTATCCGTATGGTAATGGCATCCAACGTTATTTCGCCACAGAAAACAATGCATTGATTACCAAATCAGAAACGACTCATCTTTAAACATAGCCCGACATTAGCATGACAAAACCGTTGCATCCTGAAAGCTACCACACTGGCGTAAGTAGCGAACCCAAACTTTTTGGCGGGTTCGTTTTCAGGCTTTATAACGTCACTCCGTGCCGAAGGCTTGCGACCACACTGTATTGGGTTGTTATATTTTTGTAATCTGTCACAACGTGTAGGAAATTTCCTATGTTTTAGAAAATTTTCACAATGCTCGATCAGATATAAATGCGCGCTACTGGTTCCGTGCAAAGCGTGCGGTGACAGAATCAGGGTCTGTTCACGATCTTTTGCAGGCCCAATGACACTGCAGAATGATATTTCTCGTTTGCTACCTTCGTCTGCACACTTCAGTTCTCAAGAAGAGCACATGGTGGCTCAAATCTCAACTCTGTGGCGAGAGTTCTGTCAGAGTGTACGGCCTGTCCTCAGCAGCCACATGACGGCCACATGACACATGACAGCTACATGACGGAAGGGGCGATGGCGACCTGAGAGTCGCGCCCTTGTGTGGTTAATTTATCTGTCGGTCCAAAACAATTTTTCACCCGTTCCAGTAACTCTTACGGGTATTTTATCACTTCAGAAGCGAAGTAAACGCACGCGTCTGAACCAAATTTCATTCATATGCATAATCTATGTTGGTGTTCTTTTGCTGCGCTGCTTTGCCGGTCTGCTTTGCCCTCTTCGTTGCGTCTGCTTTTGTCATGTCGCGGAATGCCTGGTAATAAGCGTCCTGCTGGGAACTTCTTAACGGGCTTTTTCTGACCAGTTTTCACCTAGTACCAAGTGCGGCACCTTCAGTTACCTACAGGTAATCGTTCAGGGTCGTATGACGATGTCGGTGCGCCCGCAAGGGATTGTCGACGTTCCACGCTATCAGGGCCTAGGGTTTGATTCTAAGGCGCCCGTTTGATGTCGGGGCCGACACAGTCACCATGACTGCTGCGATCGCATCATTCCCGACAGTGACACGTGACATCGACCGACACCATTAGCGTCCGCTCTCTCCGCAATGATTTCTGTCTACGGCAATATCTGTCAGGGACATAGCCAGGAGGGATAGCAAGGCATTGCCTCCCCCCCCCTCTGAGCAGTGGTTTACACTAGATACTGGACAATTCGCAGGAATTCAGCCAAAACGTGTAACAATTAACAGAAAAATTGATATTTGGCCCCCTCCGTTTGGGAAAATTCTCGCAACGCACCTGACACATAGCATACCCACGGCGGCGTGTGTCCTCCCCGCTGTGAGGTCAGTGTCTGCCGACGGAGTGATGTTTGGCAGTCGAGCAGCGTCTGCCCCCCCCCCCCCCCCACCCCATCCCACCATGTAACCTTGCTCCTATTGACGCTCGCGCAGTCAGCGAGTGGCGTCCACCCTCCCAGTGGCGTCCACTCTACCAGTAACGTCCACCCTCCCAGTGACGTCCACCCTCCCAGTGACGTCCATCCCCCCCCCCCCCCCCCCAGTGACGTCCACCCTCCCAGTGACGTCCACCCTCCCAGTGACGTCCACCCTCCCAGTGACGTCCATCCCCCCCCCCCCAGTGACGTCCACCCTCCCAGTGACATCCACCCTCCCAGTGACGTCCACCCTCCCACTGACGTCCACCCTCCCAGTGACGTCCACCCTCCCAGTGACGTCCATCCTCCCAGTAACGTCCACCCTCCCAGTGACGTCCACCCTCCCACTGACGTCCACCCTCCCAGTGACGTCCACCCTCCCAGTGACGTCCATCCTCCCAGTAACGTCCACTCTCCCAGTGGCGTCCACCCTCCCAGTGACGTCCACCTTCCCAGTGGCGTCCACCTTCCCAGTGACGTGTGACCTCTTTTATCGCCGCCATCTTTCCCAGCGACGTCTGGCTCTCTAAATCCTGCTTGTCTTGGTCTTGTAAGTACCAAAAGTCCGGTCCGCAAAGCCTCAAAGTATACTCGCGGTGGAGTCTGCCCTGGTAGTGACGTCTGCCCTGGCAGTGACGTCTGCGCCCCGACCCAGTGACGCCGATGACGTAACAGATCGATGGTGGCGCGCGAGCCGAGAGTCGGACAGAGCGCGCGCCGCCGACCCGCCGCCGGCGTCTCCCGGTCGATACGGGGGATAGTCGGTCCCGCCTCTCAGCGCCCGGAACAGTGTCCGCGCCGCCGCCGCCCGCCCCGCGCGACATGACCCCTGGCCGCGCCCGGTCACGGCTCCGCTGTCCCCTCTGACCAGGTCAGTGAGACGGCCACACGCCGCCGTCGACGTGGCTGTGACGAGACGCTCGGTTGTGTGGCTTCGGCGTCCCGCCGAGCGCGGCGTCGGGCAACGCTAGGGCTTTTTGCGGTACGTCGGGCCTCCATGCCAGGCTGCCTCGCAGGGTGAGCTCCTGGCGACGTCGCTGTGCCGGCAGTCGTCGCCGAGTGCGCACGCGACGGTTGCCCTCGGCGGCGCCCCACTGCCGCGCCTCCAGCAGCCCGGACACCTGGCCCGTCGTCAGTGTGCACGCTTGGGCAGGCGACAGCCTGCACACCCGGACAGGCGTCAGTGTGCAAGCCTGGGCAGGCGTCGGGCGGTGCTCTCGCCTGGGTAAGCTTCCCCCGGCAGCTTCGCACGGCTAATTGGTGCAAGGCGTCCGCGTCGATTCCGGCCGAGCAGCGCCGCGCGAGCCGCGGGACACGGCGGCAGATCGGCCGCCACCTGGCGCTGATCACTCCCGTCGGGGGTGGCCGGAGGGGGATCGATGTTCTCGAGTGTCCACTCGGGGCGGCAGCGTCGCCAACAGAGCCCGCGAGACCTCTCGGTCCTGTTCGGAGACCCCACCACCAGCCACGGCCGTTCAGGGTCGATATCAGATGGGAGCAGCTGCCGGGCTGAAAGATGGTCAGTGGGTCCGCGGGCTGGTGTTGACTTGACGTCCTATGGGATTTCGGTGGGTCTTTCGGTGGGGTTGCTGCTGACGTGTGTTGTCTCCACAGTGACGATTAAGCAGATGCGTTTTAGCTAAATTGTGCAGAGGTTCATAAGAAGAAATGCTAGAAGATGGGCAAGTTCTCTGTTCGCGAGATATGTGAGACATCATGGAACATAACATAAGCATTATGTACGGTTTGACATGACACGAAATGTGAGACGATTTGACTTCATATTGTGCAGGTACATTCAATGTAGCTAAGCAGAAGTATCTCGGAAACTGGATCAAACAGTGTTTTAGCTTACACTCAGCGTGTGATGGTGTTTGCCACCCTTTCAAGTTTTTCTTAGTATCTGTCACTGTGCATGACCTTTTACTTTTTCATAAACATATCCCTAAAAGTTAACGATATTCACTACCAACTCCCTGCCGGTAGGTACAGCAGTGGTGTGCCAGAGCACTCATGTTACACCAGTGGCACCAATGGCACACCAATGGCTCAATGGTGCATCAATGGCACCAGTGGTACATCAACGGTGTACTATTTGTTGGCGC
>NW_023596448.1:8420718-8435718 GCF_011947565.3 Pollicipes pollicipes | reverse complement strand
AGTACTCCAATACCCAGCAAATTGGGAGAAGGACCCACAATACGTGACAACGCTCCAGGCACTCCAGTGTCCAGGGCCTGGTGTTGTAACGTGTCTCCCCCTCCCGCTACCCCACCCCATGGACGAATGTGTCTTCGGTGGCAGCCTGGCTTTGACCCTGGACAGGCACCACCAGCGGACAGCGCGCTGTGTGGGCCCAGACAGGGGGAGTGGCAACGTCCCAAGAGCAGACAGAGAGCTTTCTCCCCGTGCATCACCACTAGGTTGACGTTAGCCTGTCGGAGAAGGCCCGCGGACCGAGATCCGTTGTCTGATACCCCCGCGTCCTCAGTTGGTTCTGGGAGGTGCGCCACCCTCGCCTCCGTCTTGGTAATGAAGCGCTCGTGGGCCCGCTGGTAGGGCACAGGTGTCCGCGGCACTCGAGTAACACTGACAGGACTCGGCGGCTATATAAGCACAGCGCGCCGTCAGCTGCTGCTGAGAACATTAGCCTTAGCCGGCGGCTTTTCCGTGCTGTTCGGCTCATTCCGAGTAGCAAGCACGGGAATAGCCGAGCTCGGCCCCCTGCAAATGGACCTCTGTTGTGAGTGTGATAGCGTTGTGGCCTAATGTTTCCATGGACCGTATTTTTGGTCCATGAGCTTATCCGTCCCCACATG
This sequence comes from Pollicipes pollicipes, assembly GCF_011947565.3. Lineage (NCBI taxonomy): Eukaryota > Metazoa > Arthropoda > Thecostraca > Pollicipedomorpha > Pollicipedidae > Pollicipes > Pollicipes pollicipes. The sequence continues at coordinate 8,435,059 of NW_023596448.1, read as the reverse complement.
TATAAGGAGCAGCACCATAGCCAACGATCGCGCTGAAATACGGCCCCGGCCAGACTTGACCACAGTATCACAGCCGTGACCACAGTATCACGTTCAAAAATACCCCGTTTTAATCAAAGTGCGTCATTCTGTCTCGGTGTTTTCCCTCTTCGGATCCTCACTTCTTCTTGGCTGCCTAGGACATCCCGTTCTTGGCTGCTTTTCTCCTCCCAAGATAAGCTCCGCAAATACATAGCAGCGCAGCCGCCGTTCCTCTCCAACTAGAATCGCATGTACAGTTCAAAAGAAACGGGCGGTGCGGGGCCTCCTGCAGTCGCAAAGGCCTGGTATGCATAAATACAATGCTAATCTAAGCGGCGAACAACACCTCTCTCCTCCTCCGGATCTTCAGCAAAGGCTAAGCTGGGTGCTGTATTGTTCGGGCTAAATTGGGTGCTGCATTGTTCGGGCTAAGCTGGGTGTTTCACACGCAATATCTATCGCCTGAGGCCAAGCCACTTGCTCAGAGAACACGAGCAGGGCCAGAACAGGATATTTTGCTTTAGGGCAGAAAGGTTTTTGGCTTTGGGCGCACAAAGGAAGCAGATACCGCAATTTCAGGGTAACGGCCCCTGACTTTCGACCACATTTCTATCGGCGACATATTGACGACTCATTTCAGTTGTTTCGTCACAGGTCGCATATTGACCAATTTCTTACTTATCTTAACGTTCAACACTGTAACACAAAGCTCACGAAGGAGGAGGAGGATGAAATCGTTTTGCCTTTCTTTTTACCTTTCTTTTCTTTACCATTTTGCCTTTCCTTGATATGGGAGTTCGAAAATCACTAGGCAAATTTGAAACCTCTGTCTATAGAAAGCCAACGTTCACCGATCTTGCACTGAGCTTCTTGTTACTCATTCCAAACGCTTTTAAGCTATGTGGTGTGAAAACAGTCATTTACGGGGTTTCCCGTATAAGTCCCTACTGTAAACTGTTTTGTTCCGAGCTTGATCGGCTTAGGTCATTCTTTCAGGAAAACGGTTTTCCACTTTCAATCGTTAATCGTTTAATGAAGGGGTTCTTGGATGCCAAAATGTAAAACCCCGCACCGCTCGTAAAGTCCTGAGGCTAAATGAAGTTTGGTGTTGTCACATTTTGGAAAACAATCGATACGGCTGGAAAAATGAGCTAGCAAGCCTGCTACAAGGTTTTTATCCTTTTCTGTCACCCAGAATCATGTAACTGAACTCTTTTCTTGTTGGTTAAGTAAAAAGACAAACTTCCCAAATGTGCTGTGTCTGCAGTCATTTTAAAATATTTGTTGTGCTTTGTGTAAAGTATCTTAAGTGGGTTCAACCTTTCGTAGATGGTACAGCAGAATGCAGCAGCATTTGGGAAGGCCTGACCGCATAGGCAGCATTCTGGCTAACCCAGACCCTTCGCCCATCCGAAACCATTCATCTGCGTGCGTCACTTACTTCAACGTTGAAAACTTTTCCGTATTAAGACGTCACAGCAATTCTCTTAAACTTAGGATTTTATAATCTTTTCATATTCACAATCAAAAGCCGCCACCGAATATCATGCGGTCGGCGTATCCTTTGCAAATTGGAAGGTGACCTTTTTCATAAGAGTCAAAACGGCATTTCGTCGCGTGATTTTTTTGTACTTTTCAATCTGTCCTGTTTATGAGCGGAGAGGTTGTGTTCAGTTGTATAACTGCAACCGTTGTCATGTCGAGCGATGTGGGTTGAATGCTGTACTATTTCATTGTAACTTCATTGAACTTGGACCTTTGTTCTCGTCCTGAGGATCGAACGTAATGTAATGTATCAAGACGTAGAAAATTACATAAAAGGTATTGTTGGTTGCTGTCCTTGCCATAAGTTTTTAGTACTTCTTACTTTCTGAGGACTCTCCGTGTATATATAAATATATATATATATATATATATATATATATATATATATATATATATATATATATACTACGCGCGCACACGCGCGCACACGCTCACGCAGATGCTTTACATGGCCAGTCCGTGCGACCAACCAGAGATCATTTTTCTCGGATGGCCCGGATATTGCCTCTGCACAAAAGCCTGGATCTCCCATCGAAGCCGACGGTGAATAAGCCGAACGGTCACCATGGAAACGGCTATGGAGGCCTCCCGTCGCAATGGCCCAGCACCGCCTCCGAAGGCCATCCGCGACGCGTGGGGAGGAGAAATTCCCACCGCCCCTGGAGTAAAGAGAGGCGTCAAATGCTATTTTGTGGAGACTGACGAGCAATGGGCAACGCGAGCTGTAAACGACCCCGGACGCACTTTTACTCTTTCACAAGCACAGATGCGCAAGCACATTTTTTATGCGCATACGTTATTTCGTGCAGATGGATGGCATCCATGCTGTGGTCAGGAGTGGGCCGAAGGCTGGGTGACCGCGTATGGTTGGAAAACACTGGAAACGGATAGCACAGGCGACGTTGCAATTCTCAGCAATCTGCCGTGCAAACAAAATCGCCGAACAGAAAAGGCTTCTTCCAATATAGTAGAAATCTGGCCTGTTCTTTCAACAGGAGATGCTACTTGGTGTGCAGGTTAGGTGTATCTGGCAATAACCCTGATTCAGGTGTCTTAGCAGCCACTTAGCCATCAGTTATCGTAACTAACTTAGCAAACACCAGGCCGCTTGACATGTTGGCCAATTACGCAGGCAAGCAGGTCTGCTGCGAGCTCCGTAGTGCCGTCCAAAGCCGACTGTGATGATCATCAGGTCCATGTATTTCAACAGGGCTTGCATTTCAAAAAGCACACTGAGAAAACATGTCGTGTCTGCAAACAAACCCGAATCGGGCACCGTCTGCAGTCACGGCACCGCTCGCCCGAAGTCCACCTGGTGTCTGTCGGACCTTACACTACCGGACCTTACACTAAGTTTGGCGAGGCGCCGAACGGGATGGCCCCGTCGTCTTCACCTCCACCAAAATCACCACATCTTCCACCACAAACACCACATATCCTACCACAATCACCACATCTTCCAACACAAATATCACATATCCTGCTTCAGTCACCACATCTCCCACCACAATCACCACATCTCACACCACAATCACCACATCTCACACCACAATCACCACGTATCCTACCACAATCACCACATCTCCCACCACAATCACCGCATCTCCCACCACAATCAAGACATCCTCCACCTCAAGCACCACGCCTCCCACCGCAATCACCGCATCTCCCACTACCCCCGGTGTGTGGCAAAGTGTCACCAAAGTTCCGTCACTCCATCGTTTTCGTTACCGGCCTCCGTATCAGCTTTCACAGTGGAATTGATTGCGATTTCCAACGGCGGTATGTCTTATAGAAGTTGGCGACGAATCTTTACACGCCAGTTTTACAGATTCGCTGAGCAGTCTCTCTGCAATTAAATGTTTTTTATCTATCATGTCTCCTCATACAGTACATTTTGTTACGTCTGATGCAGTTGGATCGGGCTGGGAAGAGAGTTGCTCTGTGCTGGGTCCCCAGTCACGTGGGTATTGTGGTCAACGAGTTGGCTGATGCCGCTGCTAAGCGAGCAGCCGTAGCGCAATGTATCCGGTCTTTGTCGATCCCTGCTAAGGAGTTCTACCCGGTAGTCAAGACCTTCCTCAAAAGCAAATTGCAGCGTTTCTGAGATCAGGTGGGCAGCAATAAGCTCAAAGCGATAAAACCCCAGTGGGGCTTATGGTCATCTTGCTCTCGAAGTGTGCGGCGGGAAGAAGTAGCGTTATGCTGGTTGCGTATCGGGCACACGCATGCCAGCCATGGTCATCTGTTGCATGGAGCTGACAAGCACGCACGTCATCGATGTGGTGCCGTTTTCACTGTCTAACGTGTGATTGTCTTATGCCCACGCCTCGTCGAAGAAGGACGACGTCACTTTGGACCGTAGGCTTCATTCCTGAAGACTAGCGATGCGCTTAGTGACAACTCCTTTCTCGAGTCCAAACAGTTTTTTTTTGCGTTCTTGAAAGACGTTGACTTTCAAGCCATCTTCACGCCAACTAGTTGAGCTAAAACATCGTTATGGGCGCAAAATGACCACTGTAGTCGACGCAGCCAAAAACACCAATAAACAACGACAAAAAAGTGGAAAACGCCGGCGTCACGTTTCCGTGAAAAACTGCAGATCACAGTGGTCCGAGCAATTCTCAAACTGTCTCAATGTTCTCAGTGATCGGGCAATTTGCTTTACGGTGGGCGGTTCATCGCTTTATGAACCCCAAGCAGTAGTGTTTTCGCTGAAGCCACCGAACCGGGTTGGCCATGCTGTGCGTCGGTAGTTTTTTCACCCACTGAATTGATTGTGATTTCCAATGCGAACACAGATATATTGAAAGCTTTGGACAGTGCACATGGCCGGCTCTTGGAGAAGCTAGGCAGCTCGGAATGGATGGACGTTGGTTTTGTAATTGCCTTTCATTGGATTAGCGGCTGCTTGACGCCTCTTCCGAGCACTTACACTCTTTCATATCGTCCGCAAGGAAGCGTCTTGGGACCGATGCAGTTTTACTGCCCCGAATAGCATGCTTCCATTTACCCATTTGCTGCGAGAATTTCATGTAAGTTGGTCATGTAAAGGTTTTCGACGCGGTCGCCCGGGCTAATATGAGTGTCGACATTGCTGCTGCGGAGGACGACCTGAGCGCCTCACAGTTATTGAACTTATAGCAGATTCATTAGACGTCAACGCTTAACGAGTTACCTTTGCAAGTAATATTGAGGTCTCATTTTCCGGAATAAGGAGATCTTGCCCTCAAGCCACCGTGAATATTGCGTACTGATCGTATTCGTTGCATTAATGACTATTGGGATCTAACTTTGTATCTCAATCTGCGCTGGAAATAGCACGCAGTCGCCTATGTGAAGCGCCATCTCAGTGGGTTCGGAAAAATGTTGTCATAAGCTTTCCTTCGAAACCAAATGATTCAAATACAATCTTGTTCATTTTCACATCAGGCGCTGCCTATTAGCTGGAAACAAGCCCTCCCAAACACAAGACGGTAGAAGAAAGAACTGTGAAATTCTAGTGCGAATATCATTACTGAGAGTGCGAGGCCGCAGTAGAATTTCCTGTTTTCATAACGCTTAGTTAAGTGAAGACTGATGCAGTGATGACGCAGTGATAACGCGATTTACTGCCTCGTAACCAACTGACAAAATCCCACAATACTCCCGAAAATTTTCGTGCACTTGAAGTGCCGCGCCCCGACGCGTCGGTGCGAACCACTCGGTGCTTTCAGAGTCTGTTTTGCGGAAGCGTGGTCCACGCTGAGATCGCCCGGCGTCTGCGCTGAGATCGCCCGGTGTCTGCGCTGAGATCGCCCGGCGCCCGCGGTGAGATCGCCCGGCGTCCGCGGTGAGATCGCCTGGCGTCTGCGCTGAGATCGCCCGGCGTCCGCGCTGAGATCGCCCGGCGTCTGCGCTGAGATCGCCTGGCGTCCGCACTGAGATCGCCCGGCGTCTGCGCTGAGATCGCCCAGCGTCCGCACTGAGATCGCCCGGCGTCCGCGCTGAGATCGCCTGGCGTCTGCGCTGATATCGTCTGGCGTCCGCGGTGAGATCGCCCGGCGTCTGCGCTGAGATCGCCCGGCGTCTGCGGTGAGATCGCCCGGCATCTGCGCTGGGATCGCCCGGCGTCTGCGCTGAGATCGTCCGGCGTCCGCGCTGAGATCGCCTGGCGTCCGCGCTGAGATCGCCTGGCAGTTCTTTGCCGTTGTTCTACCGCTGCGTGGAACGGCTCGCTGCCAGTTAACGGAAGCACGGCGCCGCCGACGGATTTCCGGGCAGCAATACTGAGCGGGCGGCCTGAATCCGGCAGCAGTACATCAGCCACCATGTCGCGTTTCTGTGGTCAACTTATCCTTTTGTGTTGCGGGCCCGCACCACGGAAATCGGAAGAACAACGTTGTTAGAACCTCCGTAAAATACCTGCAATCATACATATATGCATGTACAGTTGATTGGTGATACGTGGAAACTGTCCAAGCTCATGTCAGCTGGGACCAGGTGCCCCGTGACTTGACCTTGGTGCTGGCCTGACCCGGCGCCGGCCCGAGGGTCAGCCTTCGGCGCATACCTGGGCCGTGTTCAGCGATAACGAAGTCGGCCGGCCGGACAGGCCACGCGGTCTGTACATAGCTCGTTTGGACGTTGTTTGAAGGCTTGTAGCAACGTGGCTGCTTGGCTGATTGACATCTGTTTGATTTAAAGGGTAGCAGTGGAGCAATCGGTTGGTAGTGATTAGAGATAACCCTTTCGATCAGATACGATCGCGAAGAAGAATGTCACGGTTTCATTTGACTTTGCGGAGTTTCCAGGGATACCAGAAGATCTCTCCGACCAAAAGACCTCCGCGGGGTTATGTTCCGCCCCTCTCTGTCTCCGTCCGTCCCTCCATTCATGGTCACACAAATTGCAACGTTCAATCCGTCATTCCCCAGGCTGCCCGTGCTCCCTCAGACTGCGTTCCTCAGACCATGTTCCCTCAGACTGCGTCCCTCCAGACGCGCTCACTCAAACTGCGTCCCTTCTTTCGTGCTCCCTCAGACTGCATCCCTCTGACTGTGCTCCCTCAGACTGCGTCCCTCCGACCGTGCTCCCTCAGGCTGCGTCCCTCCAACCGTGCTCCCTCAGACTGCGTCCCTCCGACCGTGTTCCCTCAGACTACGTCCCCCCGGCCGTGCTCCCTCAAACTGCGTCCCTCCGGCCATGCTCCCTCAGACTGCATCCCCCTGGCTGTGCTCCCTCAGACCACGTCCCTCCGGCCGTGCTCCCTCAGACTGCGTCCCTCCAGACGCGCTCCTTCAAACTGCGTCCCTCTAGCCGTGCTCCCTCAGTCTGCGTCCCTCCGGCCATGCTCCCTCAGACCACGTCCCTCCAGACGCGCTCCCTCAAGCTGTGTCCCTTTGTTCGTGCTCCCTCAGACTGCGTCCCTCCAGACGCGCTCCCTCCAATTCTGTCCCTCTGGCCGTGCTCGCTCAGTCCACGTCCCTCCGCCGTGCTCCCTCAGACTACGTCCCTCCGGCCGTGCTCCCTCAGACTGCGTCCGTTGGTTGCAGGACGGCGCCGAGCGATGCCCCGGCTGCTGTGGGCCGCCGCGGCCTGGCTGCTCGCCGCAGCTGCCTCCAGCAGTGCGCAAGGTGAGGCCACAGCCAGTAGTGCATGCCGCGACCCTCCATGCGCACAGCACTGCATGTCGGCACCCGGTAAGGAGCTGCAGCGCTCGGGGCGTGCAGAGGCGCACCCAGGTACGAAACTCGGGGGCGGGAGGGGTATCGTGAGGGGGTTGTGGTAACGGGTCATTCGGTGGCTTGGGTGTGTCGGGGTGGATTCCTTCGGGAGATTCCTGGCGGCATGGCCCGGGCAGCCTATCTGGGTGCGCCTTTGCTTTGAGAACAGCATGATGGCATTCCACCGTTTATCAATGTGTGTTTTTGGCCAAAGCCGTGCTGATGGGCGCCCGTACGATGGGGGTTAGTACTGCACCGCGGTTGCGCCCGCGCATCCGCCTCAAGGCACCTGTTAGACCTCCGTCAGCTGATCATGGTCACGCGGTCAAGGTCATTTGAACTGTACCCTGCTTACCACGCAAAAGCACACTTTGGAACTCATCAAGCGGCCCTGAATGGGCGGCAAGCTGTGAACAGACCTAGTTACGCGAGAGGCCTCAGCTGCATAGTGGGGAGGATCTTCAGCTGTAGGATAAAGTGCGTGGATGTGGCTCGGGCCCGCGCGTCGGTCACAACAAGTCGTTCGGATGAAAGCTCGGGCAAAGTTCGGATTCCCGCGAACCATAAAACTCGCAGGCAGCCGCGTCCTGGCCAAAACATTCAGCCGTCTGAGAGCAAGGCTCTCAACGGGACGGCGACTGGCCTAGACTTTTGATTCTCCTGAGAAGGCAGGAATGCCGAATGCTTGCGGATGTTTCGAACGCATCACACAGCCTTGCGTGAGAACCCGCTCCGCGCCGAAGCATCGTCTCAGGGGTGGGCTGCCCTGGCTGTCCCTGGCCAGGTCTGGCCGCAAAGCGCCGGATATTTTGTGTCGTTTTATGTTCTGTTAGCTTTGTATTAGTATCCGCGTGTGACAAAGCCCAGTTACATATGGCGCGGAATCCTCTGGTTCGGCATCAGTGAGGACCACGCCGATGGTAGTATCTCCATGAATCTGCCGCAGAGATACGGCCGCGGGCGGGAGATTCAGCCGACCTCGGAGTGTTCACGCGACAACGACGCGCCCTTCGTCGTAAAGCAGAAAGCACGCCCCTTCACGTCGTTACACGACTCTGTGCTTACCTTTCGAGGAGAAAGCATGATTTTCACTAGACGCCTGTGTGCACGCGAATGACTGCCCGCATCGATAGACAGCTGGTAGCCGCAACTCGGCGCAATCTCATCTTGAAAAGTTGTCGTTTCACTCCAGAAATCAAGCCACAAAGCAAATGCCCCTGAACAATTAAGCATAAAGTGAAAATTGGAACAGGACTTCCAATTGGTTATCCTCGCAGAACCCGGTTGATCGTTGCTGTTTCATCGTGATCAGTACATACTTGGCAGTCTTGCATGTGCTATGCGAGCGTGCGTTCTGGGCACTTGTTTTGGTTGACGCGAATGTTTGACGTGCTTATCTTATACGGCCGAGGTGTACTGGGGGGTATGTGTGATGAGGTGTGTATCCTAGGGTGTGTGTGTTTGGATGTGTGCGCTGGGGTGTGTGCGCTGGGGTGTGAGTGTGTGTTGAGGTGTGAGTGCCGAGGTGTGTGTGCTGGAGTGTGAGCGCTGGGGTGTGTGTGCAGAGGTTTGGGTGCTGGGGTGTGAGTACTGGGGTGAGTGTGCTGGGATGTGAGTGCTGGGGTGTGCATGCTCGGGTGTAATTGTTGGAGTGTGTGTGCTGGGGTGTGAGTGCTGGGGTGTGTATGCTCGGGTGTAATTGCTGGAGTGTGTGTGCTGGGGTGTGTGTGCTGGAGTGGTGAGCGCTGGGGGTGGGAGGTGCAGAGGTTTGGGTGCTGGGGTGTGAGTACTGGGGTGTGTGTGCTGGGGTGTGAGTGCGGGGGGTGCTGGGGTGTGAGTGCTCATGCATGTGTGCTGGGGTGAGTGTGCTGGGGTGTGAGTGCTGGGGTGTGCATGCTCGGGTGTAATTGTTGGAGTGTGTGTGCTGGGGTGTGAGTGCTGGGGTGTGTATGCTCGGGTGTAATTGCTGGAGTGTGTGTGCTGGGGTGTGTCTAAACGGGTGTGGGTGCTGGGGTGTGTGCTGGGGTGTGTGTGTTCAGGAATGTGAGTCTGGGGTGCGGGTGCTGGAGTATGAGTGGTGGGGTGCGGGTGCTGGGGTGTGAGTGCTCATGCATGTGTGCTGGGGTGAGTGTGCTGGGGTGTGAGTGCTGGGGTGCGTATGCTCGGGTGTAATTGTTGGAGTGTGTGTGCTGGGGTGTGAGTGCTGGGGTGTGTATGCTCGGGTGTAATTGCTGGAGTGTGTGTGCTGGGGTGTGTCTAAACGGGTGTGGGTGCTGGGGTGTGTGCTGGGGTGTGTGTGTTCAGGAATGTGAGTCTGGGGTGCGGGTGCTGGGACGTGAGTGCCTCACTGGGCGGTGGGCTGATCTCTGTCGGGATTTTCAGTCGCGAACGGTGCCGAAGAGGAGCGCATTGTGCTAGAGGAGGAGACAGACCGGTCTGGCCCAATAGTGCCACTGACCGGAGCAAGTACGTCCGTTCTCTCACTTACCCTGGCCTACCCTTCCACACTCACAGGGCTGTTGCTCATCGTACAAAGAAACGAATCCAAGCACGTAAAGCTGGCATTACGGAGTATTTGCGAAGTCACGACTTCCTCGAATGCGAAGTCATTTAAATGTTAGATGTAGATTACAGGAATCCTGTTTGAAAATTCGTTTGCAGCATTGGAATGTTTGTGTTACCCCAATGTCACGTGCTTGACCTCGTTTCCTGGTTTGATGGCATAGCTCCAAAGTCATAGAACCCAACCTTATAACCCTTTCTTCTTTTCTTTCGTCTTTTTCAGTCTCTTTTGCCGTTTCTTTGTCCGGGCGGCTAACAGCCACCGTCTTACGAGGCGCCGCCGTCGCATCAGCATTCAGCGATGTTTGCGCCAGATCCGCCTGTGAGGAGGCGGCCGCCGCGCCGCGTCCCGCGTGGTCAGCATGCTAACCGGTCACAGCCGTGACGGCGCGGTCTGTCGGCGCCCTGTCGGCGGTCTGTCGGCGCGGCATGTCGGCGTTCTGTCGGCGGTCTGTCGGCGCGGCATGTCGGCAGCCTGTCGGCGCGGTCTGTCGGCGCCCCCTGTCGGCGGCCTGTCCGCGCGCCCTGTCGGCGGCCCGACACCAGCTTCGCGGCCCTCCAGCACCTTTCCCGAATCTGCGGCGAGGCGCTTCCGCCCGGCACTTGGCGGGCCCGGCGGGAGATAAACCGAAGCCCGGCCGTCATGTTTTGGCGGTGGCCGCCGCCCTGATGGTGCCCCTGCAAAACGGGCCTCGTCCGCCGCTTCATTTCCACGCAGCTTCCCTGTTGTCCCAGCGGCGTGAAGGGTCTCCCGCTCCGGGGAGGCTGCTTTGAATGCCAGTTTTCGCGCTGCACACAAGGGGTTCGTGACGGGGGCTGGTTGAGCATACTTTTCGCTTCCTCTCTCGCGCTCTCTCTTTCGCTCTTTCCCTATTTCTATTCGTCGAAGGCATGTACGATCTGAGCTTCTGCACGAGCTGTTGTTTTACTGTTGTCTGCCCGGTGTGTAAATAGGGCACAAGCTCATAGAAGATGGCTCATGCTAGCGATTGGGCTATTGGACACAAACGTCGCTCTGGCTTTGGTGAACACTAGATAGACATAAACGGTAGTGCAGTGTTTGAGCTGTTGAGATGGCAGCAAATGCGGATTTCATGCTGTTTATTTATATGCAAGCGCATACACTCTCAGATGCTGGCGCGGGAATAAGGGCAGCCTAAGTTTAAATGCCGAAGCTCTTGTATAGGCTTGTTCTTCTCGATGACAAAAGAAAAATAGGCTGAAAGCATTAAAAACGAAATATCCCCACATTTTTGTTTCGATTTTGAGTTGATAAAGGTATTAATAAACTAATATTTCTAATATTAGTAACCCAAATATACCTCATCCAAAAGATCCAATTTATGTCACCGAGAAAGTAAGCAAAGGCTCTGCAAGGGTGATTAGCTTTGCTGTTGGTGTAGTTGGAGAAGCTGCTTTTCCCTGCACCTGTATGCTCCTCCCTGCATCCTAATGCTCCTCCCTGCATCCTAATACTCCTCCCTGCATCCTAATGCTCCTCCCTGCACACTAATGCTCCCCCCTGCACACTAATGCTCCCCCCTGCGTGCCGTCGACATGCATCATGCCAAAGACGATTAGAGCTTTCAGTCTTCTATATTCGTTCAAATACTGGCATTGTCGGCATTTTGCCGTTACAGAGAAGCCTTGTAAAACATACGCCTGGTATTTAGCTTAACGCCTGATAACTCGGGACGTTGTGCTTAGAGTTCATGTCCAGACAAGAGCATTGTTGAGGCACGCAGTTGACGTGAGCCTTACCAATTTAAAGCATCCTTCATCGGCTAAAACGTCCCGCTTTTGTGGTTTGGAAGGAAATCATTGCCGCACTCTAGAATGACATATTTGAATGTTGTGTACGTAGAGATCCACTTTGGTCGCCGTGCTATCCTCAAACCGGACGAACTTTGTTGCGTGTTTCAAATGCACATTCTATCACATGAACAATGTTGCCAGGAAAAAACAAACGCAACCTGTTTTTTTTCAACCACCAACGCGTTCCTGTTTTTTCCTTCTTTTTTTCTGGTACAGCTTACAACTCTTTTTAATTCAAGACCCTACGACGCCCCCAGGTCCGCGCCTGGTGACACTGGAAGCATATTGCGCATCCAAAATGAAAACAAGCCCGATGGTTATTCAATGTCCGCCACTTTGCTTGCTCCAAGTATCAGTTTTGACTGTAAACGAAGGAGAAAGCTGAGTGTTGGTATGCCAAGTAACAACACACCCCATACGCCCGCAAATAATAATAACCTCAAATGGTAAGACAGAAGTATTAGCCTTATTCCTCGGAGAAAGACCAGGAAAATGGAGATATAGTTGGGTTAATATTTCGGCAACGTGCCTTTATCGGAACAATAGCAGAAGTGAATTCAGTTCCATCTATGTGGATCTATGTGAACAATGTTCCTCGCTAATGTACTGAACAACTTACATAACTTCAACTGCACCACTTCCGCCAGTTTTGCCCCACCCTCGGCGCCCGCTGACGTTGCCCGTCGGAGCGTCGCCCCTAAAGCCTCCAATCTTGCCCTGGCCCCGACAGTCTGGTCTGCCGTCGACAGCTCCTTACCGGACGGAGGCCCGGCCCGCGCGCTCGGACCTCGTCTGGCGGTGACCCGGTCATCCCGTGACCGACGCCGGTCTGCCGGCGACGCCCCCCCCCCCCCTAACTCAGCGCCGCCGACCGCCGCTGTCCGCCAGGCGCGTCGTTTGGCTCGGTGTCGACAGCGGCGCCATATGGCGTGACGTCATCGTCGACCGACGCGGCGGGGGCCGTGTTGGTGGTGACATGGAGCCCACGATGTGATAAAGATAATGGCGTAAGGACGCGGCTCTGTGGCTGACTCCCTAACGCAGATCAAGCTCCGCCGGAAACGGCCGAGGATTGCCTCCGGGGAGGACGGCATGAGACAGGCGGCCTGCCGAACCCTTCCCTCCGCCTCGGCGCTTCCGTGAGGGATGGCATGAGACCCAGTGCCGACCCCCCCCCCCCCCCTCCCTCACCCACCACTCCTTGGTGCTTCCGCAAGGGAGGCATGAGACCCCCTGCCGAACCCCCCCCCCCCACCACTCCTTGGTGCTTCCGTGAGGGACGGAATGAGACCCCCCTGCCGACCCCCCCCCCCATCACTCCTTGGTGCTTCCGTGTGGGACGGCATGAGACCCCCTGCCGAACCCCCCACCCCACCCCACCACTCCTTGGTGCTTCCGTGAGGGACGGCATGAGACCCCCTGCCGAACCCCCCCCCCCCTCCACGCACCTCGGAGGGTGTACACGTACGTCGCTCGCTGCGCGAATCAGCACTGCCGTCTCAGCTTCCGCATTTTCACGGCACGGTTTTTAACGGGCCACGATTTTCAGTGCATTTCTGTGTAAACTGGCAACGAGTCCCTAGAAAGGCACTCGGCGTAGAATGGTACGGTGGCATGATATACGCCGCTGCGCAAGCCGACTGGGCGGAGCCACGCTAACCGACCACAGGAGCTTTCACCGCACTCGACCCCGGTAAAATATCAGGTCACCCGGCGGCTTGTTAGCGCGAGTTATTATAGAAAAGACGCTCGTGTCGTAGCGTGGCGCAATGCGGCAAACGACGCGGTTGCTTGGCTGAACAGCCCTCCCCATGACATATAGCGTTTTGGGCTTTGGCGTGTGCTCTATGGGAGATAGTGCCACACGATTTGCCTAGATTTTAGCTTTGGCCTCAAACCTATCGCCGAAAACGATTCGAGATGGAGTAAGTCAGATAAGGTTCAAGCTGATTCCGAGTCTTGATCGCACCAATAAAAGTGATATTTTCCAGGAACACCAATTGTCACATTACCATCCTTGCAGTTTCTGCATCGGTTGTCCTAGTATTGACAAGCAGATCGGACGGAGTGTTGCATGTCAAGGGCGGATCAAGATAGGAACGTGGTTCATTGGAGTCAGCCAGCCCAGTAGGCATTCATTCAGCCATTGGCTGACGGGTGGCCTAAACTTGTTACGTTTTGGTAACGAATGAATTAGAATGAGACACCTGAACAGAACGGTTATCCTTCTTTTCCGTGTTTATGGAAAATTCTTCTGTGCGCTATCCTTCCTCGGGTGCCAACGCTGCAAAACGAGTCAATAAAGTGGTGCAGGCTGGGGAAGCTTGATCATTCAATCACCACCGATCGGCGGTTCGTATAGCGAACGACATTCTCAGAGACCCAACGTCAACTTCACACCACTTGGACGTGCCTCTGGCTCACACCGCGTCGATGACAGCTTCGATTCAACGCAGAAGCTAATTCGGGCCGCCGACCCGATTTAACAGCAATCGTCGAGCACCCGAGGGGTTGGTGCCCACGCTCTCAAGAAGGAATTACAGTGAAACAGCATTAACGCTGTATGGCGCTTGACACGTCCTTAATGCATCTGGAAGGAATATCGCCTCCGCGAAGAGTCTCAACTCATATCACACGCTGGGTTCTCAAATGCTCAGAGCTCAGATGTCGCTCCATTATCCAAGAGCCACATG
>NW_023596448.1:8399834-8419718 GCF_011947565.3 Pollicipes pollicipes | reverse complement strand
AGAAGGATAACCGTTTGTTCAGGGTGTCCCATTCTAATTTATTTGTTACCAAAACGTAACAAGTTTCGGCCACCCGTCAGCCAATGGCTGAATGAATGCCTACTGGGCTGGCTGACTCCAATGAACCACGTTCCTATCTTGATCCGCCCTTGACATGAAACAATCCGTCCAATCTACTTGTCAGTACTAGGACAATCGATGCAGAAACTGCAAGGATGGTAATGTGACCATTGGTGTCCCTGGAAAAAATCACTTTTATTGGTGCAATCAAGACTCGGAACCAGCTTGAACTTTATCTGACTTACTCCATTCCGAATCGTTTTCGCCGATAGGTTTTAAGCCAAAGCTAAAATCTAGGCAAATCGTGTGGCACTATCTCCCACAGAGCACACGCCAAAGCCCAAAACGTCATATGTCATGGGGAGGGCTGTTCAGCCAAGCAGCCGCGTCGTTTGCCGCATTGCGCCACGCTACGACACGAGCGTCTTTTCTATAATAACTCGCGCAAACAAGCCGCCGGGTGACCTGATATTTTACCGGGGTCGAGTGCGGTGAAAGCTCCTGTGGTCGGTTAGCGTGGCTCCGCCCAGTCGGCTTGCGCAGCGGCGTATATCATGCCACCGTACCATTCTACGCCGAGTGCCTTTCTAGGGACTCGCTGCCAGTTTACACAGAAATGCACTGAAAATCGTGGCCCGTTAAAAACCGTGTCGTGAAAATGCGGAAGCTGAGTCGGCAGTGCTGATTCGCGCAGCGAGTGACGCACGTGTACACCCTCCGAGGTGCGTGGAGGGGAGGGGGGGGGGGTCGGAGGGGGTCTCATGCCGTCCCTCACGGAAGCACCAAGGAGTGGTGGGGGGGGGGGTTCGGCAGGGGGGTCTCATGCCATCCCACACGGAAGCACCAAGGAGTGGTGGTGGGGGGGGGGGGTTCGGCATGGGGGGGTCTCATGCCGTCCCTCACGGAAGCACCAAGAGTGAGGAGGGGGGGGGGTTCGGCAGGGGGTCTCATGCCGTCCCTCACGGAAGCACCAAGGAGTGATGGGGGGGGGGGTCGGCGGGGGTCTCATGCCGTCCCTCACGGAAGCACCAAGGAGTGGTGGGGGGGGGGGTCGGCAGGGGGTCTCATGCCGTTCCTCACGGAAGCACCAAGGAGTGGTGGGGGGGGGGGGGGTTCGGCAGGGGGTCTCATGCCGTCCCTCGGAAGCACCAGGAGTGGTGGGTGAGGGAGGGGGGGGGGGCGTTCGGCAGGGGGTCTCATGCCGTCCCTCGCGGAAGCACCAAGGAGTGGTGGGGGGGGGGGGGTTCGGCACTGGGTCTCATGCCGTCCCTCACGGAAGCGCCGAGGGCGGAGGGAGGGGTTCGGCAGGCCGTCTGTCTCATGCCGTCCTCCCGGAGGCAATCTCTGCCGTTTCCGGCGGAGCTTGATCTGGCGTGCGGGAGTCAGCCACAGAGCCGCGTCCTTACGCCATTATCTTTATCACATCGTGGGCTCCATGTCCCACCAACACGGCCCCCGCCGCGTCGGTCGACGATGACGTCACGCCATATGGCGCCGCTGTCGACACCGAGCCAAAGACGCGCCTGGCGGACAGCGGCGGCGGCGGCGCTGAGTTAGGGGGGGGGTGGGGCGTCGCCGGCAGACCGGCGTCGGTCACGGGATGACCGAGGTCACCGCCAGACGAGGTCCGAGCGCGCGGGCCGGGCCTCCGTCCGGTAAGGAGCTGTCGACGGCAGACCAGACTGTCCGGGCCAGGGTAACATTGGAGGCTTTAGGGGCGACGCTCCGACGGGCAACGTCAGCGGGCGCCGAGGGTGGGGCAAAAACTGCGGAAGTGGGCAGTTGAAGTTATGTACGTTGTTCAGACATTAGCGAGGAGCATTGTTCACATAGATCCACATAGATGGAACTGAATTCACTTCTGCTATTGGTTCCGAAAGGCACGTTGCCGAAATATTAACCCAACTATATCTCCATTTTTCTGGTCGTTCCGAGGAATAAGGCTAATACTTCTGTCTTACCATTTGAGGTTATTGTTTTGCGGGCGTATGGGGTGTGTTGTTACTTGGCATACCAACACTCAGCTTTCTCCTTCGTTTACGTCAAAACTGATACTTGGAAAGCAAAGTGGCGGACATTGAATAACCATCGGGCTTGTTTTCATTTTGGATGCGCAAATATGATGCCAGTGTCACCAGGCGTGGACTGGGGGGCATCGTAGGCGTCTTGAATTAAAAAGAGTTGTAGCCGTACCAGAAAAAAAGAAGAAAAAAAAACAGGAACGCGTTGGTGGTTGAAAAAAAAACCAGGTTGGCGTTTGTTTTTTCCTGGCAACATTGTTCATGGATAGAATGGGCATTTGAAACACGCAACAAAGTTCGTCCGGTTTGAGGATAGCACGGCGACGACCAAAAGTGATCTCTACGTACCACAACATTCAAATATGCCCTTCTGGAGTGCGGCCAATGATTTCCTTCCTAAACCACAAAACGGGACGTTTTACCGATGAAGGATGCTTAAATTGGTAAGGCTCACAAAACTACGTCCTCAACAATGCTCTTGTCTGGACATGAATCTAAGCACAACGTCCCGAGTTATCATGCGTTAATCTAAATACCAGGCGTAGTTTTACAAGGCTCTCTGTTAACAGCAATAATCCGACAATGCCAGTATTTGACGAATATAGAAACTGAAAGCTCTAATCGTCTTTGGCATGATGCATTCGGGACGGCACGAGGGGGGAGCATTAGTTGCAGGGGGGAGCATCATTAGTGTGCAGGGAGGAGTATTTGTGCAGGAGGAGCATTAGTGTGCAGGAGGATCATTAGTGTGCAGGGGGGAGCATTAGGATGCAGGGAGGAGCATTAGGCAGGAGGAGTATTAGCAGGGAGGAGCATTAGGATGCAGGGAGGAGCATTAGGATGCAGGGAGGGCATAGTGCAGGTGCAGGGAGGAGCAACAGGTGCAGTGAACAGCTTCTCCAACTACACCAACAGCAAAGCTAATCACCCTTGCAGAGCCTTTGCTTACTTTCTCGGTGACATAAATTGGATCTTTTGGATGAGGTATATTTGGGTTACTAATATTAGAAATATTAGTTTATTAAATACCTTTATCAACTCAAAATCGAAACAAAAATGTGGGGATATTTCGTTTTTAATGCTTTCAGCCTATTTTTCTTTTGTCATCGAGAAGAACAAGCCTATACAAGAGCTTCGGCATTTAAACTTAGGCTGCCCTTATTCCCGCGCCAGCATCTGAGAGTGTATGCGCTTGCATATAAATAAACAGCATGAAATCCGCATTTGCTGCCATCTCAACAGCTCAAACACTGCACTACCGTTTATGTCTATCTAGTGTTCACCAAAGCCAGAGCGACGTTTGTGTCCAATAGCCCAAGCGCTAGCATGAGCCATCTTCTATGAGCTTGTGCCCTATTTACACACCGGGCAGACAACAGTAAAACAACAGCTCGTGCAGAAGCTCAGATCGTACATGCCTTCGACGAATAGAAATAGGGAGAGAGCGAAAGAGAGAGCGCGAGAGAGGAAGCGAAAAGTATGCTCAACCAGCCCCCGTCACGAACCCCTTGTGTGCAGCGCGAAAACTGGCATTCAAAGCAGCCTCCCCGGAGCGGGAGACCCTTCACGCCGCTGGGACAACAGGGAAGCTGCGTGGAAATGAAGCGGCGGACGAGGCCCGTTTTGCAGGGGCGCCATTAGGGCGGCGGCCACCGCCAAAACATGACGGCCGGGCTTCGGTTTATCTCCCGCCGGGCCCGCTAAGTGCCGGGCGGAAGCGCCTCGCCGCAGATTCGGGAAAGGTGCTGGAGGGCCGCGAAGCTGGTGTCGGGCCGCCGACAGGGCGCGCGGACAGGCCGCCGACAGGGGGCGCCAACAGACCGCGCCGACAGGCCGCCGACATGCCGCGCCGACAGACCGCCGACAGAACGCCGACATGCCGCGCCGACAGACCGCCGACAGGGCGCCGACAGACCGCGCCGTCACGGCTGTGACCGGTTAGCATGCTGACCACGCGGGACGCGGCGCGGCGGCCGCCTCCTCACAGGCGGATCTGGCGCAAACATCGCTGAATGCTGATGCGACGGCGGCGCCTCGTAAGACGGTGGCTGTTAGCCGCCCGGACAAAGAAACGGCAAAAGAGACTGAAAAAGACGAAAGAAAAGAAGAAAGGGTAATAAGGTTGGGTTCTATGACTTTGGAGCTATGCCATCAAACCAGGAAACGAGGTCAAGCACGTGACATTGGGGTAACACGAACATTCCAATGCTGCAACCGAATTTTCAAACAGGATTCCTGTAATCTACATCTAACATTTAAATGACTTCGCATTCGAGGAAGTCGTGACTTCGCAAATACTCCGTAATGCCAGCTTTACGTGCTTGGATTCGTTTCTTTGTACGATGAGCAACAGCCCTGTGAGTGTGGAAGGGTAGGCCAGGGTAAGTGAGAGAACGGACGTACTTGCTCCGGTCAGTGGCACTATTGGGCCAGACCGGTCTGTCTCCTCCTCTAGCACAATGCGCTCCTCTTCGGCACCGTTCGCGACTGAAAATCCCGACAGAGATCAGCCCACCGCCCAGTGAGGCACTCACGTCCCAGCACCCGCACCCCACCACTCATACTCCAGCACCCGCACCCCAGACTCACATTCCTGAACACACACCCCAGCACACACCCCAGCACCCACACCCGTTTAGACACACACCCCGCACACACACTCCAGCAATTACACCCGAGCATACACACCCCAGCACTCACACCCCAGCACACACACTCCAACAATTACACCCGAGCATACGCACCCCAGCACTCACACCCCAGCACACTCACCCCAGCACACATGCATGAGCACTCACACCCCAGCACCCGCACCCCCACCACTCATACTCCAGCACCCGCACCCCAGACTCACATTCCTGAACACACACACCCAGCACACACCCCAGCACCCACACCCGTTTAGACACACCCCAGCACACACTCCAGCAATTACACCCGAGCATACACACCCCAGCACTCACACCCCAGCACACACACTCCAACAATTACAACACCGAGCATGCACACCCCAGCACTCACACCCCAGCACACTCACCCCAGCACACATGCATGAGCACTCACACCCCAGCACCCCCCGCACTCACACCCCAGCACCACACCCCAGTACTCACACCCGCACCCAAACCTCTGCACCTCCCACCCCAGCGCTCACACTCACTCACACACACCCCCAGCACAACACTCCAGCAATTACACCCGAGCATACACACCCCAGCACTCACACCCCAGCAACACACTCCAACAATTACACCCGAGCATGCACACCCAGCACTCACATCCCAGCACACTCACCCAGTACCACACCCCAGCACCCAAACCTCTGCACACACACCCCAGCACTCACTCTCCAGAACACACACCTCGGCACTCACACCTCAACACACACTCACACCCCAGCGCACACACCCCAGCGCACACATCCAAACACACACACCCTAGGATACACACCTCATCACACATACCCCCCAGTGCACCTCGGCCGTATAAGATAAGCACGTCAAACATTCGCGTCAATCAAAACAAGCGCCCAGAACGCACGCTCGCGTAGTACATGCAAGACTGCCAAGTATGTACTGATCACGATGAAACAGCAACGATCAACCGGGTTCTGCGAGGATAACCAACTGGAAGTCCTGTTCCAATTTTCACTTTATGCTTAATTGTTCAGGGACATTTGCTTTGTGGCTTGATTTCTGGAGTGAAACGACAACTTTTCAAGATGAGATTGCGCCGAGTTGCGGCTACCAGCTGTCTATCGATGCGGGCAGTCATTCGCGTGCACACAGGCGTCTAGTGAAAATCATGCTTTCTCCTCGAAAGGTAAGCACAGAGTCGTGTAACGACGTGAAGGGGCGTGCTTTCTGCTTTACGACGAAGGGCGCGTCGTTGTCGCGTGAACACTCCGAGGTCGGCTGAATCTCCCGCCCGCGGCCGTATCTCTGCGGCAGATTCATGGAGATACTACCATCGGCGTGGTCCTCACTGATGCCGAACCAGAGGATTCCGCGCCATATGTAACTGGGCTTTGTCACACGCGGATACTAATACAAAGCTAACAGAACATAAAACGATACAAAATATCCGGCGCTTTGCGGCCAGACCTGGCCAGGGACAGCCAGGGCAGCCCACCCCTGAGACCATGCCTCGACGCGGAGCGGGTTCTCACGCAAGGCTGTGTGATGCGTTCGAAACATCCGCAAGCATTCGGCATTCCTGCCTTCTCAGGAGAATCAAAAGTCTAGGCCAGTCGCCGTCCCGTTGAGAGCCTTGCTCTCAGACGGCTGAATGTTTTGGCCAGGACGCGGCTGCCTGCGAGTTTTATGGTTCGCGGGAATCCGAACTTTGCCCGAGCTTTCATCCGAACGACTTGTTGTGACCGACGCGCGGGCTCGAGCCACATCCACGCACTTTATCCTACAGCTGAAGATCCTCCCCACTATGCAGCTGAGGCCTCTCGCGTAACTAGGTCTGTTCACAGCTTGCCGCCCATTCAGGGCCGCTTGATGAGTTCCAAAGTGTGCTTTTGCGTGGTAAGCAGGGTACGGTTCAATTGACCTTGACCGCGTGACCATGATCAGCTGACGGAGGTCTAACAGGTGCTTTGAGGCGGATGCGCGGGCGCAGCCGCGGTGCAGTATTAACCCTCATCGTACGGGCGCCCATCAGCACGGCTTTGGCCAAAAACACACATTGATAAACGGTGGAATGCCATCATGCTGTTCTCAAAGCAAAGGCGCACCCAGATAGGCTGCCCGGGCCATGCCGCCAGAAATCTCCCGAAGGAATCCACCCCGACACACCCAAGCCACCGAATGACCCGTTACCACAACCCCCTCACGATACCCCTCCCGCCCCCGAGTTTCGTACCTGGGTGCGCCTCTGCACGCCCCGAGCGCTGCAGCTCCTTACCGGGTGCCGACATGCAGTGCTGTGCGCATGGAGGGTCGCGGCATGCACTACTGGCTGTGGCCTCACCTTGCGCACTGCTGGAGGCAGCTGCGGCGAGCAGCCAGGCCGCGGCGGCCCACAGCAGCCGGGGCATCGCTCGGCGCCGTCCTGCAACCAACGGACGCAGTCTGAGAGAGCACGGCCGGAGGGACGTGGTCTGAGGGAGCACGGCGGAGGGACGTAGACTGAGCGAGCACGGCCAGAGGGACGGAATTGGAGGGAGCGCGTCTGGAGGGACGCAGTCTGAGGGAGCACGAACAAAGGGACACAGCTTGAGGGAGCGCGTCTGGAGGGACGTAGTCTGAGGGAGCATGGCCGGAGGGACGCAGACTGAGGGAGCACGGCCGGAGGGACGCAGTTTGAAGGAGCGCGTCTGGAGGGACGCAGTCTGAGGGAGCACGGCCGGAGGGACGTGGTCTGAGGGAGCACAGCCAGGGGGATGCAGTCTGAGGGAGCATGGCCGGAGGTACGCAGTTTGAGGGAGCACGGCCGGAGGGACGTAGTCTGAGGGAACACGGTCGGAGGGACGCAGTCTGAGGGAGCACAGTCAGAGGGATGCAGTCTGAGGGAGCACGGTTGGAGGGACGCAGCCTGAGGGAGCACAGTCAGAGGGATGCAGTCTGAGGGAGCACGAAAGAAGGGACGCAGTTTGAGTGAGCGCGTCTGGAGGGACGCAGCCTGAGGGAACATGGTCTGAGGAACGCAGTCTGAGGGAGCACGGGCAGCCTGGGGAATGACGGATTGAACGTTGCAATTTGTGTGACCATGAGTGGAGGGACGGACGGAGACAGAGAGGGGCGGAACATAACCCCGCGGAGGTCTTCTGGTCGGAGAGATCTTCTGGTATCCCTGGAAACTCCGCAAAGTCAAATGAAACCGTGACATTCTTCTTCGCGATCGTATCTGATCGAAAGGGTTATCTCTAATCACTACCAACCGATTGCTCCACTGCTACCCTTTAAATCAAACAGATGTCAATCAGCCAAGCAGCCACGTTGCTACAAGCCTTCAAACAACGTCCAAACGAGCTATGTACAGACCGCGTGGCCTGTCCGGCCGGCCGACTTCGTTATCACTGAACACGGCCCAGGCATGCGCCGAAGGCTGACCCTCGGGCCGGCGCCGGGTCAGGCCAGCACCAGGGTCAAGTCACGGGGCACCTGGTCCCAGCTGACATGAGCTTGGACAGTTTCCATGTATCACCAATCAACTGTACATGCATATATGTATGATTGCAGGTATTTTACGGAGGTTCTAACAACGTTGTTCTTCCGATTTCCGTGGTGCGGGCCCGCAATACAAAAGGATAAGTTGACCACAGAAACGCGACATGGTGGCTGATGTACTGCTGCCGGATTCAGGCCGCCCGCTCAGTAATGCTGCCCGGAAATCCGTCGGCGGCGCCGTGCTTCCGTTAACTGGCAGCGAGCCGTTCCACGCAGCGGTAGAACAACGGCAAAGAACTGCCAGGCGATCTCAGCGCGGACGCCAGGCGATCTCAGCGCGGACGCCGGACGATCTCAGCGCAGACGCCGGGCGATCCCAGCGCAGATGCCGGGCGATCTCACCGCAGACGCCGGGCGATCTCAGCGCAGACGCCGGGCGATCTCACCGCGGACGCCAGGCGATATCAGCGCAGACGCCCAGGCGATCTCAGCGCGGACGCCGGGCGATCTCAGTGCGGACGCTGGGCGATCTCAGCGCAGACGCCGGGCGATCTCAGTGCGGACGCCAGGCGATCTCAGCGCAGACGCCGGGCGATCTCAGCGCGGACGCCGGGCGATCTCAGCGCAGACGCCAGGCGATCTCACCGCGGACGCCGGGCGATCTCACCGCGGACGCCGGGCGATCTCAGCGCAGACGCCGGGCGATCTCAGCGCAGACGCCGGGCGATCTCAGCGCGGACGCCGGGCGATCTCACCGCGGTCTCAGCGTGGACCAAGCTTCCGCAAAACAGACTCTGAAAGCACCGAGTGGTTCGCACCGACGCGTCGGAGCGCGGCACTTCAAGCGCACGAAAATTTTCGGGAGTATTGTGGGATTTTGTCAGTTGGTTACGAGGCAGTAAATCGCGTTATCACTGCGTCATCACTGCATCAGTCTTCACTTAACTAAGCGTTATGAAAACAGGAAATTCTACTGCGGCCTCGCACTCTCAGTAATGATACTCGCACTAGAATTTCACAATTCTTTCTTCTACCGTCTTGTGTTTGGGAGGGCTTGTTTCCAGCTAATAGGCAGCGCCTGATGTGAAAATGAACAAGATTGCATTTGAATCATTTGGTTTCGAAGGAAAGCTTATGACAACATTTTTCCGAACCCACTGAAATGGCGCTTCACATAGGCGACTGCGTGCTATTTCCAGCGCAGATTGAGATACAAAGTTAGATCCCAATAGTCATTAATGCAACGAATACGATCAGTACGCAATATTCACGGTGGCTTGAGGGCAAGATCTCCTTATTCCGGAAAATGAGACCTCAATATTACTTGCAAAGGTAACTCGTTAAGCGTTGACGTCTAATAAATCTGCTATAAGTTCAATAACTGTGAGGCGCTCAGGTCGTCCTCCGCAGCAGCAATGTCGACACTCATATTAGCCCGGGCAACCGCGTCGAAAACCTTTACATGACCAACTTACATGAAATTCCCGCAGCAAATGGGTAAATGGAAGCATGCTATTCGGGGCAGTAAAACTGCATCGATCCCAAGACGCTTCCTTGCGGACGATATGAAAGAGTGTAAGTGCTCGGAGGAGGCGTCAAGCAGCCGCTAACCCAATGAAAGGCAATTACAAAACCAACGTCCATCCATTCCGAGCTGCCTAGCTCCTCCAAGAGCCGGCCATGCGCACTGTCCAAAGCTTTCAATATATCTGTGTTCGCGTTGGAAATCACAATCAATTCAGTGGGTGAAAAAACTACCGACGCACAGCATGGCCGACCCGGTCCGGTGACTTCAGCGAAAACACTACTGCTTGGGGTTCATAAAGCGATGAACCGCCCACCGTAAAGCAAATTGCCCGATCACTGAGAACATTGAGACAGCTTGAGAATTGCTCGGACCACTGTGATCTGCAGTTTTTCACGGAAACGTGACGCCGGCGTTTTCCACTTTTTTGTCGTTGTTTATTGGTGTTTTTGGCTGCGTCGACTACAGTGGTCATTTTGCGCCCATAACGATGTTTTAGCTCAACTAGTTGGCGTGAAGATGGCTTGAAAGTCAACGTCTTTCAAGAACGCAAAAAAAGCTGTTTGGACTCGAGAAAGGAGTTGTCACTAAGCGCATCGCTAGTCTTCAGGAATGAAGCCTACGGTCCAAAGTGACGTCGTCCTTCTTCGACGAGGCGTGGGCATAAGACAATCACATGTTAGACAGTGAAAACGGCACCACATCGATGACGTGCGTGCTTGTCAGCTCCATGCAACAGATGACCATGGCTGGCATGCGTGTGCCCGATACGCAACCAGCATAACGCTACTTCTTCCCGCCGCACACTTCGAGAGCAAGATGACCATAAGCCCCACTGGGGTTTTATCGCTCTGAGCTTATTGCTGCCCACCTGATCTCAGAAACGCTGCAATTTGCTTTTGAGGAAGGTCTTGACTACCGGGTAGAACTCCTTAGCAGGGATCGACAAAGACCGGATACATTGCGCTACTGCTGCTCGCTTAGCAGCGGCATCAGCCAACTCGTTGACCACAATACCCACGTGACTGGGGACCCAGCACAGAGCAACTCTCTTCCCAGCCCGATCCAACTGCATCAGACGTAACAAAATGTACTGTATGAGGAGACATGATAGATAAAAAACATTTAATTGCAGAGAGACTGCTCAGCGAATCTGTAAAACTGGCGTGTAAAGATTCGTCGCCAACTTCTATAAGACATACCGCCGTTGGAAATCGCAATCAATTCCACTGTGAAAGCTGATACGGAGGCCGGTAACGAAAACGATGGAGTGACGGAACTTTGGTGACACTTTGCCACACACCGGGGGTAGTGGGAGATGCGGTGATTGCGGTGGGAGGCGTGGTGCTTGAGGTGGAGGATGTCGTGATTGTGGTGGGAGATGCTGTGATTGTGGTGGGAGATGTGGTGATTGTGGTAGGATACGTGGTGATTGTGGTGTGAGATGTGGTGATTGTGGTGTGAGATGTCGTGATTGTGGTGGGAGATGTGGTGATTGAAGCAGGATATGTGATATTTGTGTTGGAAGATGTGGCGATTGTGGTAGGATATGTGGTGTTTGTGGTGGAAGATGTGGTGATTTTGGTGGAGGTGAAGACGACGGGGCCATCCCGTTTGGCGCCTCGCCAAACTTAGTGTAAGGTCCGGTAGTGTAAGGTCCGACAGACACCAGGTGGACTTCGGGCGAGCGGTGCCGTGACTGCAGACGGTGCCCGATTCGAGTTTGTTTGCAGACACGACATGTTTTCTCAGTGTGCTTTTTGAAATGCAAGCCCTGTTGAAATACGTGGACCTGATGATCATCACAGTCGGCTTTGGACGGCACTACGGAGCTCGCAGCAGACCTGCTTGCCTGCGTAATTGGCCAACATGTCAAGCGGCCTGGTGTTTGCTAAGTTAGTTACGATAACTGATGGCTAAGTGGCTGCTAAGACACCTGAATCAGGGTTATTGCCAGATACACCTAAACTGCACACCAAGTAGCATCTCCTGTTGAAAGAACAGGCCAGATTTCTACTATATTGGAAGAAGCATTTTCTGTTCGGCGATTTTTTTTTGCACGGCAGAATGCTGAGAATTGCAACGTCGCCTGTGTTATCCGTTTCCAGTGTTTTCCAACCATACGCGGTCACCCAGCCTTCGGCCCACTCCTGACCACAGCATGGATGCCATCCATCTGCACGAAATAACGCATGCGCATAAAAAATGTGCTTGCGCATCTGTGCTTGTGAAAGAGCAAAAGTGCGTCCGGAGTCGTTTAAAGCTCGCGTTGCCCATTGCTCGTCAGTCTCCACAAAATAGCATTTGACGCCTCTCTTTACTCCAGGGGCGGTGGGAATTTCTCCTCCCCACGCGTCGCGGATGGCCTTCGGAGGCGGTGCTGGGCCATTGCGACGGGAGGCCTCCATAGCCGTTTCCATGGTGACCGTTCGGCTTATTCACCGTCGGCTTCGATGGGAGATCCAGGCTTTTGTGCAGAGGCAATATCCGGGCCATCCGAGAAAAATGATCTCTGGTTAGTCGCACGGACTGGCCATGTAAGGCAGCTGCATGCGCGTGTACGCGCGTGTGCGTACGTAGTATATATATATATATATATATATATATATATATATATATATATGTATATATATATACGGAGAGTCCTCAGAAAGTGAGAAGTGGTAATAACTTTATGGAAAGGACAGCAACCGACAGTACCATTTATGAAGTTTGCTACGTCTTGATACACTACATTACGTTCGATCCTCAGGACGAGAACAATGGTCCAAGTTCAATGAAGTTACAATGAAATAGTACAGCATTCAACCCCATCGCTCGACATGACAACGGTTGCAGTTATACAACTGAACACGACCTCTTCGCTCATAAACAGGACAGATTGAAAAGTACAAAAAAAATCACGCGACGAAAAGTCGTTTTGACTCTTATGAAAAAGGTCACCTTCCAATTTGCAAAGGATATGCCGACCGCATGATATTCGGTGGCGGCTTTTGATTGTGAATATGAAGCGATTATAAAATCCTAAGTTTAAGAGAATTGCTGTGACGTCTTAATACGGAAAAGTTTTCAACGTTAAAGTACGTGACTCACGCAGATGAATGGTTTTGGATGGGCGAAGGGTCTGGGTTAGCCAGAATGCTGCTTATGCGGTCAGGCCTTCCCAAATGCTGCTGCATTCTGCTGTACAATCTACGAAGGGTTGGACCCACTTAAGATACTTATACAAAGCACAGAAAATATTTAAAAATGACTGCAGACATACACATTTGGGAAGCCTGAATTTTAACTTAACCAACAGGAAAAGAGTTCACTTACATGATTCCAGGTGACAGAAAAGGATAAAAACCTTGTAGAAGGCTTGCAAGCTCATTTTTTTCAGCCGTATCGATTGTTTTCCAAAATGTGACAACACCAAACTTCATTTAGCCTCAGGACTTTACGAGCGGTGCGGGCTTTTACATTTTTGCATCCAAGAAGCTCTTCATTGAACGATTAATGATTGAAAGCGGGAAACCGCTTTCCTGAAAATATGACCTAGGCCGATCAAGCTCGGAACAAAACAGTTTACAGTAGAGACTTATACGGGAAACCCCGTAAATGACTGTTTTCACACCACATAGCTTAAAAGCGTTGGAATGAGTAACAAGAAGCTCATTGCAAGATCAGTGAACGTTGGCTTTCTATAGACAGAGATTTCAAATTTGCCTAAAGATTTTCGAACTCCCATATCAAGGAAAGGCAAAATGGCAAAGAAAAGAAAGGTAAAAAGAAAGGCAAAACGATTTCATCCTCCTCCCCCTTCGTGAGCTTTGTGTTACAGTGTTGAACGTTAAGATAAGTAAGAAATTGGTCAATATGCGACTTGTGACGAAACAACTGAAATGAGTCGTCAATATGTCGCCGATAGAAATGTGGTCGAAAGTCAGGGGCCATTACCCTGAAATTGCGGTATCTGCTTCCTTTGTGCGCCCAAAGCCGAAAACCTTTCTGCCCTAAAGCAAAATATCCTGTTCTGGCCCTGCTCGTGTTCTCTGAGCAAGTGGCTTGGCCTCAGGCGATAGATATTGCGTGTGCAACACCCAGCTTAGCCTGAACAATGCAGCACCCAATTTGGCCCGAACAATACAGCACCCAGCTTAGCCTTTGCTGAAGATCCGGAGGAGGAGAGAGGTGTTGTTCGCCGCTTAGATTAGCATTGTATTTATGCATACCAGGCCTTTGCGACTGCAGGAGGCCCCGCACCGCCCGCTTCTTTTGAACTGTACATGCGATTCTAATTGGAGAGGAACGGCGGCTGCGCTGCTATGTATTTGCGGAGCTTATCTTGGGAGGAGAGAAGCAGCCAAGAACAGGATGTCCTAGGCAGGCAAGAAGAAGTGAGGATCCGAAGAGGGAAAACACCGAGACAGAATGACGCACTTTGATTAAAACGGGGTATTTTTGAACGTGATACTGTGGTCACAGCTGTGATACTGTGGTCAAGTCTGGCCGGCGCCGTATTTCAGCGCAATCGTTGGCTATGGTGCTGCTCCTTATACATGTGGTGACGGATAAGTTCATGGACCAAAAATACGGTCCATGGAAACATTAGGCCACAGCGCTATCACGCTCACAACAGAGGTCCATTTGCAGGAGGCCGAGCTCGGCTATTCCCGTGCTTGCTATTCGGAATGAGCCGAACAGCACGGAAAAGCCGCCGGCTAAGGCTAATGTTCTCAGTCAGCAGCTGACGGCGCGCTGTGCTCATGTAGCCGCCGAGTCCTGCCAGTGTTACTCGAGTCCCGCAGACCCCTGTGCCCTACCAGCGGGCCCACGAGCGCTTCATTACCAAGACGGAGGCGAGGGTGGCGCACCTCCCAGAACCAACTGAGGACGCGGGGGTATCAGACAACGGATCTCGGTCCGCGGGCCTTCTCCGACAGGCTAACGTCAACCTAGTGGTGATGCACGGGGAGAAAGCTCTCTGTCTGCTCTTGGGACGTTGCCACTCCCCCTGTCTGGGCCCACACAGCACGCTGTCCGCTGGTGGTGCCTGTCCAGGGTCAAAGCCAGGCTGCCACCGAAGACACATTCGTCCATGGGGTGGGGTAGCGGGAGGGGGAGACACGTTACAGCACCAGGCCCTGGACACTGGAGTGCCTGGAGCGTTGTCACGTATTGTGGGTCCTTCTCCCAATTTGCTGGGTATTGGAGTACTGAGTTAACATAACCTCAGCACAGAAAATGTCTGGTCCATGGTGTACGGACGTGAAGCTGGTCAGGTACTCAATGGTACTCGAACATTGGTGCTCAGTTCTCTGAGTACCCATTCGTCGTTAGATCGTCAACGTAGATTCGTGATAAGCCAGGCCGCGGCAGGAAGCTAGAGCTCCGCACCATCAGAGTGGAGTGGACTTTATAAGCTCCATTACGCACATGATCCATCCGTCAGTGGTCTATGGTGGGTGGGGGTGGGGGGGGGGGGGGCATCTCATCATAAGGCGCGTGACGTGTCTTCCCCCACCGCTGCTGGCGGGAGAGCGCGCGTGAGTGATGAAGGGTGGCGCCACTGAGGTGTCAGACCCAGCGCGGAGAGAGAGGCGGCAAACGCGCGACGGGCTCCAGCGCCTCCCAGAAATCAGTATGCTTCATCGACTCGATTTTAACAGTTTGTTACATATTTTAGTATATTGGCAGATTCGTTACCGTGGGCCAATCCTGTCATCAACGAATGATTCGTCGCCCTCACCCCTGCCTGGGTTTCTGGACAGTACGCCCCATTTCCACCACCGCGGCCTGGAGAGCCAGCGGGTCAGTTACGGGAACCCAGCTCCGCCACAACTGTGAATCAGACCTAAGTCAGTCGGATGGGGGGGGGGGGAGGGGCACAGGGAGAGCTATGGACGGAGGCTGCGCGGTGCGTTGTCCTCTGCGATAGCTGTGGGGGGGGGGGGGAAGGGCACAGTGAGAGCTATGGACAGCAGCTGCGCGGTGTATTGTCCTCTGCGATAGCTGTGGGAGGGGGGGGGGTAGGGGCACGGGGAGAGCTATGGACGGAGGCTGCGCGGTGCGGTTTGTCCTCTGCGATAGCTGTGGGGGGGGGGGGAAGGGCAAGTGAGAGCTATGGACAGGGGAGCTGCGCGGTATATTGTCCTCTGCGATAGCTGTGGGAGGGGGGGGGGGGGGGGCACAGGGAGAGCTTTGGACGGAAGCTGCGGGTGCGTGGTCCTACCGCGATGGCTGCCGTTTGAACGGAATGATCCCACCTATGGGGTCTGTTCCAACAGCTCGCTGAAAATGGGGTGACCCCCGCCAAGGAATCATTGTAATGCCATCCAAAGCGAATGGATTTTTTTTTTTACTCATACAGCTTTGCACTATTACACCACTAAGCGACAGCGTTTTGCTTTCACAACTCGAAAATATTGGTCATAAGGTACCCTGCCATTGCCATAGTCGTTAAGACAACTCAAAAGTACCTGCCATAAGCCATAAATACATAACTAAGTGCTTTGCTAGAAATCACTCTTGAACGCTGCTTCAAAAAGCTTTGCATGACCAACGCATAACGGAGCCCCACAGAAATAGGTAAATGAAAGCATGCTATTCGGAGCAATGAAACTGTATCGGTCCAGGACGCTTCCTTGCGGACGACGTGAAAGACTGTAGGTGATTAGAGTGGGCGCGAAACAGCCGCTAATCCGATGAAAGGCCATTGCAAAACCAACGTCCATCCACTCCGAGTTGCCTAGCTTCTCCAAGACCGGCCATGTGCACTGGTCCAAAACATTTGACATATCTTGTTTTGGTTTGCGTTGGAAAACACAATCATTTCAGCGAATGAAAAAGCTGACAGTGCACAGGATAGCCGGCCCCGTCGAGTGAGTTGACCGAAAAGGATGCTGTTCAGAGCCCATAAAGCGACGAACCGCCCACCACGAAGCAAACTCCCCCCCATTGAGAACATTGAGACAGTTGAGAATTGCTCGGACTACTGTGATCTTCGGCTTTTTACAACAATTATGGCTAGCATGTGCTTTCTAACGCCACAATCGCCTGAATTCGCCGCACTAACACATTGCTACTTGAAACAGTTGTTACCCGACGCTTCATGGAAGTGTTAATCTACAGCGCATAACACGACAGCCAGAGAGACCGTGACAGATCGGGTGCTATAGCGATTTCATGAGGCTGCTTTCTCCTCCGATGGAATCAATTATAAACACTACCAAATTGCTTACCATGATTGCAACTTTGGAATTAAGCTGACCATAAAACTTATCTTGAACGTCACTCAACTCTACGCTACAAAACACACAGAACTTTGTGTTAAAGTTTGGCCCGCAAGCTGAGCGCTGTGCGGAGTGAGAATATCGCAGTCGAGATTCCGTCAGCAGAAGATTGGATTCATAGCATGCGTGCAACCGCTGGGGCGGCGGGTAGAGTATCCCAGATTTTTTCACGTTGCTATTTTTCTCCCATTCCCAGTTTACCCCGTACGATGCAGGTCTTTCACGCCTTAACAATCAATACACCTTCAGGCTCGATTCCCCCGGACTGCAGTTTAACCTCCCGGACCTTAGCTGTCACCCCCCAGTCCCAGAGACGTCGTTACGCCCATGGTCCATCGCGTTACAATCGGTAAGATAACCAAAAAGCGACATGTTCCGGCTGCTTGGAATTGTTGCCGTTGCAGCTGCTTTAAAATCTGCTTCCTGGATCGTAGCTATCTATCTACTTTTTTAAGGAAAGGCAAAATCAGACATTTTTTGAGGGTACTTTTAAACTCTACTAGCAGCGAAATCCTGGTAGGCATGGGAGGGCGTTTCTTCTGCCCTTCACCGCTAAGCTCCCGATGTTTTTTCCCGTGATGGGGCTAGTTCCAGGACTCCGTGCCGTGGACAGGAGCACGTTGCCGTGCAGCGAACCCTCGGTAGGCAGGCACTTGACCGAACACCATATAAGTGCTTGGTGAGTGCGGACTGGTTACATTCCTTGCCACTGGGGCGGGCATGGAAGCAATAACAGGAGCTGGCTCTCGGAGGCAGAAATGTGAGACGACGATGAAAATATAAACAAATAATAATTGCTATTTACAGCATGAATACAGCACCTGATGCAGCGTAACAGGAAACCTTGTACCAACGCTTGGAGTAGCATTCTGCCACACGCAGTTTTCATGAATTTGGTTGAAGTCAGTTGAAGTTTGGTCAAAGTTGAATCTGAAGACGGACCCCCTTGAAAAAGAGAGAGAAGAGAGAGAGAGAGAGGAGAGAAGATAGAGAGAGAGAGAGAGCTCTAGAGAGAGATAGAGATACAGAGAGAGAGAGATAGAGAGAGAGAGAGAGAGAGAGAGAGAGATAGTAGCGAGAGAGGAGAGAGAGAGGAGAGAGAAGAGAGAGAGAGAAGGAGAAGAGAGAGAGAGAGGAGATAGGAGAGGAGAGAGAGAAGAGAAGAGAAGAGGAGAGAGAATGAGAGAGAGAGAGAGAGAGAGAGAGATAGAGAGAGAGAGAGAGAGAGAAGAGAGAGAGAGAGAGAGAGGATAGAGAAGAGGAGGAGAGAGAGAGAGAGAGAGAGAGAGAGAGAGAGAGAGAGAGAGAGAGAGAGAGGAGAGAGGAGAGAGAGAGAGAGATAGAGAGATAGAGAGAGAGAGAGAGAGAGAGAGAGAGAGAAGAGAGAGATAGAGAGAGAGAGAGAGAGAGAGAGAGGAGAGAGAGAGAGAGAGGGAGAGAAAGAGAGAGAGAGAGAGAGAGAGAGAGAGAGAGAGAGAGTATAGAGAGAGAGAAGAGAGAGAGACGCTCAAGGGAGGTAGCCGAATGTCGGCCACGATGGGCCACAGCTGTGCGAGTAAGTGACGCGCTGACGGTAACACCTGTTTGGAGCAGGTGACTGGGCTTGTGTCGCTGGCGTGCCTCTGAACAGGCCAAGAGCGGCCCTGGCTAAAGCCAGGGGACGGATAATCTGCCAGTGATTCTCAATGCCTTTCAATACGGTCAGGGTCATAGATGCCTTCGTTAAGATGTTGATGTGTAGGCGTAATATCCATGTACTGCTAGAGGTGGTTAATAATGAAATTCAACGATACAATTCTGGGAGCGGGATGCTTAATAACCGTCTACGACCTTCGTCTGGCAGCTGCAATCCAAGCAGCTCCGTAATGTTCGCATGACTCGTGATCCCCCGTGGCACCAGTCTTAGGACCGTTGTCCTCCTGGTGCACCAGTCTTAGGACCGTTGTCCTCCGGTCCGCCAGGGTCTGAGGACCATGATTCTCCGGTCCCGCCAGGTCTGAGGACCAGGGGCTCCCCGGTCACCAGGTCTGAGGACCATGGCTCCTCAGGTCAGCCAGGTCTGAGGACCAGGTTCTCTCCGGTCCGCCAGGTCTGAGGACCATGGCTCTCCGTCGCCAGGTCTGGGAACCTGCGGACGCCGACGGCTCGGCGAACATATGCGGGTCGGGGAGTTCAGTACAAACAGTATCTTACGTTTGTGCTGAGAGACGAGTGCGTTTTCAGTAATGAAGAGTATCACGAGGCACGGTGTGGCGTCCACTGCTAGGTGAGAACCGAGGGCTCTAACCCCCGCCCACTGCACCCTTTTGTGGTTCACGTCATTGGTTCTTCATCGCGCCCAGAGTCCCTGACGGCGTTTCTTCTCTGAAGTTATACATCGACGCGAAGTTATCATGGGTCTCGAGATGATTTGGGGTTTTAAGGGCGCATCGACTGCTAAGGTTCATGGGCGCCCATCGTGGGTCTCCAGGCCCTATGAATATGGTGAGTTGGCAGGCCACCGTTATTAAGGTGCCATGCCTATGCCTGGGTACGCAGGACGAAGTAGATCATGACGAAACATCCTTCCATATGTGCGGATGTGCAATGACAAAGCTAAACATTGTAGAAAGTACGATATCATATAGGACTCGTCGACGCCGTCGGTGACATCATTTCTTACACTTACACATCGGCCCGAGATGCGACATTCCTGACAGACGATAGCCTAGCGGCTTGTGTTGCTGCTGTTTTTTCTGTATCGGCGCATGTCTCACAGGCATCTGACGTATAGATATCGACGACCTATCTTGCTATTCTAGTGGAATTTCAGCACTGCTCTCGGTATCAAAGCGCATATAAAGCGAGATACTGCGATGGAGAAAGACACCCTGTCTAGCTCAGCACAC
>NW_023596448.1:8349054-8399734 GCF_011947565.3 Pollicipes pollicipes | reverse complement strand
TCTGTCTGCTCAACGACTCCACCCAGGCCTCTCTCCCTCCCTCTTTCTCTCTCTCTCTCTCCCTTCCTTCCTTCCTTCCTTCCTTCCTTCCTTCCTTCCTCCTCCCTCCCTCCCTACCTCCCCCTCTCCCTCTTTTTCTCCCTCCCTGGCTCTCTGTGTTTCCTTTTCTCTCTTCTCTCCCCTTCTTTTTCGCCTCCCCCCTCACTTTCTCCTCCTACCTCTCCCTTTCTATCCCCCTCTTTCTCCGTCCCTCCCTCCCTCCCTCGGCGTACATTGACGCGCCCGTCGGTGTCAGTGTGTGCTCCAGTTCGCGCGCGCGCGTGTTGTCTTGGCCGCAAACCCCACCAGCGGTGAGAGGCCGAGAAGAGGCGCATTTGTTTACCGTCGTTACGCCGTTAATATAGCCCGCCATCTGGAGCGACCAAGCAAAACAAACAGCGTATTTGGTGGCGATGGCTGCCGGCCGTGACGCCGCCATTGACGTATGGACTGCCAAGCGGCCCCAGTCGACGTTAACACGCTCCAGGCGACCCTGCGCCGCAAAAAAACCGCCGCCACCCCGCTCCAAACGCCGGCAAAAAGCCACTCAACCGCCGAGAGCAGCACCGCCACTTCAGCGGCGCAGTTTTTGCGGCGTCGACAGTCTCGGCGCAGTGTCGCTGGGCGGAGGTAAAAACGGCGCGGCGCCGGCGGTCGGGCGGGGCGGAGAGAGACGGAACAGAGGAGCGGAAGTGGACGTAATAGCGGCGTCGGCGAGGCGCCGGAAGTCCGCCGCGAGCGGAAGCGACAGCCGTCGGAAGCGACGGCCGTCGGAAGTAACGCGATCGACGTCAGCTGCCGGTGGTCGCGGTCCGCCGCCGGTCCGGTCCGGTCCGCCGCTGGTCCGCGCCGCGCTCCCCGAGGACCACTGCCGGACGCGGGACAACCGCTAGCTGGCTCCTGATCCATCGGGCCCCCGCACGGGACTCGGTCTGCCGCTGGCTCGTGTCACGGCAGGATACTAGCCCGCAGGGCATTCACGTCAGAGTGGCCACCATCGGCCCCTCGTCGCCCCAGGAAGATATGAGCAAAACGCCAGTAGCTTTATGGTATGACCCATAATATTAATTCGCTCCCTGGTGGTCCCGCATGTTGAAAAAAGATCGGAAACCCCATCTGCGTGCACCATCCCCCCTCAAATTGGAGGGCATTTCGCCCCCGCCAGCAGATCCTCCGAGCGGCGCCCTCCCATCGGTCACCCCGCCCTCGGAGCCGCACCGCCCCCGGCAGCGGAGGCGGGCGCCCCGCGGTCAGCACATCGTCACATCATGCGGCGGACGAGCAAACAAAGACGGCCGGCGCGAGCGGCGGCGGCAGCGGCGAGGTTCGCCGTCCCCAGGCCTGGGGATCGGGTGTCCACACGGGTATCAGCGACGCTGGCAGTCCAGAGAGATTGCGAACCCCCCCCCTCCCCCCTTCGCCCCTGCGCGGCCATCAGATCACGGGGAGGGGGAGGAGGGCGACATCCCAGCTGGTTTAACTCGTTGGTCGGGAATGCACCACGCCTTGCATAATATTTACCTATGGCCGCGCCGGCATCTGGTTTACAGACGTCGCGCCGTCCAGCCTGTTGTTATCGTTTGGCACAATTTGTTGGCGCGATGAAAGCCCCTGCCGACTGACGGCTGGGAAAATAAACAGACGCCCCCCTCCCTTCTCCCCACGCGCTGAATCAGCCTTCCCAGTCGACAACACCTGACGGCTGTTAAATTATTCACATTCCGCGCGCCGCGCGCCGCTCGCCGACCGCGCTAATTATTTCGCGCGCGCCACGACCGTCTCCACCGCGCCGCCGCCGCCACGTGGCGAGCCCTTATTTTTATTTGCTAGCGCGGGCCGGTATTTCTGGAGCGCGTCGGCGCCGATAGCGGCGTGCCGCGGCACAACGGTGGGCGCGCCAAACGTCGAGAGCGACGCGACGACAGGCGGCGCGTGTCGGCGCGTCACGCACCACTTCTGCCGCCGCCAGGGCGACACGCCACGGACGTCGACGGACGTATGGCGGTGAACTGAGGGGCGTTTCTCAAATGGTCCAACCGGACTTTGACGGCAAGAAGACGGTCAGCATTCTGGAGAGATTTGTGAACATAATGTATCTAAGGTAAGTCTCGACAAGGGCTGCAATTCCGGCCGTTTGACTCAGATCGAGGTTCTCGTGTTGCACGTGGTGTTTTACCACCGGCGATTTCTGCGAGATGAAATCAAAGGCGGATCCGGGGGAAAGGGGGATACCGGGCCACGCTCCTGATAATCCTCAGTCTTTCAGGAAGTGATGTATCTCGAGTCTAGACTTGAACAAAGCGGATGAACTTTAACGAAAGGCAAATGTTTTTGAACTCCTCTATAAAAGGATGCAAACTCCGTTGAGTTACGAAAAATCAGGACACCATTTGACCTTTTTGCTCCCAAGTCGGTGCTGGTTTCCTAAGACGGCGTTCTGCATTCACCCTAAGGCGAGGGTTTAGTTTCCTATTCAGTTAGGAATGCGCCCCAGCCAGGCACTTTGAGAAATAAACAGGGGGTGTGGGCATATAGCACTCATCGGGCGCACGTGCCCCTTCGTTATCAAATTCATGGCATGTGTTGATATGTACGTGACTAAATGTTGACAGCTACCAATTCCAGGGAAACACGTAAGAGAGCTCTGAACTTTGGACTCTCAATCCGTTGTATCCATGCATGGGCGTAATTTCACAAGATGACCAAGGGTTGAACAGTGAAAAACTCTACCTACTCCCAAAACATACCGACAAACAGGTTTCATATCAGATTTGGCCAACTGTCCCCAAAGTTGAGGGGGCCGGAACCCCAGTTGGGGGGACAGGCTAAAGCCCCTAGCTAAATAGAAAACTACACCCTTGTGTCCATGTCGAGCCAATTCGGCGTTATGTAACCGCATGAACAGCGGAATCTGCTTACTGACAGCCCTCCCCATAAGACGTCTTGATAACAGTCTCATCCCTCATCCAGCCGGCTGGGTAATACTCTGAACCCTCCACAAATGGCGGTGACCTATGCCTATATCGCCTGAAGTCTATGGCGATCCAGGTATCGCTGAGGGACGGCGGGTCACCGGAGACACAAGGCACATCTGTTGCAAGGCAACGTCATGCAGCTTCAGTGGTAGCCCTAACAGCGAAAACGAGGTTCCGTTGTTTATGATCAAAGTGTCAACGACAGTGCGATACCCAGCTACACGTGACATGAGTGTCGCCTATAGCTGGTGACACTCATGTGTTGCGAAACCATGAGAGGGGAGAGCTGAGGAGGACACGCCTCCCAGTATTCCCAAAAAGGGGCTCTGCTCCCCATCAATTTTGCTCCGCCGGACCCAGAGTTTTTCATGTTTTCCCACGTATAATGTCACTTCTCCAGGTCAAGTTACCTTCAACGTTACCCCCCCCCCCTACCACGGTTTTTTCCAGTTTGACCCCTCCAATCTAGATTTGCCCCCCCCCCCCTACCTCTGAAATGTGGCTTCACCAACAACGGGGGATATCAGCGGAACGAAATACATCGTCAATGGAGGCAAACACTGGCGCCGCAACACACGAACACATCAGCAACAATCTTATCAGTCAGACTGGCAGGTGAACAAACCCGTGCGGTGCAGAAACACCCAGAAATGCAAAATACCTCGAAAAACAAATGTGTAATTCCAAAGATGTTTGGCAACATTCATAGTTCATGCACAAGCCCGGGGGTGAAGCCGAATTCGCGTCTGACCTATAGTCAACACAAAATGTATCTTTTGAGAATATATGCAGAGGCGATGTACGGAAATGTACTGAAGATGGTGCATCAATATCATCTCTCGTTTCTGACCCTAACAAAAATTCGCCAGGGGACGGTGAACTCTTGTCCCCTAGTGAGTAGTCGGCTCGTGGCCTGGTGACCAATTTTCGTAAACACATGCTCTCAGATCTCAGATCAGATTTTGTTCTCAGATCGTGCGGAGCCGCCTGGCGCCGAGCTGTGCTGGCGGCGCATTAATGCTCGTTCCCCTCATCCTTCTAGCGGGCCGGCCGGCACGCACCCTTCCTCGACCACACGTGGTGGTCAATGTCCGGGCCTGCGACGCTGGTGGGCTGGACACCGATCTGTTGTGCCGTTCCGACCGCCCACCCGGGAACGTACCGAAACTACGAGCGCCGATAACTGGCCTGCACGCGATTTCCCAGCTGGGACCCTCAGGGAATTCGTGTCGTTACTCTATATGTTACTTCTGGATTTCCGAATTCGACGTTTTGACTAAGCACGTGGCCCTGATGACCTTGATCGAGCGCTCAGGATTCTGGAACTCCCCAGTATTTCCCGAGGTCAGACAGCACCAATACCCTCTGATCACGCTTTGTCACGACTGCGATTGCGCTCGTGGTTCCGCTTGATGTCGCTTGATGTCGCGCTGACGATTTCGAACGACGAGGGAGAAAGCATCAGTGGCTGCGGCGGCTGCCAGCAAGTTGTCAGCTTTTCTGCAAATGCCTCGGTGTGATATTTCGCCAGACGGACCGTTTGAGATACGCGGACTGGAAACAATGGCAGAGGACCGTCCCGCCATCAGGGGAGAGGTAAAAAGTGTCAAAATTGCTTCAAAATCTTGCGAAATCGCCCAGCACCTAGTGTAAACCTCTTGGCTCAGGGGAAGGAGTACCCAGGCATAACTCTCTTTAACTTCTTCTTGGCTGCGTCCCTGAGGGGGGGGGGGGGGAGGGTGGAAGGGATGTACGGCAACATTGGAGGGCTGGAGCTCCTCCTCCAACTCAATACGAAACTGCACTCCTGAGCCTCATAAAGATAACCGTGTGGCAGAGGACTAGACTTCATCCGTGCTTATACGTGAGCATGGCTTGTTGTGATCATAAAACCAAATATACTGCGGGAGTCTGAACAAGCGCTGGCAACGCGAAGACTCGCGGCTAAGTACATACGGCACCTGCAGACCGACACGAGACTTCACTCATGACTGCGCCCTCTCCCTCAAGGCGGATCATCGTCAAATCCACCTGCACAGGTGCGCTCAGGACCCGTGCCCCTGCTGGCTACGGCGTTAACGCCCATCCATAGCGGGGCGCTTTCACTCAGGACGTCCCGTTCGGCCGCTTATGCAACACGCTGTTTAGCTGAGGTCACCGGACGCCGCCGCTGGTGCGACGGAGTTCCCCTGTGCTGTCAGCGGATTAAAAAACAACGACGAGAGAAGTTCATAATCTGTTCCAGCCGGCTCACTAAAGCGGCGCTGCAGTTGGGAGTGAAACGGCGCCTCAGCGGAAACACGGCTGACGCTCACCAGTAAACACGGCTGAGCTGACGCTCACCGGTAAACACGGCTGAGCTGGCGCTCACCGGTAAACACGAAACACGGCTGAACTGACGCTCACCGGTAAGCACGGCTGAGCTGACGCTCACCGGTAAACACGGCTGAGCTGACGCTCACCGGTATACACGGCTGAGCTGACTCTCACCGGTATACACGGCTGAGCTGACGCTCACCGGTAAGCACGGCTGAGTTGACGCTCACCGTCCAGTCAGCCTTGTATCAGACTCACACGCTGCCGCTGCCGAGCCGAGCTGACCTGCGCCCCGATCCGCTGCTGCCAACACCGAGCCGCCAGAGGCGCGGAGTCACCCGAGCCCATCAGCCTCTGCGTTACGCGCGCCCCCCAGCCTCTGAATCACCCGACTCCATCAGCCGCTGCGGAAGCGCGGTGACGAATGCACCGCAGCCGGCGCTTGTTATGGCGCCGTTGCGCCACATCCGAGACGATTGGGCAACGTCGCTGCAGCGGTGCCGCTCCGCCTGTCCGGGCGCCGGCGGAGAGCCGTCGCTCGGGCGCGAGCGTCCACTCAGGGCGGCGCGTGCATACCAAACAAACAGTGGCGCCCGGGGGCGGCAGTGGACGGCTCGCTGCGGACGGCATCGGACAGTAGCGGTGACCCGGCCACGGCGCGGGCTGGATCACTGGCGGCGCGGATTGGTCCGCGTCTGCCGCGCGAGCCAGAGACGCGAGCCCGCGCAGCTCTGCGTGGCGCCGTGCGAAGGGCGCGGGCCGTCCCTCGTCCCTTGTTCCCCATCCCCTGTTCCTAATCCGTTGTCCATCCACCGTCGTCCGTCGATCCTCGTCGCAAGCCTACGAGCTCCCAGCTCATTTCTTCAACTCTCGGTATCGTCCCTTTCCCCCGTCCATCACTCCTGTCCCTCACTTCTCATTCCTTGCCCTTCGTGCCTATACCCTCAACTCTTCTTTTTTACTCTCGTGCCCCTACCATCACCCCTCATCCCTCTCTTTTCGTCCGCCGCCCTCATCGCTGGCTCCTCGTTCCTCGCACCGCGTTCCTCGCACCGCGTTCCTCGCTTCTCGTTCCTCGCACCGCGTTCCTCGCAACGCGTTCTCAGTACCGCGTTCCTCGCACCGCGTTCCTCGTACCGCGTTCCCCGCACCGCATTCCCCGTCCCTCGTCCGGCGCTCGGCCGTCCGGGCGCCGCCAAAATAAATCGTCCCGACCACGACCGTTGTCGCCGCCGCGTCGACGCGTCCCATTAGCATAACAGTAGCGGAGCGGCAAGGCGCGTCCCACTTTACGACACGCCGGCCGGCCGCCAGGCTTTCATTGGTCGCTTACGACGCTTACGACGCGCGTAAACAGAGACGATTTATGCGTGTGTGCACGGCACGTGCAAGCGCCCATTACGCGGTTGGTGGGGCGTTTAACGCGCTGCCGGACGCGGCTGCACGCGCGCGCTGAAGTGGTGGACGAACATCAGACGCGCCGCCGCTGACCCCGTGACCCGGCGCCGCTCGCGGGGCGGTGGTCACGTGGCCACGCCGCGGGGCGTCGGGTCGCGATGGGCAACGGCGGCACCGGAAGCACGAGCGGTAAGGTGTCTCCCGCCTCCGGCTGCTGCGCTAATGAGTCTCGGGCTGACGGCTCCCACAGAGTCGGGAGCGCGGCGGGCCACCGATGCCGCTCCCGGCGCAGCGGCGCGCCCAGGGCGGGATCCAAGGGAGGCGCCTGTGAGCCCGTTATCGTCAGACCTACCACCTATCACAACAAACCAATCCTGTCGACATCGCTTTAGGATGAAAGGAAATTAGTCGTTTTGTGAGCAAATCATGTGTCCAATCCAGAACGCATGATTGAAAAATCGCCATGTTATCAGCCGGCAAGGTGCTCGACACGCAGTGGCGCACATTGTCGCTTCCCCAGGTGGTGTTGCTGGGCGCGCCGCTGCGCCAGCGGCCGAGGTGTATGTGGGGCGCCATTAGTGGCGAGTTGACAGCGCTGCGTCAACACGGCCCAGCTAACAGATCCGCAGCCGGTGTAAACATGGACACGCCGGCGGCTGGCGAGCGCGGCAGAAGCGCCGCCAGCGGCGGAGACCGGGAGGTGCGGGGTCGGATGCGGCGTCAGAGGCGCGGGGTCGGAGACGCAGGGCCCCGTAGAGGTAAGGAATATCTGATATTCAGAGTGAGTCAGGGTCAGCGTCGGCAGTCAGAAGGATCTGAGAGTAAGGCAGAATCAGAAGAAGCTGACCAGTCAGAAGAAGCTGACTGGTAAAAAAGGCAGAGCCAGGAAGAGCAGGAGGGTGGGGTCAGGGTTAGCCAATCAGGGTGCGACAGTACGACCAGGAGGTCAGTCTGAGTCCACTCTAAGCCTGAAAAGCCGGAGAGAGTGAACGCAGCCGACGGAGATGGATTCTGAGGGCTGAGAGCCCTACTATCAGCTATTCGAAGGATGACGACGCCGGCCCAGAGTGAGACCAAAGATAAAGACCTCTTCAGGTTAGTTGGAAGTGGCCCAACTAGGACGACTTATGCTCGGAGGAAAGCCTCACTTATGGCCTTTCGTCGTTCATGCGTGCGGAGTTACGCCTTCAAAGAGAAGCCCTCGCTCTCGAAGCTTCCTGACTCGATTCCCTTCGGCCCAAATAAACGGTGCGGACCAGTACTTCCCACCCAACCCTGTCTCACCTGGGCATTCCTCTGATTGGCACTCCCCTTCCCTTCCCAATCCTGCCCTACCCACCGCCCCGCCCCCCCCCCCCCTTCCCCCAGCCCTGCCCGCCTTCGCCGCCCTGATCTCCCCTCACTTCCGGACGGGTCCTCGCGCGCTCTCGTGCGCTCTTTCACCGCCGACCGATTGGCCGTCGAGGACGGAATTATCATCTCCGGGCGCCATCTTGATCGACCCTTCGGGAGCGCTCGACGGGAACAGCCAATATCAATTACACCATTGTGGGCGCGTTTGAAGGCGTCGCCGATGGCGGCTCTCCGCGCCGCCCTCCCTCACTCTGCACCCTCTCCCCCGCCGCCTGACGCCAGTATTGATCAGCAATCAACGACCACATAGATATAGAGTCCTATGATTGGTTTGCCGGTCCGACGCGGCCCCAGATCAATGATTGTTCAACATTTCCAGTCGGCGCCGACGATTTAACTGGGCCGGCGGGCGGTGGCGCCGCCCTGGCGGGCCGCGCTGCGCACCACTTCCCGCCACTATTTTTGGCGACACGCGGCGGAGACGGCGGATTTCGACGGATCGTCGCGCGGGTGTGGGCGGCGCGCGAGAGCCGGCCAGCCACTCGCCCAGCGCTGTTTTCTGCGGTCGATGCCTGCACGGAATGCCAGGATTGGGATGCCCCACGGCGCAGCGGCGGTGCTGACAGATTTGATGATTAAAGGACGTTTTCCCAGGCTGAAGTGCACAAATGGTTGAGCATGAGGCACTTAAGAGAATTAAATAGCAGGTTTTACAACGAACTTTCGTTCTATCAAGTGGCCTAAGAATCTAATAGGGCGAAAAGTCTAGACAATTTACAAATCAGCTTCTCTCTATGCACCTGCTGCCCGGAGGTGCTATGCATGTAAAGAAAAACGTAATAAAAAAACCGTATCCACCTGCAAACAGTTCACTCGAGCGCATAGTT
Organism: Pollicipes pollicipes; assembly: GCF_011947565.3. Taxonomy (NCBI): domain Eukaryota; kingdom Metazoa; phylum Arthropoda; class Thecostraca; order Pollicipedomorpha; family Pollicipedidae; genus Pollicipes; species Pollicipes pollicipes. Next base: position 8,390,766 of record NW_023596448.1, on the reverse strand, counting down.
AAACAAGCTCACATTATGAGGCAGTCGTCCACAAATCCAGACACTTGCGCAAGCACCAAACTCTTCGAAACAATGGAGCTTATAAGTGGCAGTCCTACACGCGTCTAGAGATCAGAAGGAAGCTGCAACTACAGCTTGACTCACAACTGCAGCAGTTTAAACAAGCATACAGCTGTTTAAACCCTTATCCTCTCGATCAGGGACAACATCGCAAGCAGGCCCACTCCACTTTCCAACATTCATCCACGCATCAGGCAGCTAACAGACTAAACGCGCGTTCATATGTGATGTTATGCGATGTATGTGTATGCGTTCATATCAAAATGGTGTTCGGTAAGTTATCACAGGTGACATAAGGCAGCGCAAAATAGTGTGGAGCTGGCGCCTGCGAAGCTGTCAGGAGGAATGTATTGATGAGTGCCTCGACATTCGGTGGTTGCTTAACTATGAACGTCTGTTTACCACTCTAGGTGGCTGCCCTTCGCATGAATATGTATTCTGAGAAAATTGTGCATCGAGGGCAAATCAAGTCACAGACCGACTGGACTGATCACCCAGCTTCAATCTGAGGAGGCTCCCGCTGAATGTTCCGAAAGCTCCATTCAAAGCTGCCTCTTATTGGATATCAGATGCTTCAAACTTAATAACAGCCGTGGTAAAGCAATCCAAATATGGGAGCCATTTGGCTGTCCGTTGGCTGCTAACGGGGTCAGCACCCAACCGAATATGGCGCTCAAGTCCATGGGGCGCGCCGAAACCGCTCACTGATCAGACCAGACGCCCGTAAAACAAGGTCTGGCCACCAGCCATCCTCTGCCCCATGACCACTCTGTTGACGCAGCTGGAGGGAGAAAACGCAACTGCCAGACAGTAACACATGGCAAGACATGCTTCGTAACGAGCCATCTGGTGCGGTTGTTCCTGGCGGTGTGTGTGAGTGGGCACCTCTGACAGGCCGTCGGCCCGCGTCGGGCCGTGAGGACCTCCGCAGCTGTGCTCCTGGGACCAGCCACTGACAGACCTTCCGGCCGGTCTGCCAGTTCGGCGCGTTTCGGTCCGTCCGTGTTCCTGAGACACCCCCTGCAGCCATCTCACTCGAGCTTTACGTTCCTGAGACCGTCCCTGCAGTCATCTCACTCAAACTCCGTGACCCCGAGACCGCCCCTGCAGCCATCTCACTCAAACTCCGTGACTCTGAGACCGCCCCTGCAGTCATCTCACTCAAACTCCGTGACGCTGAGACCGCCCCTGCAGCCATCTCACTCAAACTCCGTGACGCTGAGACCGCCCCTGCAGCCATCTCACTCAAACTCCGTGACGCTGAGACCGCCCCTGCGGCCATCTCACTCATACTCCGTGACCCTGAGACCGCCCCTGTTGTCATCTCACTCAAACTCCGTGACGCTGAGACCGCCCTGCAGCCATCTCACTCAAACTCCGTGACCCTGAGACCGCCCCTGCAGTCATCTCACTCATACTCCGTGACCCTGAGACCGCCCCTGCAGCCATCTCACTCAAACTCTGTGTTCTTGAGACCGCCTCAGAAGCCACTTCAGTCAAACTCCAACGATGCCAATCCACAAGCAGGCATTACGTTTGAGCAGAGCGGGCCCGAGTCTGTTTTAATTAACGGTGATTATTTGGCGAGGGTGTGTTATTAATAGGATGACATTTCAACCGAATTCTCGTGATGCCTTTAATTACTAACTCACCGTCGAGCTGAACAAAGCCGGCGGGGGAGCCGACAATGTCATGCCGGCCTGCAAATTGACATGCCTATGAATAGGATAAAATACGGCCGAGAAATGCGGAGAATTATGAGCCGGAATTACAATTTACGTGGAAGTGGTATGCTGTATGCTGGACCGCATTCGAGCGTGACTGATCCAGCTGATTAAAGCTGGTTCGAAATGTTCTCAACAGGCAACGAAGGAGGCGCACGCGACCCGCAGCGAGGGGAACCGCTGGCGAAAGCGACTTACATTTGTTGGAGCTGTATGCATACTGCACGCGGCCCGATGGGCTCACTGCAGACGCGAGGCTTTCAAACTGGAGACATGAAGTCATGTCGTAGTCTAGAAGTGTTCAATGCGCGGATGGACGGTGATGCAGGTGATGCAGGCCTTTATTTACCGCACACTGAGGCGGTGATACAGGCCTCTATCCACCGCACACTGAGGCGGCGATGCAGGCCTCTGTTCACCGCACACTGAGGCGGTGATGCAGGCCTCTATCCACCGCACACTGAGGCGGCGATGCAGGCCTCTGTTCACCGCACACTGAGGCGGTGATGCAGGCCTCTGTTTACCGCACACTGAGGCGGTGATACAGGCCTCTGTTTACCGCACACTGAGGCGGTGATACAGGCCTCTGTTCACCGCACACTGAGGCGGTGATGTAGGCCTCTGTTCACCGCACACTGAGGCGGCGATGCAGGCCTCTGTTTACCGCACACTGAGGCGGTGATACAGGCCTCTGTTCACCGCACACTGAGGCGGCGATGCAGGCCTCTGTTTACCGCACACTGAGGCGGTGATACAGGCCTCTGTTCACCGCACACTGAGGCGGTGATGCAGGCCTCTGTTTACCGCACACTGAGGCGGTGATACAGGCCTCTGTTCACCGCACACTGAGGCGGTGATGCAGGCCTCTGTTTACCGCGCACTGAGGCGGTGATACAGGCCTCTGTTCACCGCACACTGAGGCGGTGATGCAGGCCTCTGTTCACCGCACACTGAGGCGGTGATGTAGGCCTCTGTTCACCGCACACTGAGGCGGCGATGCAGGCCTCTGTTTACCGCACACTGAGGCGGTGATACAGGCCTCTGTTCACCGCACACTGAGGCGGCGATGCAGGCCTCTGTTTACCGCACACTGAGGCGGTGATACAGGCCTCTGTTCACCGCACACTGAGGCGGTGATGCAGGCCTCTGTTTACCGCACACTGAGGCGGTGATACAGGCCTCTGTTCACCGCACACTGAGGCGGTGATGCAGGCCTCTGTTTACCGCGCACTGAGGCGGTGATACAGGCCTCTGTTCACCGCACACTGAGGCGGTGATGCAGGCCTCTGTTCACCGCGCACTGAGGCGGTGACGCGGGCCTCTGTTCACCGCACACTGAAGCGATTTTACTCAACTCATGTCCCACCAATTTCAAACTTAGTCGGATAAAACCTCTGGTCCATCATCCGTGGCCAGAGCAGAACATGAGCGGTGAGGGACACCTGCCAACGCCTGCGCTCTGCAATCCATATCACACACAGCATGGTCGAGATGCGCATCGCCGCTCCGGGACGCGTGCAATCGTGCGTCACGCCTTGCAGGATCGAGGCAGTGACCTTAGGCCACGCCTTGCAGGACCGAGGCAGTGACCTTAGGCCACGCTTTGCAGGACCGAGGCAGTGACCAAGCACCAGATGCACAACAGCTGGACACGGAGAACGATGCGTCCTCGGGGAGGGGGAGGGATCAGAATGGGGGTGAGGTGGGGAGTGTGGAGGGGGGGGGGGATGTGGGCGGGCTCACCTGTTTGGTCATCTCGACGTTCAAGCCGTACGACATCTCGTAGTACTGAAAACAGAGGCCCGGGAGGGTCACTGCCAGCGCCAGCGGGCCCGGGCGCGACACGCGACGGTGAGCGAACGTCAACCCCCGCTGCACGTGTGAGCAGGTGACAAGTGAATGTGATAAGCGAACGTGACACGTGACAAGCGACTGTACGTGAAGGTCCATCTCCGTTACACGTTCGAGCAAGTGACAAGTGAACGTGATAGGTGAGAATTACCTGCAAATAGACGTTGTCCTCCGTTATACGTGAGCGGACGCTTCTGTTCAATATTGATCCCAATTTTTCACGGCCACGAGAGACATGCAAAGCGAGGGAGCTAACAACACGCCAGGTCAGTTCAGACCAGTCAGGTCACGTTCGGCCCCTTCGATTTTCAGCAGGCGTCATATGGGACAATTTCCGTCCCCAAATTGGACGCAACGCCCAGCACGGAGATCCCTAGCAACATCTGATCTCTCATTTATGAGCTGTCTAAACTTCCGTGAACTTCCCCGCAGTGTGTCACATTTGTGCCTTTGTGCCATTAACGTGCATTTGGCCCCGCCCACAGCCCAGTGCCCAGCGCATATTACAAATGACCTTTACAAGGGATTTTGACTTGTTTCAGTAGACACACGATGAACTCCCAGGGTACATCGCAAAGGGACTTTGACAGCAATATTTGTATTCTGTACCTTGGAACTCGTTTTTTTTTTAACTTACGGCATAAGATTGCCATCCTGTGCTGAAGTGCCCGCCTTACGCCAAGCAAAGACAACCTGCATAGAGCACATGCGCCTCTTTGCCCAGGTCCCGTCTGCTGTTGTTTTTGGCCCACAAAGCTGCTCATTGTCACTGAGAGTGTATTTCATCGGCCCAGCACAGCGGCGGGAGTGCTGGCTGCCGTGGTATGCTGCCACGTGTTCGGGCCGCCGCCAGAGACTAAAAGACAGAGGGGTTCATGGACCTCACGATGAGAGAGCGAAGGAGGAATGAAGGAGAAGGACGAAGACGGGAAGAGAGAGAGAGGGGGAGAACGAGAGAGAGAGCAAGAGAGAGAGGAGAGAAGAGAGAGGAGAGAGAGAGAGAGAAAGAGATAGAGAGAGACAGAGAGAGAGAGAGAGAGAGAGAGAGAGAGAGAGAGAGAGAGAGAGAGAGAGAGAGAGAGAGAGAGAGAGAGAGAGAGAGAGAGAGAGAGAGAGAGAGAGAGAGAGAGAGAGAGAGAGAGAGAGAGAGAGAGAGAGAGAGAGAGAGAGAGAGAGAGAGAGATGGGAGAGAGAGAGAAAAAGACAAATCATCCCGTCTATCCAAAGGAAATAGGACGTTCGAAGTACAAACAGGACATGCAAATACGCTTGTGGCACACACAAATAGTGTGTGTAGTATCTACGCTGCAAGAATAACGACAGAGAAATATTGACTGTCTCGGTCGGTCTGCACAAGCACGGCCTGATGATGATCCAATCGAACAGCACAAGCCGACAGCGATTAATACGCCCAGAGAGCTTCTAAAATCAGCAACGATATGAATGAGGCATGCACGTCTTTTCCGAATCAAAACAGGCCATCAAAGTAAGCTGGATGAGTGATATGACGGCAGCCATTCCCACAGATCAGCGTCTGGGTTCATCCAGGGCATCACTCGGCCTCGCTTCTGCCGTCAAAGCCTCCTCCGGTGGCCGGATCAGGTCCCCCCGGGGGTCAGTGTAGGGGGGGGGGGGGCGAGATTTTTACTAACACGGAAGGCGAGTTGGCGAGCAGCTGACTCCGTGAGTGTTTGCGATACCATTGGTCCTGGGTCGACGCCAGCATACATTCGAATACGCGTGCGACGTGGGTCACGGAACACACGAAGCAAGACGAAACGCACCTCAAATTTAGTAAATTTGTAGCATCTTGGCAGCCAAAAGGATGTTTTCTCAATGGTGCACCAGTCACAGAAATGCCTACGACACCTGGATCTCAGAGACCGCTGACAATGCTTCTCAAATATATTTTGTATGCGTATTATATCAAACAATGCATACAAATCTGAGGGAAATGGCTGCTTTCAACATACTTGCAATTCATCTATCACGACAGGAATCTTCAACGGCGTCACATGCATATTGCTTGCCGACAACACGTGCTTGGATTGTGCCTGCCTTAGTTGTCGCCTATGTTAGCGGCTGGTACACGGCGCGCGTGTCTGGAGCGCGAGACGCCTGTCAGCACGATTGATCACGCAGCGACGCGGTCGGCATCAGGGCTTCCCCACTGCGCCCCCTCCCTTCCTTGGAGCCCTCGGAACACCCCACAACGACGACACGCGAACAAACACTTACCATCACGTAATGGCGCTGGATTTCGATTTTCTCGCTGGCAAGCTTCTCGCATTCCAGCTTGAGGCTGCGGAAAGAGGATGCAATCAGTTCAAACGCGGACTAGACTCAACAAAGGCGTTGACTGACAGGGGCGCCCATTACCGAGATGGGATCCGCCGGTGGTAGCTCACAATGAATGAAATCACCGCCTTGCGTGCGCGCGGCGCCGTCTCTTCACAATGGAGGTGCCCGACGGGCGGCCTCGCGCGGCTCACACAAAGATCAATGAAATGGCGGGCTGTGTGGGTGTTGCCAATTAAAACCAGAGTGTCGCGCGCGACAGTCAAACGCAGCTCTGCCACGGGGAGACAGCTCGCCGGCACTTTCGAAGCGGTCCGAGCACAACGCGGCGTGGTGCGCTGAAGGCGGGTGGGTATCGGGCAGAGCGTCCGTGTTCGTCGCGTGCTCGTCATGTTCGCGTATGCCACGCTGGTGGCGCCACTGGAACGCGTTGGTGCAGCCCAACCAACGCCGTTATTCTCCCATTCGCTTTACAGGCGAGGAAAGCCTACTCAGCGTGAGGGGGAGATGGGGAAGATTGCGCAATTTTGACGAGGGTTGACGAGGGAGGGATGCGGGACAAAACTTTGCACATACAGGGAAAAATAGTTAATCAGGGGCCTCTCAAGGCTGTCCGCGCAATTGATTTAGAGGGGAGGATGGAGGGGCAGACGGGCGGCGGGAGGGGAGATTGAAACCCCTGTCGGAAGAGAAATAGTAAACCGATGACGAAATTAATCATTAGGATGGGCCGAGTAGAGGAAGGGAGAGGGTGCAAAAGTAATTGCGCAAATGTGATAAAATGGTGACTGTGGCTGGTTTGGGCAATTCTTTAACTGGAGGTGCCATAAATCGATTGCTCACAAATCTTCCACCCCTCGAGCATGGACTGCCGAAGTTATCAAGGAATTGGTTAGGTGGGATGGCCTATTGTAAAAGGCCCATCACACCACAAAACCAAGGCATATGGCCGCCGTGCGGTTACCACCGGCACAACCGTAGACCCCATCTTTAACCCGCGATATAACTGAAAATACAATAATGGGAGGCCCGATGAGGCTGAGAAAACATTTATGGTCATCTAACATCTGAATGGAACAAGGATTCACTCGCACATATTCAATTCACCTTATCGTTCGCGCTCGACTGCCTTTCTTTCCATGACGGAGGGGACCTGTTCAAAGGAGCACCAAATGGTGGACGCACTTCATGATATCTCGCCTCAATCGCACTACCCATCTTCCCATTATGTCTGGGTGGGTATTCGACTTCCATTCTCCTATCCAAGATCCTCAGAAAAGTCAACGTCCCTTCGGACCTGAGTTGGCCACAGAATTCTTCAGCTTAATCTGGATCTTATCCTACGCCGCAAGAAAAACGGCCCCGGTCATCTGGCATCGCCGCGCTCCTCCTCTGTTTTTCCGTCTCTGGCGCGGGGCGAGCCTTCACCACTCGCCGGAAAACAGCAGCCGCCCGCGCGCGCCATCAGCACCATCTGGCGCGAACTTGTCGGCTTCGTTGGGCGCCGTCGGTCGGGAGCCCGGCGCCGCTTCGCTGCTTCCGCCTCATTATTGACACGGGCAGAGCTAATCCGCGTCGGCAAACACACGGCCATTGCGCCACCCTGCTTCCGGCCCGTCCATCACCGGCCGAATAGCGGCCGGCAGGTTCGTGTTTGGCGAGCGGGCAGCGCCGCCGTGCCTGTACCCCAGTCATTTGTCCTCTGCCTTGCATGACGCCCATCTCTGTATTGTCTCCCCGTGTGGGGGCCCTCGCAGCCGCTGGGAGTCCCCAGAGCGGAAGGACACGGAGCGGATGGGTGACGGGGATTGGCGGCCTAGCCTCCCTCCCCCCCTCCCATTCCCAAGGGGTGGAGTTCGGCGCACAGCCGTTGTGATCACGCGCCAGTGCGCTTAATCCGACGCACGTGCGCGCCGCCATTGCCGCGGCAAATCTGGCGTGGGTAACTTTAGCCGGCCATTACGACGCAGCCGTGCCGCCGGCCCGTCCTCCGCGCTCTCAATTATTCACAACAATGGTGACGACAATAGCGTGCCGGCTCGGCTGCAATCATTTGCGCCGTAAACAAATTATCCTGCCGCTGTAATTTTCATGCTGCCCGCCCCTCCCGGCGCGGTCCCTAGGGGTGTGGTGCGTGCCGTGCCCGTCGCTCCACGCGCTCAATTAATACTGAGGTCCGTCCTCGGTTAACCCTTGGACGCGGTCGACGCGTCGGACGCGCGGAGCGCGTGGTCGATGAAAAACGCCGCGCGCGGTGTCGGCGGCGGCGGCGGCGGCGGCGGCGGCGGGGGAGGGGAGCGCCAATGAGATGCGGCCGGAAGAGGGAGCCGCGGTCGATACCGAGGTGCTCAGATGCCGGAAAATCATCGCCGACCGACAGGCCGTGTCGTTATCGGGAGCGGCGGCGGCGCGGCCGGCCGTGAACGATGAGACCTTCCCCTCCCCGCCGCGCCCGGCGGCGGCGGAACGAGAGCTCGAGGGCCCTCGGCAGGGCCACCCTGGGGAGGGCCCGACGAGCGCACCGGAGACGAACGAGCTCTGGGCGGCGCGCGAGCGGACGCCGCCGAAGCTCGAACGAGAGAGAGAGCTTCTCGGCTCGAGCCGAGGCGAAGCGCGAAAGTGAGACTGGGGCAGGGCTAGCAGGGGACTGCACGGACTGGGAAAGGGCTAGCAGGGGACCAAACGGACTGGGGAAGGGTTGGCAGAGACTGCACGGACGGGGGACAGGGTCAGCAGGGACTGCACGGACTGGAGGAGGGCCAGCAGGGACTGCACGGACTGAAGAAGGCTAGCAGGGGACTGCACGGACAGAGGAAGGCTGGCAGGGGACTGCACGGATTGGAGGAAGCCGGATCGAGCCCGCCTGATGACGGACCAGGAGACAGTACGTGCCACCTCGTGTATTGGACCCAACACCAGCCCGACACGACCGGATGATGCTCGCCGTCACTCGTCAGACGGCAGAGCGCGGCGGGGCGGGGAGCCCGGGCGCTCGGGAGCTCGGGCGCTCGGGAGCTCAGGAGCTCGACCGCTCGGGAGCTCGGGCGTTCGGGAGCTCGGGCGCTCGGGAGCTCGGGCGCTCAGGAGCTCGACCGCTCGGGAGCTCGGGCGTTCGGGAGCTCGGGCGTTCGGGCGCTCGGGAGCTCGGGAGCTCGGGCGCTCGGGAGCTCGAGCGCTCGGGCGCTCGGAGCTCGGGAGCTCGGGCGCTCGGGAGCTCGGGCGTTCGGGCGCTCGGGAGCTCGGGAGCTCGGGCGCTCGGGAGCTCGAGCGCTCGGGCGCTCGGAAGCTCGGGAGCTCGAGCGCTCGGGCGCTCGGGAGCTCGGGCGCGCCCCGCCGACTCTGCGAATGACAGCCGGGCCCGGCCGGGCCGAGCGGGCTCTCAAGAGCCGTGCAGCTCAGCACAGCTCGGGAGGGGGGGGGGGATAAGTCGGAGGAGTCTCGCGCGGCGGCGGCCGCTCGGGGTGTGGCGGGGCCGGGCGGGCCGGCCGCGGCGGCCGCGGCAGCGCAGCCGCCCGACTGCGCGTAATGGGCGCCGAACTTTCCGATGAGTTGCGGGGGGAGGGAGGCGGCTGTTCCGGTCCGCGGTGGTGGGCCGGGCGGTCGGCGCAGGCGCTGAGTGGCAGAGGTGGCGGCTGGCTGTTGATAAGTTCTCGGTGGGATGTTAAAACCGTTAAGTGTCATCCCTCTCGCAGGCAATATGTGTGGTCGACTTTGACAAGTGGTGAGCCATGCTTGAATGCTCTATTCGTGGCAATACGTGTTTAAAAGGACGTGGGTTCGAAGCATAATACATGCGCATCTAATGCAAATAAGCACGAATGACTCGAAGCTTAACATCAAGCCGTGTTACTCCGGCAGCGCGCGGGCGTAGTTAGGTGCATTTCACACAGATTGAGTCAGGTCCACTCTGCCGCCTGATGCCATCCATGCGTGCGAACACCACACCCCAAAACAGCCCAACTGGCCCTCTAGAGTTTGGGTCCGAGTCAGGGGGCCGCCGGCCCAGCGACGGTTACTGGTCAAGCACCTGTCAGAGCGCGACTGCACCCCGCTCCCGGGCGTCAGCCGGGGCTCGCATCAATAGCAGCCGGCCCGCCCATAGCGCCATTGACGGCTGCTCGCGCCGCTCGGGCTGCGCGCGGCCTGTGTATTGGGCCACCGCCAGCTCCGCACTCCCAACAAAAGCAAACGATGGGTCGGCCGAACAAAGCCGAGGGGCTGGCGATACCCTGCGACGCCGTCGGCACGAACAGCAATTAATCAGGAGCCGCGCGGCGTCCGTTTCTTTTCTGCCGCCGACCGCATGAATACAGCCCGTCCGCCGCGCCTGTCCCCCGCCCCAGCGCAGGGGCGTTGACAGGAACAAACGACGGGGGAAGGGGGGGGGAGGCAGCGTCGGGGCGTCGCTGTTTGCGCCGAACGTGCGGGTGAATTCTGATTTTAGTGAAATCAGAAATGACCAATGCCTGCTTCCTTTCAGTCCCCGGTGCGCGTTGCCACTACGCATGGATTCCCGCAATCTGCAAGTGCTAGTGACACGCGCGCCAATAACGCAAACCGCGACGCTGCAGAAGCGGCAGCCGAACCTAAGCATCTAAACGCTGGTGAAGCTGGCAGCCCTCTCCCCAACCGACCAATCACGGAGGAGTACCGGCAGACGGCAGGCAGGCAGCAGCGGCAGCCGGCCTGCCTGCAAAAACGCACGCCCGTAGTTTATTCAGCGCAAATATGGCTCTCAAATATTGACGGTATTGACGGACGGATCGGTTACAACGGGCCGCTCATAGCTGAGCAGGCCTGGCGACGCGGGCCAGCGGGAGACACAGAGGGCGGGACACAGGGCGACACAGCGGGCGACACAGCGGGCGGCCACAGGGGCGATACAGCGGGCGACACAGCGGAGGCCACAGGGGCCATACAGCGGGCGACACAGCGGATGGCCGCAGGGACGACACCAGCGGGCAGGCCATAGAGGCGACACAGCGGGTGGCAACAGGGGCGACACAGTGGATAAGCCGCAGGGGCGACACAGCGGGCAGCCACTGAAGGCAACACAGTGGACGGCCGCAGGGGCGACACAGCGGGTATCCACAGAGGCGACACAGAGGGTGGCCACAGGGACGACACAGTGGACGGCCGCAGGGGCGACACAGAGGGCGGGTGACAGGGGCGACACAGCGGGCGGCCACAGGGACGACAGGCTGGAGTCACCACATGCAAACTCATATTCGCGCTTTTGCTGTGACTTCCACTTATTTCCACAAAAGGCACAACTAGATGCCTTTTTGCAAATCACAACACTATTTAATTGCCCCTCCCCCTAATCCGGAGACTGTCACCCAAAGGAGCGTTCTGAATCTGCCCTTGTCCGTGGCCCTTGTACAGTCCTGACTCTGCCCCTGACTGTGGTTCCGGTCCCAGTTCTGGATCTACTCTTGCCCGTGGCCCCCTGCCCAGAGCTGTCGTCAGTTCCACCTGTTCCGGAATCCACCGACTCATCCCGCCTCGACCGCACCCCCTCCCCTTGCCCTCGACAGGAGGGCCGTCCTTATGCCGCCTGACCCGGGCGGCCACAGCTGGGACGCCGCAGCAGGCGGCGACGGCGGTGCATCTCGCCCCGACGGTTGGTGGCGGCGGCCGTGCAGGCATCAGTGGCGGCGGCCGGCAGGCCTCAGCGGCGGCCGGGCAGGCCTCAGTGGCGGCGGCCGGGCAGGCCTCAGAGGCGGCCGGCAGGCCTCAGCGGCGGCAGCAGCAGTGCTGGCAGACCGGTGCAGGGGCCTCAGTGGTGGCGAGCCGGTGATGGGGCCTCAGTGGCGGCGGCCGGTTGTGTCCTCAGTGGCGGCGGCCGGGCAGGCCTCAGTGACGGCCGGTGTGGGGCCGGGGCAGGACAGGCGGTGGTTTATTATCGCTGATGGCCGCGTGGGACTGCGTTTGGTCCGAGGCTGTGCAGACTGGGTGGAACAGCTTAGGAGAAGGCCTTGTTTACCATGACCTGTGGTAGAAAAGAGTATTCAGATACAGAAGGAAAAATAGCGACTATGGTCGTTATTGCGGTTACAGCAGAAGGCAGTAGATCGCAGGGAACGGAACGTTTATGATGGGGACGTTCTGTCCCATCATGGATGATAGAACAGAACCTTCGGAGATGATGGGGATAACTGACTAACCCAGATAGCTTCTTGGGTCACGTGGCGCCTACACGTTATCAGTTTGCCGGTCAGTTTGATCCCGACAAGGTGTGAGATATATTTCTCCACACTCAACAGCAACAAACGACCAAGCCACGCCCCTCCCCTACCCCCCACCAGCCCAGGGCGGTAGCCAATACCGCCCCGTGCCAGACGCCTCCGGGAAGTCTGCGTTGTCGAGTGCACGTTTTCCCGCGATTAACGGACCCGCCGGGCGCCGGGACAGACGCTGCTAAACCCACAGCTCGAGCGACGGACGCGGCGCGTGGGCGGCACCCCCCGCGGCGGTCCTCGCGCAGGTATGCCGGGGGGCAGACACGGCGGGTGGTGACGCGGCGCGCGGGCGGCACCCCCCGGCGGTCCTCGCGCAGGTATGCCGGGGGGCAGACACGACGGGTGGTGACGCGGCGCGCGGCGCACGCCGGCGGCGCTCACAGACCAGTTGGTCAAACAAAGCGTCCTGTCGCCGCTTGGGTCAATCGTGACGATAATATACGCGGTCGATACGGCGGCTGTCGCCGCCGCCTCCGGTCGACCGGTAATTAGTGACGTAATCAGCTGGTGCGCACGCGCGTGCACGTGCTATGGCGAACATTAGCCCATGCGGCGCGTGCGGCGGCACGTGCGTGGTACGGATGTGTGCCCGGCGGCTACAGCGGGGGAGCGGTCGGCTCCATTGATGAGCTGGTCGCGAGACGGCTCGCTTCAATGAGCGCTGGTCCCGGGGCGGCTCGCTTCGACGAGCGCTGGTCCCGAGGCGGCTCGCTTCGATGAGCGCTGGTATCTCGTGCGCCAACCACGAGCCAATTAATGGCGCTCGGGGGAAGGGGAGGGGAGGGATACCCTCTCGGCTGCCAGAAGCGAGCAGCTGTCTGCATTCGGCGCAGTATCGCAGCGATCAAGCAGAACTGAAGCGTTCAGCTGCTGGGTCGCGTTGCCTGAGAGAGCTTCACTTGGTCGTCTGGCGCTGGAGGGTCCGGCCGGCCGGCGGGGGACCCACGCCGTCTGAGAGCTGGCCGTAGGTTCGCCACTCGGGTCAGGCTAGTCACTCAGCATCGGTGGGATCAGATGCAAACAATGTCAGAGTTTTGTCCGCGCCGACAACAATTTGCATGTTGGTGATGTGGCCGCAGAGTGACCGATTTGACTCCCAGTGTAAAATTCACAATTTTTTTCTCTTTCTAAAATCCTTCAGAACAGGTCACCACATTTCACCATACATCAAAGCCTCAAAAGCATGCTTTCAATTATTTCACCTGCTGAAATGGCATAAATCCTTAAAAGATTTAGGGCACTGGCCAAGAGCCCGTAATCACCATCAGTTTAAGTATCCCCCGACCTTTCACTGAGTCTAAACTAATAGCCAAACACCGGTTACTGGTGGGATCTCTTTGTTCAAGTCTTCCCTCAAAACAGCAACTGAATTGCGTTTAAAATTGTTCATCACACTCTGTTGTGAAACATGTTCAGCACGTTGTTCAAAATTTGTTGAAAATGACTCGGTGTTCGACTTCGGTGGAAGTCGACAAGATCTTTCCCCCAATGCCATTCCTCTTCTCAACATTCCAGCTCGAAGTAGCCTCACTAACAGCTGTTTCTACAGCAGCAAGTTATCTGCAGTTTCGCCTCTTTGCAAAGGGGCAATGATGTCTTTAAACAGTGATCGGATGCATTATAAATGTCCAGCAGTTATCAATTGTTCGCTAATTTAGCCCTTCCTCATGCAGTATACTGTTTTCCCTATTCACGCGCTTATTCAGTGCTTTAGTCGTGACTGGCATTGCTTACAATGCTCAGCTTATTTGGCCCGACGAGATATGTGAAGTTTTGACTAATTGGCCCGCCGCGCCGCACTTTGCTGCCTCCTTCCTTTATGGCTTGCTGTCAGTTTCAGACCATTCGCCCTGAAAAAAAATACGCTCTACAAGTGTAACTTGTGAAACTCCTTAGCGATGGCATAAACTTGATCGTTTGAATGATATATCCATAATTTCCAACATCTGTAGCACGTTTAAGTGCACGGTATTCACTCAATAAATGTGTTATAAAGAAATACGAAATCGTTTGCCCGTTTGGTTGCCTGGCCGACAACCAAACTGGTTTACACCACTTTTCGCTTGACCGAGTCCCTCGTCTGCGATGGACATCACGACCTGCATTAGGCGAGCCCGTGAGGCGGTCAAGCGACGGCAAAACGGGCACTAATGCACCGCATCGCACGACAATGTGCCAGTCATTCGAGGGTTTCCCACCGCGCCGGCCGCGCCGGCAGTGAAGTGCAATTCCGCCCGCGGACATACCGCGGCCTCGCAATTATCAGCATCGTGCACTTTCCCGGCGTGCGAGTAGCGCTACATGATAAAGCAGCACTTGTCCGTCGACCTGTTGAAAGCGCGCGCCGGCGTCAACACCCATTTGCCGTCCCATTGTGGCGGCGGGCGGTCGTAGTGGGCGTGGTCGGCGCTTCACGAGCCGCCGACACGCCAGCTGACAGCGTCCACTCACTTGTGGTACTGCGCCTGCAGGAACGAGAACTCCTCCTTGATGCGGTCGCACGAGTCCGACACAGTGAACTTGAACGGCTGGCCGGGCTGGCCGGGCGCCTGCAAAGGTCGGCAGAGGTCACGACCCCGCCCTGCCCCGAGCCGCCGCGGCGGTCGGTCGGAGGGACGGCGAAGCCTCTCATCGGCCGCCGACGACCGGGCGGGGGGGGGGGGAGAGGGGAGGGGGGCTATCATTGAGTGCGTCACCGACCAAGCGGCAGACCTGTTAAGCCCCGGCGGCTTTCTGAAAGGGTACTCGAGAGTGACTGGTGGGGGGGGGGGGCGGGGCAAGGGGGAGGCTGAGGACATTGTTCGGAGAAGTTTGTCCGAGTAAGATATGACGGCATATGCACTCGAAGAGCAGGTGATGAAATCCACCCAGCCTCGCTTTGTTGGCTCTCGTGACCCGGATGTCACACGAGTCTGCTATCGGCGGGCCTCTTCAGCTTCTTCAACAATATGTACACTCAAAGGTCACGACAGCGTCGTTTTCCAACACTCTCCGAGGGCGGCCGGCCCTGTCAGGCCATCACTCCCCATCGTCGCCCCTTCACGACCTTTCTCGCTGCCGCACGCTCTCGCCTGGCGCACACACCGGCAAAAGGATGCGACGCAGATACAGGCGCAGCTGTCCCAGCCTGTCTGTCTGGAGGAGGAAGGGAAGCAAAGGGGTGGGGAGACGAAACCCCAGCAGTGCGGCTCGACCCCCTCCCCTCCCCACCTGCCACTGCGGCACCAGGTCAAGCCCCGCAGGCGTCCAGCCGAGGTCATCTGTTGGCCACCGTTAGTCGGCTTCCCGCGGAGCCACAGACAGCTCGGCAGACGAATCGATCCGAGTGCGTGGGTAACCCGGTGGATCTGGACCGACCAGCCGGAGCGGATACGCTGAGCGGCCCAATGGATCTGGAGCGGCCAGGCGGAACGGGCCCACTGAGTGACCCGATGGATCTGGATCGACCAGCCGGAGTGGGTCCCGTCCGCATGGGAACCTCAGGTCCAAATCTGCTGCTTGCTGGTTTGAGCCATTCCCGTTGAAAGAGTCCTTACTCGACAACAACGATTGTAGTCGGACCCACAACCATACTCCGATCTTAGCATGATCTAAATCATATCAAAGGACATGAATGTGACCACTGGGGGCGGGGACTGGGGGCGGGAACTTGGGGCGGACATGTCCAGCAATTTTTACAAGATGGGATTTTGCTGCCTCCAATTTCGCCCGTAAAAGACGTCTTCTTATGACCTTCACCTTTGCTTTGAAATTCATAAAGCATCAGTATCCTTTCGCCACTAGACGCAAATTGGTATCAACCGCCCTTGGATACGCGGTTGGGTGTCGGGCAGGGAGGCCGTAATAGAAATCAAATGTCAAATCAGATTGCAAGCCAGCTATATGGCTTGCGAGTAACATGGCAAGCGGGTATCCCAGCCTCCAGCACAGGAAAACACGACGGGGAGGAAACTGGTAAATGACGCACATTCATGATCTTGATCAATCGCCCAGCTGCGTAATGAGACAAGGTTTTACCCCTGCAGCGTGCCATATCGCAGTCAAGTCGAAAGACCTTTGCGGCTTGGATCTGCCGTTCTGCGCCTTTGACCGCAGCGATCCCGTTCAGATGACAGACGCGGTAACCGTGAACAGTAATGGCCTGCGGGTCTGCATGAAGCCTAATTACTGCGGCGATTACGAACAAGCAAGCGGCGCAAGTCATGCTATCAACACCCGACTGGCATCAGCAAGAAATGGGGCATTCGTTATGCATGGTGCTTAGCCCACGCCTGGCAAGGCTGGTCTGCCTTAATGAGACCTCTTTGCGTCTTGCATGTTGTTAGCTCATGAATAGCTACCGCAGGGCACGCCACGATGAAGCGCGCGAGACCTCCATGACCTTACAAACCAGTGCTGCCTCTGATAACCGAGGCGGCCAGCGCCACAGAAAAAAGCAGTGAGTCACGATGAATAATACGGCGCAAGCTCGCACGCCCTTGTGGTCTCGGAACATCTGCCCGCCGCGCGTCGTCAGGGGCGGATGCAGCATCCACAGAAGGGGAGGCGTAAGGGCGACCGAACTGTGGGCGGGGTGCAGGTGATCGCCGTGCTTCGTTCGGAGGCGTGCATGTGGCCATGCCCCTCCCCCCCCCCCCGCCCTCCTGTGCACACCACTGGATGGACGACCCGCGGCAGCGGGTGCACAACGCCCCCCCCCCCTCTTCCTCCCCCACCCTCCTTCTCGGCCCCCGCTTTGATCCGTCTCTGGAGCCGTACTGCGTCTAATTAGCGCCCATTTAATCACGGCCGCTCCCGCGTGTACACTCGTGAGCAATTAGCGATCCGACTCGACCATCCCCGGCGGCGGTAACCCCCCCCCCCCCATCCCACCCACCCACCCCAGCTCGACTCCGAGGTACCAACCCTTCCTAAGGTGTGGGCCCCACGCCGGGTTTATTAATGAGCCATTAGGAAGGGGGGGGGGGGATTAGGCGGACTGCAGAGGACAGAGGAGGTTCGGCCGGAATGAGGGCCTCGCCATCTGATGGAGGGACACATGAGGCCCTCGCCGGCCGATGGAGGGACACATGAGGGCCTCGCCGGTGATGGAGGGACACATGAGGGCCTCGCCGTCTGATGGAGGGACACATGAGGGCCTCGCCGGCTGATGGAGGGACACATGAGGGCCATCGCCGGCTGATGGGAGGGACACATGAGGGCCTCGCCGGCCGATGGAGGGACACATGAGGGCCTCGCCGGCTGATGGAGGGACCACATGAGGGCCTCGCCGGCTGATGGAGGGACACATGAGGGCCTCACCGGCTGATGGAGGGACACATGAGGGCCTCAGCCGGCTGATGGAGGGGACACATGAGGGCCTCGCCGGCCGATGGAGGGGACACGTGCGGGCGATGACGTTGGTTGTGGCGAAGTCGGGGCAGGAAGGCGGGTGAGGACTCAGCCGCCGGTAAGTCGCCACTCCTAGCGCCTCGACCCCGTTGGCCAGCCCAGCCCCGCGCTCAGGTTCAGGCCTTCCAGCGGTCAATGGTGGGGGTGGGGGGGGGGGGGCAGACAGGGGTGGGTGGGGTGATCCTGGGTGTCGACTAACAGCTGACTGGGCCGTGAGGCAGACTGAACGGTTCCTGATAGCTCAGCTGGGATATCACGGATAGCTCCTAGTCTGCACCCGTTCCGTAGGTCCTCCTGCACTCGTTCGGTACTAAGCCTCCTGCACCCGTTCGGTACTAAACCTCCTGCACCCGTTCGGTAACAAACCTCCTGCACCCGTTCGGTAATGAACCTCTTGCACCCGTTCGGTAATGGTCCTCGGCTTTGCTCAGGTGCTTTAAAAGAGCAGCTGATGTGGTCGTTTCGCTGCGGGTAGCGCTACTTGCTGTCATTAATATGGCCCGTTGCTTACTTACCGCACCATGTTTGTCTCGAGAGGGCAGTGCATGACCAGCTAGCAACGCCTGTATAGTCAGCAAACATCTAAAACAAACTGACCCATTGTCTTACAAAGCTCCTACCGGCCCCTGGCACACATTACCTGACGGGGAGTATCCAGCACATCGGCACCTATAGCTGACCCGATTTCAGGACGGCGGGGGCGACCGCCGCAAGATCTTACTGGGGGCGGATGTACAGACACATGATCTATAATATGCCACGCCGGGTGTCACTTCAGGGGCATGGCTAATGCAAAGATAAAGCAGCAAACCCCCCCGCCTATCCATGCATTACGATTTCATTATTCTCAAGTACATATAGACAAGGTACATCAGCCACATCAAGATAGAACCGGACGTCTCCAATCCCGCAAACCACCCAATCCGACGTTCTGGTTGGAGACCAATGGACACCGGTGACACGAAGAGCCCTCAAAAGTCCTCATAATGCCACCAAGAGGTCCGTGGCTACGTCCATTGAAATACCCGGTCAAATGGACGCCCGATCGGCACCGCAAATGACGTGTCAGCCACGGGAATGGGCCTCTACACAATGCCTTGCGTGGTACAACAGAGGAAGCCGACGGATGGCGTCGCTTTGCAGGGGACCGTCACGACCGGGACCCGTCACGACCGGGACCCGTCACGAGCGGGACCCGTCACGACCGAGACCCATCACGAGCGGGACCCGTCACGAGCGGGACCCATCATGACCGGGACCCGTCACGACCGGGACCCATCACGAGCGGAACCCGTAACGAAAGAGACCGTCACGAGCGGGACCCGTCACGAGCGGAATCCGTAACGAAAGAGACCGTCACGAGCGGGACCCGTCACGTTCGGGACCGGTCACAAGCGCTGCAACAGGCCACGAGGCCAGGAGCGTCTGTCCGGGACAGAGCGTATCCACTCGAAATGGCTGAACAGGCCATGTGGCATGATTCAAACGCTGCTTAAGCCTCAGGTAAGCCCTAGACGATTGGACAGAATCAGTCCTTATCGGTAGCGCTGAGAACAATCCAGAAGTCCTTCATAAATAGCCCCCCCCCCCGCCCCCTCCTGTTCACACCGACACTGAGATAGATAAACCACAGTGACTAGTCAACTGCGACTGACTTGACTTCTCCTAGAAAACAGTCTTCACCCCTTGCATGTGGGGCCCCTCTGGGTGCGCCTGTGGCATTAGCGGTTAGCATCTCTCGCAACCATGTGTTGCGACAGGGACATCACTGGTCTCCAGACTTTCATGACGTTTTTACACGAGCATTATGAGCGTGGGGGAGGGGGGAGGGGAAACTAGTGCGACATCATGCGCTACTAATAATTCAAGACTCCACTCCATCACATGAGCCGTGTGGCTTGCCCCCGTAGGTTCTCTCCCGGAATGCATAATTAATTGACCATGACCTTCGAAAATGCTGGACTCTAGTCATGTCTATGGAAGGTTGTAGCCATCACCTTTAAATAATATGCACAAGACAGTAGAAATAATTTGAGGAGCTCAGAGTTCGCGATACCGCAACTGACCTCAGATCGACATCCAGCGCATTGATGCTAGGGTCTCCCACCAAGGAAATGCTGATTTGTTTCGTAGAGCACGGCTTTGACTTTGATGTTAACTCGGTAAGATAATTGCACATAATTAACAATTTCATCTATGGCGCTCAAACTGCCTCCAAACCACCCGCTATATTGAAACAAAGCAGCTCCAAATGACAATCAAGCCTTGAACTAGAAGTAGCCTCATTAGAAATTTGCAACGAAGCACCAACATCTCATATTCTCCACAAACGTCCTAACAAAACTCACGCAGCAACACACAGCGGACATTCACAGTCACCGGCGCCCCATGTTCACCACCTTTCACCACGCCTGTCCGTCTCCCGAACGCCATCACAAGCAGTTTCACGCCGTTTCCCCAACTCACCGTATGCCGCGCCGCCGCCGCCGCCGCAGCCGCTGGGTTCATGCCTGGAAACATGCTCCACCGGCCCGCATCCCACGTGCACCACTCTCCGCACCCGGCCGCCCGCCGCGCTCGGCGTGCGCCAACTTCGCCGCCGCCGCCGCCGCGCCGCACTCGCACGTGCCGGCAGCTCGCGCGCGTCTGTCGACCGCGCGCCGCCGCCGCGCGCCGCACCCCGCTCAACAGCTAACCGATTTGCCCAACACGTTTACTTGCCCACTGCAATCAATAACGTTTTATACGCCCATTTACGCTCTACAGCGCCACCTATTGATTTCAAACCACCACTACCGCATCCGTGGGCTGGTCGGCGCCGGCGGCGGCGCTGCGAGCTGCGCACTGCGCGAGCCGCCTCCTAGCCGACGCGTCTGCTCCGGTTTCGCCCATTATGGAATAATATCCAGGAAACATTCATAACGTAAAAAGGGAGAGGATCCTGCGTCGACGCCACAGCGAACCTTGCCGTAACAGGACACATCATTACCGTTCGCGAGTCAATAGCAGAAACCCACGTGGAGTAGCAACGGGTGGTGGCCAATCACAGCGCCCACGTAGGCAAACCGCGTACCCCACGTGGGATATGTACTGTCCACGAATCACCGCGCGTCTCTCAAACAGTGACCAATCAGCGCGCGGCATGATGCGCATCCACGTGGAGACGCGCCCGGCGGCTCTCGGCCGGTGCCCCCCAGCGAGACGGATGTTGTTAGTGGCGATGTTCCTTGCGGGTCGGCCGGCACCGCCCCGGGCAGTTATCGGAGGCCATCAGCGGTCTGTCGCCCGGCCCCCGCCAGGCAAATAGGTCGCTGGGGGGCGCGCGCGCTGCGTCCGCATCGCTTACGAGCCGCGCGGGCGGCCGGCATTCGGCGGGCACCACCGCGGGCGATGAGGGCCGCTCGTGAGCGGCTCTTTCATCTGCTGCGCCGCCGTCCGCGCGTGGGGATGCGCAGCTACCAGTTGTGCGGCCACCGGCCATTTATCCTCGGCGGCAGCGGAGGAGGAATGCATGAATGCACGCGGCCGGCCGGCCGCCGCCGCTGCCATTCACCGGCGTGACCAATCCATTATTGAGGTGCGTCCGAGCGATGGTCGATGGTGACACGGCGGGCGCGAGTCTGGCGGTCGGCGCAGCGGCGGGCGGCGCTTCCGGCGCGGCTTCACCGCCCTCCGCTGTGGTTTCGCTCGCCCGCTTGTTCGGCCGCGAAACCGCGGGCTGGGCGGGTGAGCCACGGCCAATGAGATCGCTCTCCGTTCCGCCGTGCTCGACCCGGAAACGGCCCGGCCCAATTAAAAGCGGGCCGCCGCGGGTGACGCAGCGGCCCAGAACGGCCGGCCGCCGCGGCGCGCGGCGGACTTTCCACATAGCTGAAAACAAATCAGCCGTCGCCGCCGGCGGCGCGGACCTTTCCATTAAGCCGTGGGAGCGTGGAAGGTAGCGGGCTCAGCGCGGCGCGGATCGGCCGGCCGGCGAGCGGCCCCACATGCCGCAGCTGCGCTCCGACGGCCGCGACACGGCCGCCGCGCTCAGCCCGTCAGCTGCCGTGTGATAGCGCCGGATGCGCCCGTCTCCGGCGTGTGCCGCGCGGTCCGGAGTCTCGTCTGGAGCCAGACGCGGCATGTCTGGGACGTGAGGTATCGGCGGGGAAGAGGCGCCGGCCGGTGCGCCCGCCTGGAGGTGACCAGAGCGGCTCAAGTGGCGCGGTGCTGTATGCGACATGGACTGGGCAGACCGGTGATTGTAATGAGATGTGTATGCATGAGACATGCATTCAGATGTGGACTCTCACACTATCAGTGTGGTGCATAAGAGAACAAAGCTATTTCTTTCTAAAGCTGTAGTGCAGCGGCTATTTCTTTCTAAAGCTGTAGTGCAGCGGCTATTTCTTTCTAGCGCTGTAGTACAGCGGCCATTTCTTTCTAGAGCTGTAGTGCAGCGGCTATTTCTTTCTAAAGCTGTAATACAGCAGCTTTTTCTTCCTAAAGCTGTCGTACAGCGGCTATTCCTCGCGCCGTTTCCTCGCCAGTCCCGCACGAGCACGTGCAAGACGTCACTGTCCACCGTTCTCAGCTGTTCCCGCACCGACACTGGCTTGTGAGCGCCGCCGCTGCGCCGTGCGGCACCAGCAGCGGTGCCGGTGCGTCATCGGTGTTCTTGGTTCGCACAGCGCCCAGACGATCGATAAGTTGCGGCGTGCGGATGGCCTCCCCCCTCCCCCCCCCTCCCTGCACCTCGGCCAAATTGAGTCATCCCCGGCTGTCAGCAGCGTTCTGATGTCTACACAGCTGTGTCGGCGCGCACGCGTGTGCACGGGCCAGGGCCACTTACCCGTGCACGCGAGGGTGGGGGTGGATCCAGGGGGAGGGGGGATCAACGAGGTCATCAGCTTCCCAAGAGGTAGAAGAAAGTCGGGCAAAATTGGCATGCTGTTGGCTTTTCCAATAAATCTAAGCAGTGTTCAAGCCACACCTTTAGTGGCACACACCCTTTATTAGGTGGCTAAACGTGCTTTAATGCAATCATCGCGGCAAAACCAAGCAAAATCCCGAGGCGATTTTGGGAACTGGTTAGAACGTTGAATTGCGGCTCTTATATCCGCCACTGCGCGAGGGAATCGTTGCCACCGGCGGTTAATATCCCGTTAATGCGTTAGACCGACAGCCCGGGGTCTGGATCCAAGCTACGGCCCGAGGCCGGAACGACTCCGCCTCAGTTGGGCCTCGAACAGCGGCTCTCACCGACAGTCGGGCCTCGAGCAGCGCTCCCGGCGACAGTCGAGCCTCGAACAGTGGCTCTCACCGACAGTCGGGCCTCGAGCAGCGGCTCTCATCGACAGTCGGGCCTCGAACAGCAGCTCTTACCGACAGTCGGGCCTCGCACAGCGGTTCTCGCCGACAGTCGGGCCTCGAACAGCGGCTCTTGCCGACAGTCGGGCCTCGAACAGCGGCTCTCACCGACAGTCGGGCCTCGAGCAGCGGCTCTCGCCGACAGTCGGGCCTCGAACAGCGGCTCTCGCCGACAGTCGGGCCTCGAGCAGCAACTCTCACCGACAGTCGGGCCTCGAACAGCGGCTCTCACCGACAGTCGGGCCTCGAGCAGCGGCTCTCACCGACAGTCTGCCGGTGTCGCGCTGTCGAGCTGCTCACGACGGTGCGGTGTGCAATGCTCCTGTCCGAGTAAGATATAATCTGAGACCCATGTAATTAAAGACAGTGAGCATTGTCCTACCTAGTGACTCTGTACAGTGATAAACGGCTCCCTAAACACCTCCCATTGCCTCAGGTCCGGGGCTCAGCTAATATAAGCCAGAAAGGCCTTGAGCTCCTGCTAATGCAAACCAGAAAGCCTTCAGCTGCTGGTTTTTTGGTCCCATCAGTCACGGCCCCTCATGATGAATTAAATGAACCTATGATATATGCCATGAGATACTGGTTAAACACTGTCATCAAACGCCAATAGGTTTTGTTGATGGAACTCGACGTTTTGAATCTGTGCGACAGGCAGATCAGGAATCTACATGGCTCAACAAACACCAATGCGAGTGCTGGCTCGATGACGCCGCTTTACTGGTATCTCCTCGTATAATGAAGCTCGATTATTTTCAGCATAACGGCTCCCAGTTTATAATGTCCTCGCCGACTTGGAAGAGCCGTGCTCGATACAGGCGCTCGGTGCCGTCCATGCCGTCTGCGCCGACGCTGGGACCCGTTAGCCACGGTCCACGTGCACCCACGTCGCTGGTACATATGAGACCGCTTTGGATACAAGAGGCGTGCTTTAAAGCGTGCATCTGCTTACTGAAGACTTCACATGCACAGATCCCCGGAGAGCGCGCGTCCACCTGCGGATAAACCTGCCCCAGTTCTGTGAACCCCTGAACTGTACAAGGCATTGCTGTGCACGACATTTGGAGATCTGCAGACATTGCGTCGGACCACGGCACATCCCTGGGTGTAACCACGTCGTAGAGATTGTATGGGTGGAGCAAATGGGCACCTAGCCAGATACAATCGGACACGAAATCGCATCTTTAGCGAGAAGGTGCAAACCACGTGCCTTGGGAGATCGGTCGAGAATGGCGGGGCAGGACACCATTTTGACCAAATAAAAGGGTACATGCCCTCAAGCCCATTTTTGAGTGGCGGGTCAGATGATCCCGGCCAGCGCCAGGGCGAGTATGCTGCAGGTCCGCGCGACCTCTGGGTTGCCAGGCTGCTGCAGAGGTGACCCTAACTGACCCCTTGACTGACCCCATGGTTGACCCCAACTGACCCTATGGGGTAGTGTGAGGCGGGTCGAAACGGTGGAGTCACGACCCCGAGTCTGGCTATTTCGGGAGGACATTACCTGCATCACGCGACTGCTGTCTCGGCTTGGGTCGTGAGAAATAGTGCTGGGATGACAAAGGTGTTTTGAGCTCAAGCTGGATCAAGGGCCACCGAGGGTTGGGCAGGGGACAGTGCGAGGACTGGAGAAGAAAGGGAGCATTTAAGGTCCACTTTCTTCATGCAATAGCATAAAAGTAGCGATGCATCTCCGAATCACCGAAGCGGAGGACACTCCCCCCCCCCCCCCCCTCCGTGTCCTCGTGGCGCCGCCTCTGGGCTGGATTGCATCAAGTCAGGGCTTACTCTGAAGGCTCAGGAGCCGAGAGCCTGAGAGTCTTATGGAGCAGCAGAGGTTCGTGCCGACCCACTAATCAGTGGTTGTGGGAAATTTGCCGGGTGTTCAGCCGGCAGGCGCTCTGTTGTCATTACGCCCTGACCGCCATGCTCATTGCTGTGGTAAATTACTTCAGACCACAACACCGACAAAACCTTCAGAGCATGAGCACCAGATGAGCACTGACTTCTGACAAAACTAACTTCTTACGGAACTTTTTGGGCATCGAACAAACGCAGGTCTGTCACAAGTACCCTTTACCCTTTTAGTTACCCTTTTACGTTACGTTACCCTTTTACCTTAGTACCCTTTAAATAGGGTAAAAAAGCATGGAAAACTGCCGCAGGTCTGATTCTTATCCGATGAGGAATGATGTGACACCTTTTTAACGGACTGTTCCATCGACAACGGTAGACTCAAAATGGCCTTGGATATAAGTATACACACACGTAATAACTATATATATATATATATATATATATATATATATATATATATATATATATGTATATATCAAGTGCGTGTGTGTGCATACATACACACTGTGCGTACTGATGTAAACAAAGGCGCAGCGAAGGACATGTTTTAGAGGGCCCAGGTCCCCTTTTAGCCCGAATTTTTTGTTTTCCCCCATAGATGGCCCCCAACAGAATGCTGAAAATCGGCGTGATACGTGCTCACGAGGCTGCTGGCCCTGCCCCTTCAGAAAATATCGACCGCGGTCCTGGACATAGATACCTTGATATTTCATGATCCCAAACATGGCTTACGTCTGTGTCTGTCAGCAAAAGGTGATTTTTCTCATGAGCAGCAAAATGGCGTCGTTGAGACCTGGTGAAGTGCTCACACGCATAATGAATTTAACGCAGACGACATGTGGTTTTAATAGCTTATTTAGTAAATGCCTACTTAAGTAGCGTTGCATACGCGTGCGGCTCCAAACCATTTCTGTGGTGTAGTTACATATTAGCCAAGAAGATTTGAAGTCTATATGTGGTACCAGATTACTACAATGGCAAGAGCAGTGACGCTGAGAACATACCATTGCGTCACGGCGAGATCTGGTAAGCGGCTTCTCCCATAGATACAATCAGAGACGATTATACAATAATTGGGGTTTGGATTTTTTTGCCCTTCGCTGATGCAAAAGCAAATGTGATCCTATTACGGATGTAATCTGTTAATTAACCTTTTTCGGTTGAAGAACCTTATTAACCAATATCCAATATGTACACCATATGGCAGTGCCATCAACCGGCGGTGCCACCTTACTGGTTTAATCAACCGATATGCGTTGGCAAGTCATTTGTAGAAACCTCAACAGTACTTTTAACGTGTATTCTTGCATGTTATGGACAACGCGCGCATTCCCCACAATGCTGAGGACTCGTTCGAAATTCGTGCTAAATGTCGTTTTTATAATATTTCAAGCATGCTCGCTGAAAGCAATTTCGGGATAATCAGACGAGAAAACGTTCAAACACAATAGAGAATAAATAGCGGCGCGGGATGGAAACGAGTTTCCGACCTTAACAGGATGAAACGTTACGCCTGAAACGTTGCACATGACAGCATCTACCCTACAAACATCGATATGCTCTTCCCAACTTTTGGCGCGTGCTGGAACACCCGCTTGCAGAATGCGAGTTTGAGACGATATAGGCACATGCTGCCAAACTCCTGCTGACAACGTTGTAACAAAACACCGCGAGATTATGATGTACATATTAGTACATTCTAGTCATTGCAATATCTGCTATGGGCCGCTTTCAGATTCATAAACAAACCTGCAAAAAGCGGCAACACGTGCAGTGCAACGCGTGGCGTAGTGCTGCATGCATTCCGACGCTTTCCCAGGAACCCTCTCCCAGGCCAGACAGCTCAGCACGAAATTAACATCAGCAAGACAACACCCATCGTTTTTCCGCCCGGCCGCTTTCATTCGATCTGACAGATGCAGAACCGTCGCGCATGCTTGAGCGACCAGCTGCTGCCCCGGCGGGGGCCGGCTGCCGGTCAGACCGGCACCGTGACAGGTGAGCGGTGTCGACACGCCGCACATGCACGGCGCTCGGCAGCGGCGGCCATGTTCGCCAGACAGCTCATCCTGTTCGGGGCGCGCCGGATGTTGCTGATCTTGCGATCAGAGGCTCGGCGGCGGCGCCGACAGGTGGCAGGACGGTCGCGGTGACCGGATAAGATGCGAACAGCACTGGCACGCCTGTTCAGCTCCACAGTCTGATGCAGATCACGCCGCTGGTGTTCCAGTGTCGGGGTTATGGTCGGGGGGGGGGGGGGCATCCCCCTCAAGGAGTCACGAGGCGAGCGAGCCGGAGCGGGCGGCAGCTGCATGGGGTCAGCGGCAGCTGCGTGGGGTCAGTGGCAGCTGCGTGGGATCAGCGGCAGCTGCGTGGGGTCAGCGGCAGCTGCGTGGGGTCAGCGGTAGCTCGTCACAGCCCGCATCTGCGGTCAGGTGCCAAGAATGAGTCCCACAACTTGGCTGGAATGCATGAGTGAATTGAACCAATTTACGGTGCAGTTATTGACGACATGGTTGAATGCGCGTATGTTCACTTATCATCCAAGCCACTTCACGGTCTGGGCTTCATGAGCTGCATGTCATCAGCTGTAATTACTTCCTGAATACTTAAGATTGATTTACTCAGATACGATGTACGAATGCGCCATGCGCAGGCACGTTACTCGTATAGCCATTGGAATGTTTATTATCATTATCACTTCCAATGCACATGTCAACATCGTGCCAATGGCTTATTAGCGTTGCTGTGCTATGCACAGCACGGTGGCTGAGTGACAGGCCATGATTGGGTTCGGATCAAGAACCGTTTTTGGCGTGGTTTAATCACTGCGCCGGAAGAACAATGGTAGTGCTTTCAGCTTTTTCCGCGCTTGGCAAAATACGATGCCTGCTCTTGAGCCAAAGATGTTGGCATGGAGATAACACATTTCAGAACGCCCCTGGCGTCCTCCGCCCAGCCGTAAGTATCCCCGAGGACAGGTGGAGACCGACAGCATGGTATTTCAGCACGCCTTCAAAGACGGGGGACACCTTCCAACATTGCTGATGGAAATTTGATTTCATTGCTTTCCAGGTACGCTCATTGTTCAAACCGAGCTTGGGCCAAATGTTGGGGGAATAGGGCCCAAGTCCCCAACTATGCCCGCACTTACGTGCCCGGAGCAGCTCAGGAGCCTGGCTCACCCTATCATAAACGTGTATTTTACTGTAATGTAGAGTAAATCTCGTAAGCGCTGTGTTTATTTTGTGTTCCCAAAAAGTGTTCATTGTGATTTTCTAATTGAAAGCGATCATCGTGATATCTCCTTCAGAAACAACAACGATTTAAGCCCAACAGGTGGAGCGCTGCGGAAATGCGGCCAATTTGGCGCTTGTGTTGAGATGACGGCGCCGTAAGGCTATAATCTGAAACACCTGCGTATTTTGTTGTTCAGCTGCTATGTGCTGCCCTCTCGTAGCTAGGACTTCAGGTAAATCCAACATTTTGGACTTTTTCACAGCGTTAAGTGCAAACGCCAGGTAACAAATACATCGCAAGAACAAGGGGAAATGTGGCAAGGTTTAGTCTATGCAGCTCGCGATTTTTCCTCGAAATGAGGCGGTGTTTTCTATGGCTTTTGCGAACACAGAACGCAGGCTCCCCAATAATGGGGTATACAACATTAATATACAATATCCACCAGTGAACGATAGCATGTTAAAAAGCAAACACACCCATCCGGCGACTGAAAGCATTCGTGCTGTAATGGCGGGTTAAGAGCCGGTGAGCATCGACCCTTTCATCACAATTTATGGGTTGTCAACACAACAATGGAGACGTTTGGCACTGTCTATTCAGCTGGCGCAACGAATCGTGAGAACCATGCGTGGTGTCATCTTGGCGAAGGCATTCAATTTTGAGCGATTGACGGGAACATTAACGCAAATGGCCTCTGATGAACGAATCTCGATATATCCGCGGCGTTAGAGCTACCAAACTGGCTTCAACAAACACCACGATGACGATTGCGGGCGCGCCGACACAGCAATACACTTGTGCTGATAAGTTTATTGCACATCTAGAGCGATGCGTGTCTGGCCTAAAACCAAGTCTTGGTTCAGGCAGTCTCAATGGCGTGACGTCACTGGGTCGGATCACCAGCCAGCACATCGGCCGTGCTCCTGACCCGCCTGGATATTGTTCCGCCGGCTGCCCATCACAGCAGTCCGGCTCTGGCACGGACTCATGACAGCAGACAGCGAGATTCATCCGAACGTCGATTGTGCAGCGCAAAAACGGGAAGCAACAACACGGGCACACTGTTCAACATCGCCAATCCCACAACGGGAAAACGACTAGTGCCATCAACTTGATGACTTGAGCACCACCTATCGGCCGCAATCGGCAGTCGACCTTCCCTATTCCGCCACGCGACCAGCAGCAGAATCCCCACCCCCCAAATACTCCGCATTGAGTCCAAAGGGCGTATGCATCTGCAGAGCACGAGCACCAGGTCACAGGAATGCAGACCAGAATAATCTGAGCCAATGCAAGGACATATCCGAGTTAGTGACAGGAGCAGACGAAGCGTGACACTAATGGAGTCGCATTACCGCAGAAGGTTTATCGGATGCAAACAACCAAAAATACCGCAGTTCGCCAGCGGTTTGATAGCGAGCGTCGCATTAGCCGCGGTGACAGCTTCGGCGCGGCGTGACGCGGTCGCAGGCCGGCGGCGGCGTGATCGGTGCCGCGGAGTCTCCGCCACGACCAATGAGGAGGCGGCAGCCGACGGCGAGTGACTGGGCCGAAAATCACGGCGAAAGTCACGGCGTGAGGCTGCAGAACGAGCGTTGTGCGCCGCAACGAGTCACGCCGCGCCGTCTCACGCCACGACGCGCCGAGACGTTTGGCAGCGCGCCAGCTACTGTGAGAATGGTTACTTTCCGAGCGACATGGCTGAGATGCACCAGTCCGTCGCCGTAAAAAGATATCGCAGACTTTTGAAGGGGAAAGAAAGGCGAAAAACAAACGTCTTGAAATGAAATTGTGAATGCGACTGGCGTACTTTTGCCATGAGCGTGCTATTATGCCTTTAATACTTTTTACAACGAGTCTGACAAACTGCCATGACGAAATGTGGAAATACTGGGTCCCGAGTCCCCCGGAATCGTGAAAATTTCACTCACTCCGCTCAAGTGATCATCACACCTCACTGCAATCGTTATCGTAGAAGCATGGGGAGGGGGAAAGTAGAGCATAGGTACACACGTTGGCTCGTAAGCTGTCAGTGAACGCACGCTGATGCATGAAACAATTGTTTTAAAAATGGGTTAGCTCCACTCACTTTTTGAAGCGTTTTTGCGTTCTTGGAGTCTGGAATCTGTCTTGCCAACAACTTTCTCTACTCACTTTGATCATACGCTGCCGTCGCCCGAAATATACTGGTTACCGTCAGCTACAGCAGCTTCGAGGCCAAATGAGCGGCGCGCCCGAGAAAGCCACGGCTGAGAATCTCTGAGAATTATTGGCATTCTCAACGGGATTTTACATGACTCGCCCTGCAAGCCACCCTTGGGCAGTCTGCATTAAACTTGAACAAGAGGCATAGCTGCTCCAAAAAACAGGGTCGCACGTATGGGACAGCATGTCCCGAACCCGTAGACTGGGGAACTCAGAGCCGCCCTCCCTAGCGCCACACCGCCCTCTTCCAGCCCCAGCGCCGAGACATCAGAACATTCACACCCTGCAACTGTGTCCAGCCGTCCGCCGGCCGAGTCCCAGCCCGGAGCCGGCCGGCGGGGCAGCGGGCGGGAACAAACGCCCTCCTGCCCGTCAGCACCGGACCGCAGCAGCACTGGGCGGCAGGCTGCCCGGCCACCGCGAGGTCCGCTACTTTGGCTCCACTTTGGCACCCGTTCACCGATGTGACGCTCCGCCGCCGGCGCTGCTGAGCGCCAGCTCGCGTCGGGATGACGTCACCACCGACGTCATGTTTTTTGACATTGCACGTACTGACGCATTGCTCTGACGTCAGGTGAGGCCTGCGCGGGGACGCCCCGGCAGTCCCGTCTGCTTGCCCTGCTGTTGGCGTCTTGCTGATCCAGTGTGTGATGTGTTAGCCGTATGAGGGGCGGTGGCGGCGGCACGAGGCGGTCCCGCCGCGCGGCGTCAGGTCAGCCGCCAGGCAGGGTCACGCGCGCGGCAGGTCACGCGCGCGGCAGGTCACGCGCGCGGCAGGTCACGCGCGCCCGTGCAGAGCCCAGCGCTCGCTGAGGCCCGGGTCGCTCCTCGCACTGCGCGGGCTGGGCTCGCCGGGCGCCGGCCGGCACGGCGGTGGTGGTCAGTCGTGTCCCCGCGGAGCTCTTCCGGCGCGTCTTCGCCAGCGTCTGTCTCTCGAGACCGCTGTGACGTATCGGAGCGCCACAAGAGACCCGAGGGACTCAAGCAGCACAGGCGTCTCGGAGAGTCCTGCCAGCTGACCCCAACTGACCCGTGGTGACCCCAGCTGATCTGAGCACACACCGGCTGACCGAACCGACTCCGGCTGACCCCGACTGACCCCAGCTGACCCCGGGGCGACCCGAGGTGCTAAGTCTTCCCGGCCAGCCCGCGGGCCTACAGCGTGCCCACTGACGATGCGTTGCTGGACTGTCCGCTGCCGCCGAACCGCCACGTGCCTCATACGGTGTCCATGGTGGAGAGCCGTGACCCCAGGTGGTCGCACACGTGCACGTGCCGGTGCGAGGGCGACGTGGGGTGGCGGACGTGGCGGTTGTTCTGGCCGCGCCGCCGGCACCAGAGGCAGAGCACCAGTCCGGCCACGGCCACGAGGGCTAGCACCACCCCCAGCAGCATGAACACATCCACCTCCGCCGCCGTGGGGCCTGTCGGCAGGTCAGATCAGGTCAGGTCATACTAGGTCAGGTCAGCAGGAGCACACCCACAACCACCGCTGTGGGGACCACCGACGGGTTAGGTCGAGTCAGGTCAGGTCAAGTCAGACCAGGTTAGGTCAGAAATGGTGGGATCAGAACATCGGTTAAACTCCTATCTCTGCCGCTGTGGCACTTTGATCAGTTGTAGCTTCAGGGCGCATCGACGGCCATGGTCATGCAGCGCCCAAATGTGGCGCTCTGAGACAGGTTCGGTCGGGTCAGCCGGAACACACAAGGGAATATGGGATCGAGTAAGGTCAGCTGTGGAACCCGGGAACAGTCAGGTCAGGCAACAAAAACACGCTAAGAACACGAATGTGCAGCCGTGACTGACAGTGATATCAGATCGAACTCGATCGGCATCAGACAAATATATGAGGTCGTGGCGCGTCCGGGTAGGTCGGATCACGTCAGTTTAGGTCAGGGGGATCACATCGACGTCCGCATGAGACCGACCAGGTCGGCGCAGGTCAGGTCAGTTCCAGAGGAGGCAGGGGTGACTCGGCAGACGCCGCGCCCGGCTGCAAGCGGTTCAGCTCGGCAAACGTTTGACCAATTCGACATAAGCTCGTGACAAATGTGACGCAAAGCAGCGCAGCACGTCATAGCCAGGCCAACGACTGATGGGTCCAGCTGCTCGAAAAGGAAATATGTGTGTCTGTTTATCTAATGAATACATTATCAGCGACTTTCGTGAAAATAGCAGCTGCGTCGGTGACTGAGCCACTGTAAACACAGCTGGCCAGGTGCCACTGCCATAGCAAACCGACGAAAGAAAACTGGAAAAGGCTTCTCACCAAATTGTTAAGGTCGTCGGCAAGAGTTATTT
This sequence comes from Pollicipes pollicipes, assembly GCF_011947565.3. Classification (NCBI taxonomy): domain Eukaryota; kingdom Metazoa; phylum Arthropoda; class Thecostraca; order Pollicipedomorpha; family Pollicipedidae; genus Pollicipes; species Pollicipes pollicipes. The sequence goes on along the minus strand of NW_023596448.1, from coordinate 8,358,248 downwards.
TGTTAGTCGGTAGTAGGTTATTAATTTTTGTGAATGGTAGATGATGATACGGTCAAACCATGAGCAACTCGCGGCTAGTATAGCTCTTAATCCATATATGAGCATGATGTCATTAAGTTAGTTACTTCGTTGACCTTACATGACCTTGCGATCTGATCTATGATAATTCGTGCTCAAATTTCGTGTGGTTTTATCCAATTGTCCTCCTTTGGTCAGCACCACATTTTTGTCCATGCATAACACTGCGACCTCAGAAATTCAACATACGCCGATGGCCTGGGATGAAAATGCCATTGAAGACTAATCCATTTCGGTCTGACACCACCCATGGCAGCTACCATTCAAACGGGTACATAAGCGGTAGGCGAATAAATGGTGACCTGGATGACCTATGTTGGCTTATGTCAGACACCATTGCATCCTGACGTGCGCTGATCTATGTCGGACACCACTGCCTCCTGACGTACGCTGATCTGTGTCGGACACCACTGCCTTCCGACCTATGTTGACCTATGTCGGACACCACTGCCTCCTGACGTACGCTGATCTGTGTCGGACACCACTGCCTCCTGACGTACGCTGATCTGTGTCGGACACCACTGTCTTCTGACCTATGTTGACCTATGTCGGACACAATTGCCTCCTGACGTGCGCTGATCTATGTCGGCCATCATTGCCTCCTGACCTATGCTGACCTATGTCGGACACCATTGCCTCCTGACGTACGCTGATCTGTGTCGGACACCACTGGCCTTCTGACCTATGTTGACCTATGTCGGACACCATTGCCTCCTGACGTACGCTGATCTGTGTCGGACACCACTGCCTCCTGGCGTACGCTGATCTGTGTCGGACACCACTGTCTTCTGACCTATGTTGACCTATGTCGGACACAATTGCCTCCTGACGTGCGCTGATCTATGTCGGACACCACTGCCTCCTGACGTACGCTGATCTGTGTCGGACACCACTGCCTCCTGACGTACGCTGATCTACGTCGGACACCACTGTCTGCTGACCTATGTTGACCTATGTCGGACACAATTGCCTCCTGACGTACGCTGATCTATGTCGGACACCATTGTCTTCTGACCTATGTTGACCTATGTCGGACACCATTGTCTTCTGACCTCGGACACAACAGTTACGTAGAAAATCTCCTTAAACTTTGCATGCGCTATGTAATCACATTTTGTTCGTCTTTCTCTAGACCATTCCAGTCTAAGAATCCCGGGGGGGGGGGGGGGGGTACGGGTGCCCACCCCATCAGAACAAAGTTGGCACGAATCGCCATCATTACGTGGGCTAGCGTGACGCTGCTTACTCTTCCACTCGATTTGCGCCGGATGGCGAAGAGCCAGCTTGAAGTAGACTTTTATCTGGCTTTCTGACTGAACAAAAGATGTAAACAGAAGTAAATTCCCCGCCCAGGATGTGGCTCTACGTCCGTTGGACACAGAAAAGGGTTCCCTACACCAAGTAGGCAGGGGCGTCGTTCCGCAAAATGAGTGGGGTGGATGAGTGGGTGGGTGAGAGCAGTGAAAAATGCTGCAGCCTACCCCGAAAACACAGCAACAAACGGTTTTCTTCCCGGTTTTGGGTCACTGTTTTTTTCAAGATTGGGGAGGCTGGATACCAAGTTAGTAGAGGAGGGGCTGGACCCCCCGAACTGAAGAAGAAACTACACCCCCACCAGTCAACGTTCTAACAACGTCACCAGCGCATGTCTGTCTGCTGACCTCACGAGAGAAGGATTTTTCCAATGAGCTGATAAGTCCTAGTTGTATGAGTACTCCAGTGGTAACGAGATCCCACCTCTCCTATTTTGGCGCCATCTATATGGTGACAATAATTACATCTGTCATCGCCTCGCTCGTTACACGCTGCAAAAGACGACTTCATGGCCTACTGCATTTCCTCCCGCGAATTTGAGGCATTACTCTTACCAGGCCCTTTCCTGCATTGGCTACGAGGTCCTGGAACCTTACCTTACAAGTATACAGTTATAATAATGCACACAAAAGTGCACAATCCTGGGTCTCTTTAAAACAAGACAGCTTGAAATGCCGGAGCGCTGCTTCATGCTTTCATATCGGCCCCCCATCCCCGCGCCCTGATCCACTCCACCGGGACGCATCGCCGCCAGCAAGCACTCACAGTCGGTCTCGTCCGTGTTGTCGCTGACGCCGCAGTTGTAGCGCGAGTTGCACCGCAGCTGGTCCGCTATGCAGAAGCCGCTCCTCTCGCAGTGGAAGCCATCGCACTCCTCTCCTGAGAGGCGGAAGCGGTGGAGGGTTAGCGTGGTGCAGTGGAAGCCGTCGCACTTCTCTCCTGAAAGGCGGAAGCGGTGGAGGGTTGGCGTGATGCAGTAGAAGTCGTCGCGCTCTTCTCCTGAGAGGCGGATGCGGTGGAGGGTTAGCGTGGTGCAGTGGAAGCCATCGCACTCCTCTCCTGAGAGGCGGAAGCGGTGGAGGGTTAGCGCGATGCAGTAGAAGTCGTCGCACTCTTCTCCTGAGAGGCGGAGGCGGTGGAGGGTTAGCATGGTGCAGTGGAAGTCGTCGCACTCTTCTCCTGAGAGGCGGAAGCGGTGGAGGGTTAGCGTGGTGCAGTGGAAGCCGTCGCACTCTTCTCCTGAGAGGCAAAAACGATGGAGGGTTAGGCTTGTGCAGTGGAAGCCGTCGCGCTCCTCTCCAAAGAAGCGTATATAATAGAGGGTTAGCACGGACGCGGGGCCGGAGTTGGGACGCCAGGAGAAATATCACAATATTTGTTGTGCGAGTGCCACGTTGGCTAGCGCGAGTGATGCCGCAAACAGCAGGAATGACGGAATGAACTAATGCTCTGCAGTGATAACGGCGATTCCGTTGGCTGAATCCAACGTTGAATCAGAATAAACAAAGGGTTGAAGAGCGCGCGTACCGCACACTACGCAGGGCGGGGCGTTATCGTCAAGCCTTCGGACACTTCCGATACCCTGAAGATGGCAGAATACCGCTGAGCGAAGCTGTGATGAGCTGAGTCCTCAGTCTGGCGGCTGGAGCGTCATAAGACAGGGGATTTCGCCTTCCATCCATCCTTAGACAGCGGCAATTTTTTAGGCTCACCAGGGCCAAGCTAGCTTGCATTATCAGGTCCTGCATAAATCCTCCACCATGGCGGTGAACGAAGACCGCCGAGAACCATCTTCTGTCAGCGGCAGATGAGCGCTCTCCGTCCACCAATGTCGGCATGTATTCCATCGACTCATCCGAACATCTACACCACTAACCGCACCACCACCACCCTGATGCAGCCATGGACTGAATACCAAGACTGCATCACGTGTCTGGATCTCGGCCCTGGGGTCTGGACCTAGATCTCGTATTAATTCATCACGTGTCTGGATCTCGGCCCTGGGGTCTGGACCTAGATCTCGTATTAATTCTGGTAGCAGTTTTCTAATCCATCAAAGCCCGTTCAAAGCACTTGGATCCACAATCTAATCGATCGGAGGCAAGCCGCCCCTAATCCCATCCACTACCGTGTCTATGCCTGGTTATGCTCACCATGAAAACGCCTTTTCTTGCTATGTCTCTAGCCTACGTTTAACCTAACTTGGCTGCACTCGTGACTACCCTGCTTTAAGCAGTGATATAGCTAGAGCGTCGCATAAGTCGCATCGAGCTATCATGTAAACATAGAGGACTACGGCAGCTTGTTAAGCTTTTGGAGTTGAAATCGGATTTTAAAATAATCTTTGCATTCATCTCTCGTGAATCTCGAACCATTTTTCGGAATTTCTCGTGATTCTGTACGTTACAATATAAGTTGACGTGCATCAAATATAACGTGCATATCATAACGATGGCGCATAACGCGCCATCAAACATGAGGAAAATGACAGGTCAAAATTACAGAAAGCAGCGGGTCATTGCATTGGTTAGCTTAGCGCCTGTTGATGACAAATGCTGCCAGTAAGAAATGTAAAAAATATGCACATAACTTTTTCAAAAAATCGTAAGCTTTTGGGTCTCCCACAAGGCCTATGCCAAAAACTGACGACAACTACACAATTTTTACGACGCCAGGCTCTGATGAGGTCTTTCGTTAACAGGATTACAAAGGGAATGAAAACCCACAACCAAACTGTACATTCGTTGCATGATAAATTATATCCTACATCGGGGTCAATATCTCCGTTTATATCGTCAATATTCAATATCGTCAATATCTCCGTTTGTTATCGGGTTTTTGCGCCCAGCGGCAGAGAAAATAGAAGCAAGATGCGTCATTCGCTGCCCTTATTTTAAGCACTGTTTTCAATCCAGTAGCCGCCTCTGGAATTCGGAGGCATGATTCTTTCCTTTGATGCCATTATGCTCACCGCCCTGTGACTCGGTTCAGTAGGTGCGGAAACCCTGGTTATGCTCACCGTCCTGCACCTCGGTCCAGTACGCGCAGAAGCCCCAGTTATGCTCACCGTCCTGCACCTCGGTCCAGTAGGCGCGGAAGCCCTAGTATACCTCACCGTCCTGCACCTCGGTCCAGTATGCGGGGAAGCCCTAGTTACGCTCACCGTCCTGCACCTCGGTCCAGTATGCGGGGAAGCCCTAGTTATGCTCACCGTCCTGCACCTCGGTCCAGTATATGCGGAAGCCCTAGTTATGCTCACCATCCTGCGCCTCGGTCCAGTATGCGGGGAAGCCCTAATTATGCTCACCGTCCTGCACCTCGGTCCAGTATGCGGGGAAGCTCTAGTTATGCTCACCGTCCTGCACCTCGGTCCAGTATGCCAGGGAAGCCCTAGTTATGCTCACCATCCTGCGCCTCGGTCCAGTGTGCGGGGAAGCCCTAATTATGCTCACCGTCCTGCACCTCGGTCCAGTATATGCGGAAGCCCTAGTTATGCTCACCGTCCTGCACCTCGGTCCAGTAGGCGCGGAAGCCCTAGTTATGCTCACCGTCCTGCACCTCAGTCCAGTAGGCGCGGAAGCCCTGGTTGCCCACGGACTTCTCCGCAGAGATGAACGAAATCTTCATGACGCGGCCGGTGGAGACGATCTGCTTGACCTCCTCGGGCAGGCTGTCTCCGCAGAGCTCGATCGGAGAGCTCTTCAGGTCCTGCCAGACTCGCACCACAGCCGCCGGGCAACCACGCGCTGCCGGTCAGGTCAGGGGTCTGAACGTCAACAACGCCACCGGACAGCCACGCGCTGGCGGTCAGGGGTCTGAAGGTCAATAACGCCACCGCATAGCCAGACGCTGGCGGTCAGGTCAGGGGTCTGAGGGTTAACAACATCGTCGCACTGCCATGCGCTGGCGGTCAGGTCAGAGGTCTGAAGGTCACCAACGCCGTGGGACAGCCACGCGCTGGCAATCAGGTCAGGAGTCACGCTCAGATCTCGTGCACGTTCATGCAGGCCCTTCCGACGACACTCACATAACCTGGCACGTCACCCCTCACGCGATCCGTCAAGTGAACTTCAAATTAATGTGACCTGTCACGCATCTTGTCATGTGGTTTGTCACAAGATCTTTCCATTCACACGCCCGTTAGGTGACCTATTAAATGACTTATGACGGGGTTTTCATAGGACTCCCCTACTCACATAACCTGTCGCCCTCCACCACGAACGTGTCGAAGAAGAGCAGGATCTTGCGGCTGGGCTTAACGTGTATGTACCAGTGGCACACCTTGCTCTTCTTGGCCGGGTAGGTGTTGGGAAAGTCCGGTGACGTGATGACGCCATCTTGGGTGCCACTGATGTTCCGACCACAGTCTGCTGGACCGGAAACGGTGACGTCACTGCAGGGGTGTTGAGCGTGCGCGCTGATTGGCCAGTTTTCGGACGCCGCCAAGGAAATAAAGCCTGTCTGTATCAAGGGGAGAGGCATGTGACCGTAGCTAGGCGCCATGCACTTATTTTTGTCAAACACGTTGGGCGGTTGACCTGAGCAGCGAAGAATTGCTCAACCTGTCCACGAAGTCCATAAAAACGGATTTTCACCGGATTTGGCCCACTTTTATCCAATTTCAACTGGATTGGAAGCTACACGCCTGCTAATGTGGCTAGGGCCAAGCTTGGATGCCGAACAATAAATCCCGTTATGACCATTCCCATGCCAGTCGTGTAGGGAGACGTCGAATCAATATTCGGCGCAGTACCGGCCTACGGGAAGGGAGTTCCTCGCGTACATCAGGGGTAGGCAGTGCAGCGGCCGCGTGTTTTATCCGCATTTGCTTCGACGTTGCGCCATCGCATTGACATTCAGGGGGGAGCATCACGGAGGAGCAGGGAGAAGGTGGACACTGCTTTATATTCTAACCGCACGGATCCGTGTAAACTTTTTGCACCCAAACCGCCGACAGGCTGAACATCACGACGGAGGGCTCACGGCGGCCGAAGCGGCACTGTCAGCAAGCTTGGTCCCACTGTCGCGTGAAAATTGAAATGCTGTATAAGTTGATGCGCAAGTTCAAATCAACGCTCTCCGAGCGCTTTGCTCTGTTTTGTTGTCATGTTTGACACGTGGTGTTAGAATTGGATGCGTTGGATATGGGATTAGTAGAAATTAACTTGTTGCAAATTTGAAGACACAGAAGTGAGGCTTAGGAAATGCCTCCGCTTCTTTAGCTAACTCCTTAGAACAAGCTCTCGTCGATTTGTTGGACAAATTTGGGGCATAAGCTGCCTTTGCTTGCACGTCACGGTATTCGCTGCCTTTGCTTCATCACCATCCATCAAGACCCACATGTCGCCGTCCTCCACATACGGCAACTTCTCACAACGACTGCGTCACTTCGCCTACATCCGACGGACTGGATTCCACGGACAGCACCAACTCCAGAAGCCCGCCCTCCTCATGACCCCTCTAAACACCCATCCTCCTTAAAACCTCTCCAGACATCCGGCTTCCTTACATCTCCTCCAGACGCCCGCCTTCCTCATAATCCCTCCAGACACCTGCCTTCCTCATGACCATTCCAGGGGCCCGCCCTCGCCATAACCCCTCTAAACACCCGCTTTCTTCATAACTTCTCCAGACACCCGCCTTCCTCATAACCTCCTAAGACACCCGTCCTCCTCGTAACCCCTCCAGATGCTCGCCTTCCTCATGACCCCTCCAGACAATCGCACTCCTCATATTCCCTTGAGTCACCCGCCTTCCTCATAACCCCCTCAGAAAATCGCCCCCTCATAACCTCTACAGCCACCCGCCTTCCTCACTGACCCTTCCAGACACCTGCCCTTCTCATAAGCACCGCGCCATTTCACTCCTCCCCCCCCCCCCCCGTCCAGCGAACTCCACCATTCTCCGCCCTCCGGCCGCGGCCGCCCACCTCCGAAGATGTCCTTGGCGTCGAGGTAGATGTAGTGCGCCTTGAAGCCACTGGAGACGTGGTCCGAGTCGGTGTGGAGCACCACGAGCAGGCCGCGAGCGCCCCGCACCGACTCGGTGGGCCCGGGGGTGGACTGGGCGCAGTAGCGGCCGATCAGGTCCGTGCTGTTGTCGTGGTACAGGTTGTAGATCTCCAGCCAGTCCTCGTGACAGTTGTGCAGCCTGGGAGAGAGTGGAAGAGAGGGGCATGTGGTACACGCTTCTGATCGGCCAGGATTTTCAAGTGTGAAGTCGCTCTCCTTCATCCTGGATCTGGCTTCAAAATCATGGGAAGGTTCCTCGCTGTACACGTGCAACTCAACACCTGGCGTCTCGAGCATACACATGCAAAAAGATGAAGCCAGCACCAGAAACGCGCTCCCGCAGCTGTAGTGATGGGTCAGTTCGCGCCAAGTACCGGCTGCTCGTTAGTGGTGGGCCAGCAGCTGTACTCGATACTCACCCGTAGGCCGATCCGTTGGTGTTATCGGCGCGCACCTTGAAGCCGTCGAACACGAGTCGCACCTGCTCGTTGCGCGCCGTCTCGAAGGTGTACTCGCAGGCGGTGGACGACGGGTAGTTGGCCGGGTGTCGAGGCGAATTGAAGTCACCTCGTTTCCCCGCCGTGGAGGAGTAGGAGAAGCGGCAGCTGCCGTCCGGCGCCGCCGTACCCGGGATCAGATACTCTGTCGGGGATAAGATATGGTGAACACCGCCGTCCCCGGGATCAGATGCTCTGTCGGGGATAAGATATGGTGAACACCGCCGTCCCCGGGATCAGATACTCTGTCGGGGATAAGATATGGTGAACACCGCCGTCCCCGGGATCAGATACTCCGCGGGGAATAAGATACATCACGGGCCACCGTGCGCAGGATCCGATACTCTACCGGGGATAAGGTACAGTGAAGACCACTGCACCCGGGAGGCAGGGGTTTGGTAGAGGATCAGATAGATCGACAGCTGCTGACCTGCGCCGCTGTGCCCGCCATCAAAACGCTGCGCGGTAGACAACATGGCGAAGGTAAGCGTTAGTGCCCCAACACTGTCACAGCTAAAGAAGTGCTCTGAGAAACACGCAGCTAGATACTACCCACCCAAACAGCTAGACACTCCACCCAAAACAGCTAGATACTTCACCTCAAACAGCTAGATACTCCACCCTAAACAGCTAGATACTTCATCACCCCAAACAGCTAGATACTTCCAACCCCAAACAGCTGACACTTCACCCCAAACAGCTAGATGCTCCACCCCAAACAGCTAGATACTCCACCCCAACAGCTGGGATACTTCACCCAAACAGTTAGATACTACACCCCAAACCAGCTGGATACTTACCCCAAAACAGCTAGATACTACACCCCAAACAGCTGGATACTTCACCCCAAACAGCTAGATACTCCACCCCAAACAGCCAGATACTCCACCCCAAACGCAGGCCGCCTCTTCCAGACTTGTCTGCGGATGGAGCCCACGAGGTGCGACGAACACACCGACAAGATACGCCCAGCGGTGCCGTAGCAACGGCGGGGAAACGATTTCAAAGTTGAGGGGGAGCGGGTGAAACAATTACTTGACAAGTCCCCCCATATTATCACCACCTTTCGGCCACTAAATAATTGAATTTGGTAAAAGAAATGGGGACTAAGGTTATAAGAATAACATCATCATTGATGCGAACACATGCCCTGATTCGACGGTGAAATATGGGTCATTGTACTGAATGCATTTAATTCATATGCCATGTTTTCGAATCAGCTATACAACATTACTCTTCCTACTCTTCCTATGCAAATCATGATCAAATTTTGCTATATATATATATATATATA
>NW_023596448.1:8252074-8348054 GCF_011947565.3 Pollicipes pollicipes | reverse complement strand
GGAGCGGAGGAGAGGGATATATATATAGCGAAATTTGATCATGATACGCATAGGAAGAGTAGGAAGAGTAATGTTGTATAACTGATTCGAAAACATGGCATATGAATTAAAGGCATTCAGTAAAATGACCCATATTTCACCGTCGAATCAGGGCATGTGTTCACATCAATGATGATGTTATTTTTATAACCTAAGTCCCCATTTATTTCACCAAATTCAATTCTTTAGTGGCCCAAAGGTGGTGATAACATGGGGGGACTTGTCAAGTAATTGTTTCACCCGCTCCCCCTCAACTTTGAAATCGTTCCCCCGCCGTTGCTACGGCACCGCTGGGCGTATCTTGTCGGTGTGTTCGTCGCACCTCTTGGGCTCCATCCGCAGACAAGTCTGGAAGAGGCGGCCTGCGTTTGGGGTGGAGTATCTGGCTGTTTGGGGTGGAGTATCTAGTTGTTTGGGGTGGAGTATCTAGCTGTTTGGGGTGGAGTATCTAGCTGTTTGGGGTAAAGTATCCAGCTGTTTGGGGTGTAGTATCTAACTGTTTGGGGTGAAGTATCCAGCTGTTTGGGGTGGAGTATCTAGCTGTTTGGGGTGGAGCATCTAGCTGTTTGGGGTGAAGTGTCTAGCTGTTTGGGGTGGAGTATCTAGCTGTTTGGGGTGAAGTATCTAGCTGTTTGGGGTGGAGTATCTAGCTGTTTGGGGTGAAGTATCTAGCTGTTTCGGGTGGAGTGTCTAGCTGTTTGGGGTGGAGTATCTAGCTGCGTGTTTCGCAGAGCACTTCTTTAGCTGTGACAGTGTTGGGGCACTAACGCTTACCTTCGCCATGTTGTTTACCGCGCAGCGTTTTGATGGCGGGCACAGCGGCGCAGGTCAGCAGCTGTCGATCTATCTGATCCTCTACCAAACCCCTGCTCCCGGGTGCAGTGGTCTTCACTGTACCTTATCCCCGGTAGAGTATCGGATCCTGCGCACGGTGGCCTGTGACGTATCTTATCCCCCGCGGAGTATCTGATCCCGGGGACGGCGGTGTTCACCATATCTTATCCCCGACAGAGTATCTAATCCCGGGGACGGCGGTGTTCACCATATCTTATCCCCGACAGAGCATCTGATCCCGGGGACGGCGGTGTTCACCATATCTTATTCCCGACAGAGTATCTAATCCCGGGGACGGCGGTGTTCACCATATCTTATCCCGACAGAGCATCTGATCCCGGGGACGGCGGTGTTCACCATATCTTATCCCGACAGAGTATCTGATCCCGGGTACGGCGGCGCCGGACGGCAGCTGCCGCTTCTCCTACTCCTCCACGGCGGGGAAACGAGGTGACTTCAATTCGCCTCGACACCCGGCCAACTACCCGTCGTCCACCGCCTGCGAGTACACCTTCGAGACGGCGCGCAACGAGCAGGTGCGACTCGTGTTCGACGGCTTCAAGGTGCGCGCCGATAACACCAACGGATCGGCCTACGGGTGAGTATCGAGTACAGCTGCTGGCCCACCACTAACGAGCGGCCGGTACTTGGCGCGAACTGACCCATCACTACAGCTGCGGGAGCGCGTTTCTGGTGCTGGCTTCATCTTTTTGCATGTGTATGCTCGAGACGCCAGGTGTTGAGCTGCACGTGTACAGCGAGGAGCCTTCCCATGATTTTGAAGCCAGATCCAGGATGAAGGAGAGCGACTTCACACTTGAAAATCCTGGCCGATCAGAAGCGTGTACCACATGCCCCTCTCTTCCACTCTCTCCCAGGCTGCACAACTGTCACGAGGACTGGCTGGAGATCTACAACCTGTACCACGACAACAGCACGGACCTGATCGGCCGCTACTGCGCCCAGTCCACCCCCGGGCCCACCGAGTCGGTGCGGGGCGCTCGCGGCCTGCTCGTGGTGCTCCACACCGACTCGGACCACGTCTCCAGTGGCTTCAAGGCGCACTACATCTACCTCGACGCCAAGGACATCTTCGGAGGTGGGCGGCCGCGGCCGGAGGGCGGAGAATGGTGGAGTTCGCTGGACGGGGGGGGGGGGAGGAGTGAAATGGCGAGGTGCTTATGAGAAGGGCAGGTGTCTGGAAGGGTCATGAGGAAGGCGGGTGGCTGTAGAGGTTATGAGGGGGCGATTTTCTGAGGGGGTTATGAGGAAGGCGGGTGACTCAAGGGAATATGAGGAATGCGATTGTCTGGAGGGGTCATGAGGAAGGCGAGCATCTGGAGGGGTTACGAGGAGGACGGGTGTCTTAGGAGGTTATGAGGAAGGCGGGTGTCTGGAGAAGTTATGAAGAAAGCGGGTGTTTAGAGGGGTTATGGCGGGGGCGGGCCCCTGGAATGGTCATGAGGAAGGCAGGTGTCTGGAGGGATTATGAGGAAGGCGGGCGTCTGGAGGAGATGTAAGGAAGCCGGATGTCTGGAGAGGTTTTAAGGAGGATGGGTGTTTAGAGGGGTCATGAGGAGGGCGGGCTTCTGGAGTTGGTGCTGTCCGTGGGATCCAGTCCGTCGGATGTAGGCGAAGTGACGCAGTCGTTGTGAGAAGTTGCCGTATGTGGAGGACGGCGACATGTGGGTCTTGATGGATGGTGATGAAGCAAAGGCAGCGAATACCGTGACGTGCAAGCAAAGGCAGCTTGTGCCCCAAATTTGCCCAACAAATCGACGAGAGCTTGTTCTAAGGAGTTAGCTAAAGAAGCGGAGGCATTTCCTAAGCCTCACTTCTGTGTCTTCAAATTTGCAACAAGTTAATTTCTGCTAATCCCATATCCAACGCATCCAATTCTAACACCACGTGTCAAACATGACAACAAAACAGAGCAAAGCGCTCGGAGAGCGTTGATTTGAACTTGCGCATGAACTTATACAGCATTTCAATTTTCACGCGACAGTGGGACCAAGCTTGCTGACAGTGCCGCTTCGGCCGCCGTGAGCCCTCCGTCGTGATGTTCAGCCTGTCGGCGGTTTGGGTGCAAAAAGTTTACACGGATCCGTGCGGTAGAATATAAAGCAGTGCCCACCTTCTCCCTGCTCCTCCGTGATGCTCCCCCCTGAATGTCAATGCGATGGCGCAACGTCGAAGCAAATGCGGATAAAACGCGCGGCCGCTGCACTGCCTACCCCTGATGTACGCGAGAGAACCCCCTTCCCGTAGGCCGGTACTGCGCCGAATATTGATTCGACGTCTCCCTACACGACTGGCATGGGAATGGTCATAACGGGATTTATTGTTCGGCATCCAAGCTTGGCCCTAGCCACATTAGCAGGCGTGTAGCTTCCAATTCAGTTGAAATTGGATAAAAAGTGGGCCAAATCCGGTGAAAATCCGTTTTTACGGACTTCGTGGACAGGTTGAGCAATTCTTCGCTGCTCAGGTCAACCGCCCAACGTGTTTGACAAAAATAAGTGCATGGCGCCTAGCTACGGTCACATGCCTCTCCCCTTGATACAGACAGGCTTTATTTTCTTGGCGGCGTCCGAAAGCTGGCCAATCAGCGCGCACGCTCAACACCCCTGCAGTGACGTCACCGTTTCCGGTCCAGCAGACTGTGGTCGGAACATCAGTGGCACCCAAGATGGCGTCATCACGTCACCGGACTTTCCCAACACCTACCCGGCCAAGAAGAGCAAGGTGTGCCACTGGTACATACACGTTAAGCCTAGCCGCAAGATCCTGCTCTTCTTCGACACGTTCGTGGTGGAGGGCGACAGGTTATGTGAGTAGGGGAGTCCTATGAAAACCCCGTCATAAGTCATTTAATAGGTCACCTAACGGGCGTGGGAATGGAAAGATCTTGTGACAAACCACATGACAAGATGCGTGACAGGTCACATTAATTTGAAGTTCACTTGACGGATCGCGTGAGGGGTGACGTGCCAGGTTATGTGAGTGTCGTCGGCAGGGCCTGCATGAACGTGCACGAGATCTGAGCGTGACTCCTGACCTGATTGCCAGCGCGTGGCTGTCCCACGGCGTTGGTGACCTTCAGACCTCTGACCTGACCGCCAGCGCATGGCAGTACGACGATGTTGTTAACCCTCAGACCCCTGACCTGACCGCCAGCGTCTGGCTATGCGGTGGCGTTATTGACCTTCAGACCCCTGACCGCCAGCGCGTGGCTGTCCGGTGGCGTTGTTGACGTTCAGACCCCTGACCTGACCGGCAGCGCGTGGTTGCCCGGCGGCTGTGGTGCGAGTCTGGCAGGACCTGAAGAGCTCTCCGATCGAGCTCTGCGGAGACAGCCTGCCCGAGGAGGTCAAGCAGATCGTCTCCACCGGCCGCGTCATGAAGATTTCGTTCATCTCTGCGGAGAAGTCCGTGGGCAACCAGGGCTTCCGCGCCTACTGGACCGAGGTGCAGGACGGTGAGCATAACTAGGGCTTCCCTGGATACTGGACCGAGGTGCAGGACGGTGAGCATAACTAGAGCTTCCCCGCATACTGGACCGAGGTGCAGGACGGTGAGCATAACTAGGGCTTCCCCGCATACTGGACCGAGGCGCAGGATGGTGAGCATAACTAGGGCTTCCGCATATACTGGACCGAGGTGCAGGACGGTGAGCATAACTAGGGCTTCCTCGCATACTGGACCGAGGTGCAGGACGGTGAGCGTAACTGGGGCTTCCCCGCATACTGGACCGAGGTGCAGGACGGTGAGTATACTAGGGCTTCCGCGCCAACTGGACCGAGGTGCAGGACGGTGAGCATAACTGGGGCTTCTGCGCGTACTGGACCGAGGTGCAGGACGTAGAGCATAACCAGGGTTTCCGCATCTACTGAACCGAGTCACAGGACGGTGAGCATAATGGCATCAAAGGAAAGAATCATGCCTCCGAATTCCAGAGGCGGCTACTGGATTGAAAACAGTGCTTAAAATAAGGGCGGCGAATGACGCATCTTGCTTCTATTTTCTCTGCCGTTGGGCGCAAAAACCTGATAACAAACGGAGATATTGACGATATTGAATATTGACGATATACACGGAGATATTGACCCCGATGTAGGATATAATTTATCATGCAACGAACGTACAGTTTGGTTGTGGGTTTTCATTCTCTTTGTAATCCTGTTAACGAAAGACCTCATCAGAGCCTGGCGTCGTAAAAATTGTGTAGTTGTCGTCAGTTTTTGGCATAGGCCTTGTGGGAGACCCAAAAGCTTACGATTTTTTGAAAAAGTTATGTGCATATTTTTTACATTTCTTACTGGCAGCATTTGTCATCAACAGGCGCTAAGCTAACCAATGCAATGACCCGCTGCTTTCTGTAATTTTGACCTGTCATTTTCCTCATGTTTGATGGCGCGTTATGCGCCATCGTTATGATATGCACGTTATATTTGATGCACGTCAACTTATATTGTAACGTACAGAATCACGAGAAATTCCGAAAAATGGTTCGAGATTCACGAGAGATGAATGCAAAGATTATTTTAAAATCCGATTTCAACTTCAAAAGCTTAACAAGCTGCCGTAGTCCTCTATGTTTACATGATAGCTCGATGCGACTTATGCGACGCTCTAGCTATATCACTGCTTAAAGCAGGGTAGTCACGAGTGCAGCCAAGTTAGGTTAAACGTAGGCTAGAGACATAGCAAGAAAAGGCGTTTTCATGGTGAGCATAACCAGGCATAGACACGGTAGTGGATGGGATTAGGGGCGGCTTGCCTCCGATCGATTAGATTGTGGATCCAAGTGCTTTGAACGGGCTTTGATGGATTAGAAAACTGCTACCAGAATTAATACGAGATCTAGGTCCAGACCCCAGGGCCGAGATCCAGACACGTGATGAATTAATACGAGATCTAGGTCCAGACCCCAGGGCCGAGATCCAGACACGTGATGCAGTCTTGGTATTCAGTCCATGGCTGCATCAGGGTGGTGGTGGTGCGGTTAGTGGTGTAGATGTTCGGATGAGTCGATGGAATACATGCCGACATTGGTGGACTGAGAGCGCTCATCTGCCGCTGACAGAAGATGGTTCTCGGCGGGCTTCGTTCGCCGCCATGGTGGAGGATTTATGCAGGACCTGATAATGCAAGCTAGCTTGGCCCTGGTGAGCCTAAAAAATTGCCGCTGTCTAAGGATGGATGGAAGGCGAA
Organism: Pollicipes pollicipes; assembly: GCF_011947565.3. Taxonomy (NCBI): domain Eukaryota; kingdom Metazoa; phylum Arthropoda; class Thecostraca; order Pollicipedomorpha; family Pollicipedidae; genus Pollicipes; species Pollicipes pollicipes. The sequence goes on along the minus strand of NW_023596448.1, from coordinate 8,341,967 downwards.
ATCCCCTGTCTTATGACGCTCCAGCCGCCAGACTGAGGACTCAGCTCATCACAGCTTCGCTCAGCGGTATTCTGCCATCTTCAGGGTATCGGAAGTGTCCGAAGGCTTGACGATAACGCCCCGCCCTGCGTAGTGTGCGGTACGCGCGCTCTTCAACCCTTTGTTTATTCTGATTCAACGTTGGATTCAGCCAACGGAATCGCCGTTTATCACTGCAGAGCATTAGTTCATTCCGTCATTCCTGCTGTTTGCGGCATCACTCGCGCTAGCCAACGTGGCACTCGCACAACAAATATTGTGATATTTCTCCTGGCGTCCCAACTCCGGCCCCGCGTCCGTGCTAACCCTCTATTATATACGCTTCTCTGGAGAGGAGCGCGACGGCTTCCACTGCACAAGCCTAACCCTCCATCGTTTTTGCCTCTCAGGAAAAGAGTGCGACGGCCTCCACTGCACCACGCTAACCCTCCACCGCTTCCGCCTCTCAGGAGAAGAGTGCGACGACTTCCACTGCACCATGCTAACCCTCCACCGCCTCCGCCTCTCAGGAGAAGAGTGCGACGACTTCTACTGCATCGCGCTAACCCTCCACCGCTTCCGCCTCTCAGGAGAGGAGTGCGATGGCTTCCACTGCACCACGCTAACCCTCCACCGCATCCGCCTCTCAGGAGAAGAGCGCGACGACTTCTACTGCATCACGCTAACCCCCCACCGCTTCCGCCTTTCAGGAGAGGAGTGCGACGGCTTCCACTGCACCACGCTAACCCTCCACCGCTTCCGCCTCTCAGGAGAGGAGTGCGATGGCTTCCACTGCGAGAGGAGCGGCTTCTGCATAGCGGACCAGCTGCGGTGCAACTCGCGCTACAACTGCGGCGTCAGCGACAACACGGACGAGACCGACTGTGAGTGCTTGCTGGCGGCGATGCGTCCCGGTGGAGTGGATCAGGGCGCGGGGATGGGGGGCCGATATGAAAGCATGAAGCAGCGCTCCGGCATTTCAAGCTGTCTTGTTTTAAAGAGGCCCAGGATCGTGCACTTTTGTGTGCATTATTATAGCTGTATACTTGTAAGGTAAGGTTCCAGGACCTCGTAGCCAATGCAGGAAAGGGCCTGGTAAGAGTAATGCCTGAAATTCGCGGGAGGAAATGCAGCAGGCCATGAAGTCGTCTTTTGCAGCGTGTAACGAGCGAGGCGATGACAGGTGTAATTATTGTCACCATATAGATGGCGCCAAAATAGGAGAGGTGGGATCTCGTTACCACTGGAGTACTCATACAACTAGGACTTATCAGCTCATTGGAAAAATCCTTCTCTCATGAGGTCAGCAGACAGACATGCGCTGGTGACGTTGTTAGAACGTTGACTGGTGGGGGTGTAGTTTCTTCTTCAGTTCGGGGGGTCCAGCCCCTCCTCTACTAACTTGGTATCCAGCCTCCCCAATCTTGAAAAAAACAGTGACCCAAAACCGGGGAGAAAACCGTTTGTTGCTGTGTTTTCGGGGTAGGCTGCAGCATTTTTCACCACTCTCACCCACCCACTCATCCACCCCACTCATTTTGCGGAACGACGCCCCTGCCTACTTGGTGTAGGGAACCCTTTTCTGTGTCCAACGGACGTAGAGCCACATCCTGGGTGGGGAATTTACTTCTGTTTACATCTTTTGTTTAGTCAGAAAGCCAGATAAAAGTCTACTTCAAGCTGGCTCATCGCCATCCGGCGCAAATCGAGTGGAAGAGTAAGCAGCGTCACGCTAGCCCACGTAATGATGGCGATTCGTGCCAACTTTGTTCTGATGGGGTGGGCACCCGTATCCCCCCCCCCCCCCCCCGGGATTCTTAGACTGGAATGGTCTAGAGAAAGACGAACAAAATGTGATTACATAGCGCATGCAAAGCTTAAGGAGATTTTCTACGTAACTGTTGTGTCCGAGGTCAGAAGACAATGGTGTCCGACATAGGTCAACATAGGTCAGAAGACAATGGTGTCCGACATAGATCAGCGTACGTCAGGAGACAATTGTGTCCGACATAGGTCAACACAGGTCAGCAGACAGTGGTGTCCGACATAGATCAGCGTACGTCAGGAGGCAGTGGTGTCCGACACAGATCAGCGTACGTCAGGAGGCAGTGGTGTCCGACATAGATCAGCGCACGTCAGGAGGCAATTGTGTCCGACATAGGTCAACATAGGTCAGAAGACAGTGGTGTCCGACACAGATCAGCGTACGTCAGGAGGCAGTGGTGTCCGACATAGATCAGCGTACGTCAGGAGGCAGTGGTGTCCGACATAGGTCAACATAGGTCAGAAGGCAGTGGTGTCCGACACAGATCAGCGTACGTCAGGAGGCAATGGTGTCCGACATAGGTCAGCATAGGTCAGGAGGCAATGATGGCCGACATAGATCAGCGCACGTCAGGAGGCAATTGTGTCCGACATAGGTCAACATAGGTCAGAAGACAGTGGTGTCCGACACAGATCAGCGTACGTCAGGAGGCAGTGGTGTCCGACATAGATCAGCGCACGTCAGGATGCAATGGTGTCTGACATAAGCCAACATAGGTCATCCAGGTCACCATTTATTCGCCTACCGCTTATGTACCCGTATGAATGGTAGCTGCCATGGGTGGTGTCAGACCGAAATGGATTAGTCTTCAATGGCATTTTCATCCCAGGCCATCGGCATATGTTGAATTTCTGAGGTCGCAGTGTTATGCATGGACAAAAATGTGGTGCTGACCAAAGGAGGGCAATTGGATAAAACCACACGAAATTTGAGCACGAATTATCATAGATCAGATCGCAAGGTCATGTAAGGTCAACGAAGTAACTAACTTAATGACATCATGCTCATATATGGATTAAGAGCCATACTAGCCGCGAGTTGCTCATGGTTTGACCGTATCATCATCTACCATTCACAAAAATTAATAACCTACTACCGACTAACAAAATAACTCTTGCCGACGACCTTAATAATTTAGTGAGAAGCCTTTTCCAGTTTTCTTTCGTCGGTTTGCTATGGCAGTGGTACCTGGCCAGCTGTGTTTACAGTGGCTCAGTCACCGACGCAGCTGCTATTTTCACGAAAGTCGCTGATAATGTATTCATTAGATAAACAGACACACATATTTCCTTTTCGAGCAGCTGGACCCATCAGTCGTGGGCCTGGCTATGACGTGCTGCGCTGCTTTGCGTCACATTTGTCACGAGCTTATGTCGAATTGGTCAAACGTTTGCCGAGCTGAACCGCTTGCAGCCGGGCGCGGCGTCTGCCGAGTCACCCCTGCCTCCTCTGGAACTGACCTGACCTGCGCCGACCTGATCGGTCTCATGCGGACGTCGATGCAATCCCCCTGACCTAAACTGACGTGATCCGACCTACCCGGACGCGCCACGGCCTCATATATTTGTCTGATGCCGATCGAGTTCGATCCGATATCACTGTCAGTCACGGCTGCACGTTCGTGTTCTTAGCGTGTTTTTGTTGCCTGACCTGACTGTTCCCGGGTTCCACAGCTGACCTTACGCGATCCCATATTCCCTTGTGTGTTCCGGCTGACCCGACCGAACCTGTCTCAGAGCGCCACATTTGGGCGCTGCATGACCATGGCCGTCGATGCGCCCTGAAGCTACAACTGATCAAAGTGCCACAGCGGCAGAGATAGGAGTTTAACCGATGTTCTGATCCCACCATTTCTGACCTAACCTGGTCTGACTTGACCTGACCTGACTCGACCTAACCCGTCGGTGGTCCCCACAGCGGTGGTTGTGGGTGTGCTCCTGCTGACCTGACCTAGTATGACCTGACCTGATCTGACCTGCCGACAGGCCCCACGGCGGCGGAGGTGGATGTGTTCATGCTGCTGGGGGTGGTGCTAGCCCTCGTGGCCGTGGCCGGACTGGTGCTCTGCCTCTGGTGCCGGCGGCGCGGCCAGAACAACCGCCACGTCCGCCACCCCACGTCGCCCTCGCACCGGCACGTGCACGTGTGCGACCACCTGGGGTCACGGCTCTCCACCATGGACACCGTATGAGGCACGTGGCGGTTCGGCGGCAGCGGACAGTCCAGCAACGCATCGTCAGTGGGCACGCTGTAGGCCCGCGGGCTGGCCGGGAAGACTTAGCACCTCGGGTCGCCCCGGGGTCAGCTGGGGTCAGTCGGGGTCAGCCGGAGTCGGTTCGGTCAGCCGGTGTGTGCTCAGATCAGCTGGGGTCACCACGGGTCAGTTGGGGTCAGCTGGCAGGACTCTCCGAGACGCCTGTGCTGTTTGAGTCCCTCGGGTCTCTTGTGGCGCTCCGATACGTCACAGCGGTCTCGAGAGACAGACGCTGGCGAAGACGCGCCGGAAGAGCTCCGCGGGGACACAACTGACCACCACCGCCGTGCCGGCCGGCGCCCGGCGAGCCCAGCCCGCGCAGTGCGAGGAGCGACCCGGACCTCAGCGAGCGCTGGGCTCTGCACGGGCGCGCGTGACCTGTCGCGCGCGTGACCTGCCGCGCGCGTGACCTGCCGCGCGCGTGACCTGCCGCGCGCGTGACCCTGCCTGGCGGCTGACCTGACGCCGCGCGGCGGGACCGCCTCGTGCCGCCGCCACCGCCCCTCATACGGCTAACACATCACACACTGGATCAGCAAGACGCCAACAGCAGGGCAAGCAGACGGGACTGCCGGGGCGTCCCCGCGCAGGCCTCACCTGACGTCAGAGCAATGCGTCAGTACGTGCAATGTCAAAAAACGTGACGTCGGTGGTGACGTCATCCCGACGCGAGCTGGCGCTCAGCAGCGCCGGCGGCGGAGCGTCACATCGGTGAACGGGTGCCAAAGTGGAGCCAAAGTAGCGGACCTCGCGGTGGCCGGGCAGCCTGCCGCCCAGTGCTGCTGCGGTCCGGTGCTGACGGGCAGGAGGGCGTTTGTTCCCGCCCGCTGCCCCGCCGGCCGGCTCCGGGCTGGGACTCGGCCGGCGGACGGCTGGACACAGTTGCAGGGTGTGAGTGTTCTGATGTCTCGGCGCTGGGGCTGGAAGAGGGCGGTGTGGCGCTAGGGAGGGCGGCTCTGAGTTCCCCAGTCTACGGGTTCGGGACATGCTGTCCCATACGTGCGACCCTGTTTTTTGGAGCAGCTATGCCTCTTGTTCAAGTTTAATGCAGACTGCCCAAGGGTGGCTTGCAGGGCGAGTCATGTAAAATCCCGTTGAGAATGCCAATAATTCTCAGAGATTCTCAGCCGTGGCTTTCTCGGGCGCGCCGCTCATTTGGCCTCGAAGCTGCTGTAGCTGACGGTAACCAGTATATTTCGGGCGACGGCAGCGTATGATCAAAGTGAGTAGAGAAAGTTGTTGGCAAGACAGACTCCAGACTCCAAGAACGCAAAAACGCTTCAAAAAGTGAGTGTAGCTAACCCATTTTTAAAACAATTGTTTCATGCATCAGCATGCGTTCACTGACAGCTTACGAGCCAACGTGTGTACCTATGCTCTACCTTCCCCCTCCCCATGCTTCTACGATAACGATTGCAGTGAGGTGTGATGATCACTTGAGCGGAGTGAGTGAAATTTTCACGACTCCGGGGGACTCGGGACCCAGTATTTCCACATTTCGTCATGGCAGTTTGTCAGACCCGTTGTAAAAAGTATTAAAGGCATAATAGCACGCTCATGGCAAAAGTACGCCAGTCGCTTTCACAATTTCATTTCAAGACGTTTGTTTTTCGCCTTTCTTTCCCCTTCAAAAGTCTGCGATATCTTTTTACGGCTACGGACTGGTGCATCTCAGCCATGTCGCTCGGAAAGTAACCATTCTCACAGTAGCTGGCGCGCTGCCAAACGTCTCGGCGCGTCGTGGCGTGAGACGGCGCGGCGTGACTCGTTGCGGCGCACAACGCTCGTTCTGCAGCCTCACGCCGTGACTTTCGCCGTGATTTTCGGCCCAGTCACTCGCCGTCGGCTGCCGCCTCCTCATTGGTCGTGGCGGAGACTCCGCGGCACCGATCACGCCGCCGCCGGCCTGCGACCGCGTCACGCCGCGCCGAAGCTGTCACCGCGGCTAATGCGACGCTCGCTATCAAACCGCTGGCGAACTGCGGTATTTTTGGTTGTTTGCATCCGATAAACCTTCTGCGGTAATGCGACTCCATTAGTGTCACGCTTCGTCTGCTCCTGTCACTAACTCGGATATGTCCTTGCATTGGCTCAGATTATTCTGGTCTGCATTCCTGTGACCTGGTGCTCGTGCTCTGCAGATGCATACGCCCTTTGGACTCAATGCGGAGTATTTGGGGGGTGGGGATTCTGCTGCTGGTCGCGTGGCGGAATAGGGAAGGTCGACTGCCGATTGCGGCCGATAGGTGGTGCTCAAGTCATCAAGTTGATGGCACTAGTCGTTTTCCCGTTGTGGGATTGGCGATGTTGAACAGTGTGCCCGTGTTGTTGCTTCCCGTTTTTGCGCTGCACAATCGACGTTCGGATGAATCTCGCTGTCTGCTGTCGTGAGTCCGTGCCAGAGCCGGACTGCTGTGATGGGCAGCCGGCGGAACAATATCCAGGCGGGTCAGGAGCACGGCCGATGTGCTGGCTGGTGATCCGACCCAGTGACGTCACGCCATTGAGACTGCCTGAACCAAGACTTGGTTTCAGGCCAGACACGCATCGCTCTAGATGTGCAATAAACTTATCAGCACAAGTGTATTGCTGTGTCGGCGCGCCCGCAATCGTCATCGTGGTGTTTGTTGAAGCCAGTTTGGTAGCTCTAACGCCGCGGATATATCGAGATTCGTTCATCAGAGGCCATTTGCGTTAATGTTCCCGTCAATCACTCAAAGTTGAATGCCTTCGCCAAGATGACACCACGCATGGTTCTCACGATTCGTTGCGCCAGCTGAATAGACAGTGCCAAACGTCTCCATTGTTGTGTTGACAACCCATAAATTGTGATGAAAGGGTCGATACTCACCGGCTCTTAACCCGCCATTACAGCACGAATGCTTTCAGTCGCCGGATGGGTGTGTTTGCTTTTTAACATGCTATCGTTCACTGGTGGATATTGTACATTAATGTTGTATACCCCATTATTGGGGAGCCTGCGTTCTGTGTTCGCAAAAGCCATAGAAAACACCGCCTCATTTCGAGGAAAAATCGCGAGCTGCATAGACTAAACCTTGCCACATTTCCCCTCGTTCTTGCGATGTATTTGTTACCTGGCGTTTGCACTTTACGCTGTGAAAAAGTCCAAAATGTTGGATTTACCTGAAGTCCTAGCTACGAGAGGGGAGCACATAGCAGCTGAACAACAAAATACGCAGGTGTTTCAGATTATAGCCTTACGGCGCCGTCATCTCAACACAAGCGCCAAATTGGCCGCATTTCCGCAGCGCTCCACCTGCTGGGCTTAAATCGTTGTTGTTTCTGAAGGAGGTATCACGATGATCGCTTTCAATTAGAAAATCACAATAAACACTTTTTGGGAACACAAAATAAACACAGCGCTGACGAGATTTACTCTACATTACAGTAAAATACACGTTTATGATAGGGCGAGCCAGTCTCCTGAGCTGCTCCGGGCACGTAAGTGCGGGCATAGTTGGGGACTTGGGCCCTAGTCCCCCAACATTTGGCCCAAGCTCGGTTTGAACAATGAGCGTACCTGGAAAGCAATGAAATCAAATTTCCATCAGCAATGTTGGAAGGTGTCCCCCGTCTTTGAAGGCGTGCTGAAATACCATGCCGTCGGTCTCCACCTGTCCTCGCGGATACTTACGGCTGGGCGGAGGACGCCAGGGGCGTTCTGAAATGTGCTATCTCCATGCCAACATCTTTGGCTCAAGAGCAGGCATCATATTTTGTCAAGCGCGGAAAAAGCTGAAAGCACTACCATTGTTCTTCCGGCGCAGTGATTAAACCACGCCAAAAACGGTTCTTGATCCGAACCCAATCATGGCCTGTTACTCAGCCACCGTGCTGTGCATAGCACAGCAACGCTAATAAGCCATTGGCACGATGTTGACATGTGCATTGGAAGTGATAATGATAATAAACATTCCAATGGCTATACGAGTAACGTGCCTGCGCATGGCGCATTCGTACATCGTATCTGAGTAAATCAATCTTAAGTATTCAGGAAGTAATTACAGCTGATGACATGCAGCTCATGAAGCCCAGACCGTGAAGTGGCTTGGATGATAAGTGAACATACGCGCATTCAACCATGTCGTCAATAACTGCACCGTAAATTGGTCCAATTCACTCATGCATTCCAGCCAAGTTGTGGGACTCATTCTTGGCACCTGGCCGCAGATGCGGGCTGTGACGAGCTACCGCTGACCCCACGCAGCTGCCGCTGACCCCACGCAGCTGCCGCTGATCCCACGCAGCTGCCACTGACCCCACGCAGCTGCCGCTGACCCCATGCAGCTGCCGCCCGCTCCGGCTCGCTCGCCTCGTGACTCCTTGAGGGGGATGCCCCCCCCCCCCCGACCATAACCCCGACACTGGAACACCAGCGGCGTGATCTGCATCAGACTGTGGAGCTGAACAGGCGTGCCAGTGCTGTTCGCATCTTATCCGGTCACCGCGACCGTCCTGCCACCTGTCGGCGCCGCCGCCGAGCCTCTGATCGCAAGATCAGCAACATCCGGCGCGCCCCGAACAGGATGAGCTGTCTGGCGAACATGGCCGCCGCTGCCGAGCGCCGTGCATGTGCGGCGTGTCGACACCGCTCACCTGTCACGGTGCCGGTCTGACCGGCAGCCGGCCCCCGCCGGGGCAGCAGCTGGTCGCTCAAGCATGCGCGACGCTTCTGCATCTGTCAGATCGAATGAAAGCAGCCGGGCGGAAAAACGATGGGTGTTGTCTTGCTGATGTTAATTTCGTGCTGAGCTGTCTGGCCTGGGAGAGGGTTCCTGGGAAAGCGTTGGAATGCATGCAGCACTACGCCACGCGTTGCACTGCACGTGTTGCCGCTTTTTGCAGGTTTGTTTATGAATCTGAAAGCGGCCCATAGCAGATATTGCAATGACTAGAATGTACTAATATGTACATCATAATCTCGCGGTGTTTTGTTACAACGTTGTCAGCAGGAGTTTGGCAGCATGTGCCTATATCGTCTCAAACTCGCATTCTGCAAGCGGGTGTTCCAGCACGCGCCAAAAGTTGGGAAGAGCATATCGATGTTTGTAGGGTAGATGCTGTCATGTGCAACGTTTCAGGCGTAACGTTTCATCCTGTTAAGGTCGGAAACTCGTTTCCATCCCGCGCCGCTATTTATTCTCTATTGTGTTTGAACGCTTTCTCGTCTGATTATCCCGAAATTGCTTTCAGCGGGCATGCTTGAAATATTACAAAAACGACATTTAGCACGAATTTCGAACGAGTCCTCAGCATTGTGGAGAATGCGCGCGTTGTCCATAACATGCAAGAATACACGTTAAAAGTACTGTTGAGGTTTCTACAAATGACTTGCCAACGCATATCGGTTGATTAAACCAGTAAGGTGGCACCGCCGGTTGATGGCACTGCCATATGGTGTACATATTGGATATTGGTTAATAAGGTTCTTCAACCGAAAAAGGTTAATTAACAGATTACATCCGTAATAGGATCACATTTGCTTTTGCATCAGCGAAGGGCAAAAAAATCCAAACCCCAATTATTGTATAATCGTCTCTGATTGTATCTATGGGAGAAGCCGCTTACCAGATCTCGCCGTGACGCAATGGTATGTTCTCAGCGTCACTGCTCTTGCCATTGTAGTAATCTGGTACCACATATAGACTTCAAATCTTCTTGGCTAATATGTAACTACACCACAGAAATGGTTTGGAGCCGCACGCGTATGCAACGCTACTTAAGTAGGCATTTACTAAATAAGCTATTAAAACCACATGTCGTCTGCGTTAAATTCATTATGCGTGTGAGCACTTCACCAGGTCTCAACGACGCCATTTTGCTGCTCATGAGAAAAATCACCTTTTGCTGACAGACACAGACGTAAGCCATGTTTGGGATCATGAAATATCAAGGTATCTATGTCCAGGACCGCGGTCGATATTTTCTGAAGGGGCAGGGCCAGCAGCCTCGTGAGCACGTATCACGCCGATTTTCAGCATTCTGTTGGGGGCCATCTATGGGGGAAAACAAAAAATTCGGGCTAAAAGGGGACCTGGGCCCTCTAAAACATGTCCTTCGCTGCGCCTTTGTTTACATCAGTACGCACAGTGTGTATGTATGCACACACACGCACTTGATATATACATATATATATATATATATATATATATATATATATATATATATATATATATAGTTATTACGTGTGTGTATACTTATATCCAAGGCCATTTTGAGTCTACCGTTGTCGATGGAACAGTCCGTTAAAAAGGTGTCACATCATTCCTCATCGGATAAGAATCAGACCTGCGGCAGTTTTCCATGCTTTTTTACCCTATTTAAAGGGTACTAAGGTAAAAGGGTAACGTAACGTAAAAGGGTAACTAAAAGGGTAAAGGGTACTTGTGACAGACCTGCGTTTGTTCGATGCCCAAAAAGTTCCGTAAGAAGTTAGTTTTGTCAGAAGTCAGTGCTCATCTGGTGCTCATGCTCTGAAGGTTTTGTCGGTGTTGTGGTCTGAAGTAATTTACCACAGCAATGAGCATGGCGGTCAGGGCGTAATGACAACAGAGCGCCTGCCGGCTGAACACCCGGCAAATTTCCCACAACCACTGATTAGTGGGTCGGCACGAACCTCTGCTGCTCCATAAGACTCTCAGGCTCTCGGCTCCTGAGCCTTCAGAGTAAGCCCTGACTTGATGCAATCCAGCCCAGAGGCGGCGCCACGAGGACACGGAGGGGGGGGAGTGTCCTCCGCTTCGGTGATTCGGAGATGCATCGCTACTTTTATGCTATTGCATGAAGAAAGTGGACCTTAAATGCTCCCTTTCTTCTCCAGTCCTCGCACTGTCCCCTGCCCAACCCTCGGTGGCCCTTGATCCAGCTTGAGCTCAAAACACCTTTGTCATCCCAGCACTATTTCTCACGACCCAAGCCGAGACAGCAGTCGCGTGAATGCAGGTAATGTCCTCCCGAAATAGCCAGACTCGGGGTCGTGACTCCACCGTTTCGACCCGCCTCACACTACCCCATAGGGTCAGTTGGGGTCAACCATGGGGTCAGTCAAGGGGTCAGTTAGGGTCACCTCTGCAGCAGCCTGGCAACCCAGAGGTCGCGCGGACCTGCAGCATACTCGCCCTGGCGCTGGCCGGGATCATCTGACCCGCCATTCAAAAATGGGCTTGAGGGCATGTACCCTTTTATTTGGTCAAAATGGTGTCCTGCCCCGCCATTCTCGACCGATCTCCCAAGGCACGTGGTTTTGCACCTTCTCGCTAAAGATGCGATTTCGTGTCCGATTGTATCTGGCTAGGTGCCCATTTGCTCCACCCATACAATCTCTACGACGTGGTTACACCCAGGGATGTGCCGTGGTCCGACGCAATGTCTGCAGATCTCCAAATGTCGTGCACAGCAATGCCTTGTACAGTTCAGGGGTTCACAGAACTGGGGCAGGTTTATCCGCAGGTGGACGCGCGCTCTCCGGGGATCTGTGCATGTGAAGTCTTCAGTAAGCAGAATGCACGCTTTAAAGCACGCCTCTTGTATCCAAAGCGGTCTCATATGTACCAGCGACGTGGGTGCACGTGGACCGTGGCTAACGGGTCCCAGCGTCGGCGCAGACGGCATGGACGGCACCGAGCGCCTGTATCGAGCACGGCTCTTCCAAGTCGGCGAGGACATTATAAACTGGGAGCCGTTATGCTGAAAATAATCGAGCTTCATTATACGAGGAGATACCAGTAAAGCGGCGTCATCGAGCCAGCACTCGCATTGGTGTTTGTTGAGCCATGTAGATTCCTGATCTGCCTGTCGCACAGATTCAAAACGTCGAGTTCCATCAACAAAACCTATTGGCGTTGATGACAGTGTTTAACCAGTATCTCATGGCATATATCATAGGTTCATTTAATTCATCATGAGGGGCCGTGACTGATGGGACCAAAAACCAGCAGATGAAGGCTTTCTGGTTTGCATTAGCAGGAGCTCAAGGCCTTTCTGGCTTATATTAGCTGAGCCCCGGACCTGAGGCAATGGGAGGTGTTTAGGGAGCCGTTTATCACTGTACAGAGTCACTAGGTAGGACAATGCTCACTGTCTTTAATTACATGGGTCTCAGATTATATCTTACTCGGACAGGAGCATTGCACACCGCACCGTCGTGAGCAGCTCGACAGCGCGACACCGGCAGACTGTCGGTGAGAGCCGCTGCTCGAGGCCCGACTGTCGGTGAGAGCCGCTGTTCGAGGCCCGACTGTCGGTGAGAGTTGCTGCTCGAGGCCCGACTGTCGGCGAGAGCCGCTGTTCGAGGCCCGACTGTCGGCGAGAGCCGCTGCTCGAGGCCCGACTGTCGGTGAGAGCCGCTGTTCGAGGCCCGACTGTCGGTGAGAGCCGCTGTTCGAGGCCCGACTGTCGGCGAGAGCCGCTGTTCGAGGCCCGACTGTCGGTGAGAGCCGCTGCTCGAGGCCCGACTGTCGGCAAGAGCCGCTGTTCGAGGCCCGACTGTCGGCGAGAACCGCTGTGCGAGGCCCGACTGTCGGTAAGAGCTGCTGTTCGAGGCCCGACTGTCGATGAGAGCCGCTGCTCGAGGCCCGACTGTCGGTGAGAGCCACTGTTCGAGGCTCGACTGTCGCCGGGAGCGCTGCTCGAGGCCCGACTGTCGGTGAGAGCCGCTGTTCGAGGCCCAACTGAGGCGGAGTCGTTCCGGCCTCGGGCCGTAGCTTGGATCCAGACCCCGGGCTGTCGGTCTAACGCATTAACGGGATATTAACCGCCGGTGGCAACGATTCCCTCGCGCAGTGGCGGATATAAGAGCCGCAATTCAACGTTCTAACCAGTTCCCAAAATCGCCTCGGGATTTTGCTTGGTTTTGCCGCGATGATTGCATTAAAGCACGTTTAGCCACCTAATAAAGGGTGTGTGCCACTAAAGGTGTGGCTTGAACACTGCTTAGATTTATTGGAAAAGCCAACAGCATGCCAATTTTGCCCGACTTTCTTTCTACCTCTTGGGAAGCTGATGACCTCGTTGATCCCCCCTCCCCCTGGATCCACCCCCACCCTCGCGTGCACGGGTAAGTGGCCCTGGCCCGTGCACACGCGTGCGCGCCGACACAGCTGTGTAGACATCAGAACGCTGCTGACAGCCGGGGATGACTCAATTTGGCCGAGGTGCAGGGAGGGGGGGGAGGGGGAGGCATCCGCACGCCGCAACTTATCGATCGTCTGGGCGCTGTGCGAACCAAGAACACCGATGACGCACCGGCACCGCTGCTGGTGCCGCACGGCGCAGCGGCGGCGCTCACAAGCCAGTGTCGGTGCGGGAACAGCTGAGAACGGTGGACAGTGACGTCTTGCACGTGCTCGTGCGGGACTGGCGAGGAAACGGCGCGAGGAATAGCCGCTGTACGACAGCTTTAGGAAGAAAAAGCTGCTGTATTACAGCTTTAGAAAGAAATAGCCGCTGCACTACAGCTCTAGAAAGAAATGGCCGCTGTACTACAGCGCTAGAAAGAAATAGCCGCTGCACTACAGCTTTAGAAAGAAATAGCCGCTGCACTACAGCTTTAGAAAGAAATAGCTTTGTTCTCTTATGCACCACACTGATAGTGTGAGAGTCCACATCTGAATGCATGTCTCATGCATACACATCTCATTACAATCACCGGTCTGCCCAGTCCATGTCGCATACAGCACCGCGCCACTTGAGCCGCTCTGGTCACCTCCAGGCGGGCGCACCGGCCGGCGCCTCTTCCCCGCCGATACCTCACGTCCCAGACATGCCGCGTCTGGCTCCAGACGAGACTCCGGACCGCGCGGCACACGCCGGAGACGGGCGCTCCGGCGCTATCACACGGCAGCTGACGGGCTGAGCGCGGCGGCCGTGTCGCGGCCGTCGGAGCGCAGCTGCGGCATGTGGGGCCGCTCGCCGGCCGGCCGACCGCGCCGCGCTGAGCCCGCTACCTTCCACGCTCCCACGGCTTAATGGAAAGGTCCGCGCCGCCGGCGGCGACGGCTGATTTGTTTTCAGCTATGTGGAAAGTCCGCCGCGCGCCGCGGCGGCCGGCCCGTTCTGGGCCGCTGCGTCACCCGCGGCGGCCCGCTTTTAATTGGGCCGGGCCGTTTCCGGGTCGAGCACGGCGGAACGGAGAGCGATCTCATTGGCCGTGGCTCACCCGCCCAGCCCGCGGTTTCGCGGCCGAACAAGCGGGCGAGCGAAACCACAGCGGAGGGCGGTGAAGCCGCGCCGGAAGCGCCGCCCGCCGCTGCGCCGACCGCCAGACTCGCGCCCGCCGTGTCACCATCGACCATCGCTCGGACGCACCTCAATAATGGATGGTCACGCCGGTGAATGGCAGCGGCGGCGGCCGGCCGGCCGCGTGCATTCATGCATTCCCCCTCCGCCGCCGCCGAGGATAAATGGCCGGTGGCCGCACAACTGGTAGCTGCGCATCCCCACGCGCGGACGGCGGCGCAGCAGATGAAAGAGCCGCTCACGAGCGGCCCTCATCGCCCGCGGTGGTGCTCGCCGAATGCCGGCCGCCCGCGCGGCTCGTAAGCGATGCGGACGCAGCGCGCGCGCCCCCCAGCGACCTATTTGCCTGGCGGGGGCCGGGCGACAGACCGCTGATGGCCTCCGATAACTGCCCGGGGCGGTGCCGGCCGACCCGCAGGAACATCGCCACTAACAACATCCGTCTCGCTGGGGGCACCGGCCGAGAGCCGCCGGGCGCGTCTCCACGTGGATGCGCATCATGCCGCGCGCTGATTGGTCACTGGTTTGAGAGACGCGCGGTGATTCGTGGACAGTACATATCCCACGTGGGGTACGCGGTTGCCTACGTGGGCGCTGTGATTGGCCACCACCCGTTGCTACTACTCCACGTGGGTTTTCTGCTATTGACTCGCGAACGGTAATGATGTGTCCTGTAACGGCAAGGTTCGCTGTGGCGTCGACGCAGGATCCTCTCCCTTTTTACGTTATGCATGTTTCCTGGATATTATTCCATAATGGGCGAAACCGGAGCAGACGCGTCGGCTAGGAGGCGGCTCGCGCAGCGCGCAGCTCGCAGCGCCGCCGCCGGCGCCGACCAGCCCACGGATGCGGTAGTGTGGTTTGAAATCAATAGGTGGCGCTGTAGAGCGTAAATGGGCGTATAAAACGTTATTGATTGCAGTGGGCAAGTAAACGTGTTGGGCAAATCGGTTAGCTGTTGAGCGGGTGCGGCGCGCGGCGGCGGCGCGCGGTCGACAGACGCGCGCGAGCTGCCGGCACGTGCGAGTGCGGCGCGGCGGCGGCGGCGGCGAAGTTGGCGCACGCCGAGCGCGGCGGGCGGCCGGGTGCGGAGAGTGGTGCACGTGGGATGCGGGCCGGTGGAGCATGTTTCCAGGCATGAACCCAGCGGCTGCGGCGGCGGCGGCGGCGCGGCATACGGTGAGTTGGGGAAACGCGTGAAACTGCTTGTGATGGCGTTCGGGAGACGGACAGGCGTGGTGAAAGGTGGTGAATATTGGGGCGCCGGTGACTTGTGAATGTCCGCTGTGTGTTGCTGCGTGAGTTTTGTTAGGACGTTTGTGGAGAATATGAGATGTTGGTGCTTCGTTGCAAATTTCTAATGATGGCTACTTCTAGTTCAAGGCTTGATTGTCATTGGAGCTGCTTTGTTTCAATATAGCGGGTGGTTTGGAGCAGTTTGAGCGCCATAGATGAATTGTTAATTATGTGCAATTATCTTACCGAGTTAACATCAAAGTCAAAGCCGTGCTCTACGAAACAATCAGCATTTCCTTGGTGGGAGACCCTAGCATCAATGCGCTGGATGTCGATCTGAGGTCAGTTGCGGTATCGCGAACTCTGAGCTCCTCAGATTTATTTCTACTGTCTTGTGCATATTATTTAAAGGTGATGGCTACAACCTTCCATAGACATGACTAGAGTCCAGCATTTCGAAGGTCATGGTCAATTAATTATGCATTCCGGGAGAGAACCTACGGGGGCAAGCCACACGGCTCATGTGATGGAGTGGAGTCTTGAAATTATTAGTAGCGCATGATGTCGCACTAGTTTCCCCTCCCCCCTCCCCAACGCTCATAATGCTCGTGTAAAAACGTCATGAAAGTCTGGAGACCAGTGATGTCCCTGTCGCAACACATGGTTGCGAGAGATGCTAACCGCTAATGCCACAGGCGCACCCAGAGGGGCCCCACATGCAAGGGGTGAAGACTGTTTCTAGGAGAAGTCAAGTCAGTCGCAGTTGACTAGTCACTGTGGTTTATCTATCTCAGTGTCGGTGTGACAGGAGGGGGCGGGGGGGCTATTTATGAAGGACTTCTGGATTGTTCTCAGCGCTACCGATAAGGACTGATTCTGTCCAATCGTCTAGGGCTTACCTGAGGCTTAAGCAGCGTTTGAATCATGCCACATGCCTGTTCAGCCATTTCGAGTGGATACGCTCTGTCCCGGACAGACGCTCCTGGCCTCGTGGCCTGTTGCAGCGCTTGTGACCGGTCCCGAACGTGACGGGTCCCGCTCGTGACGGTCTCTTTCGTTACGGATTCCGCTCGTGACGGGTCCCGCTCGTGACGGTCTCTTTCGTTACGGGTTCCGCTCGTGATGGGTCCCGGTCGTGACGGGTCCCGGTCATGATGGGTCCCGCTCGTGACGGGTCCCGCTCGTGATGGGTCTCGGTCGTGACGGGTCCCGCTCGTGACGGGTCCCGGTCGTGACGGGTCCCGGTCGTGACGGGTCCCCTGCAAAGCGACGCCTCCGTCGGCTTCCTCTGTTGTACCACGCAAGGCATTGTGTAGAGGCCCATTCCCGTGGCTGACACGTCATTTGCGGTGCCGATCGGGCGTCCATTTGACCGGGTATTTCAATGGACGTAGCCACGGACCTCTTGGTGGCATTATGAGGACTTTTGAGGGCTCTTCGTGTCACCGGTGTCCATTGGTCTCCAACCAGAACGTCGGATTGGGTGGTTTGCGGGATTGGAGACGTCCGGTTCTATCTTGATGTGGCTGATGTACCTTGTCTATATGTACTTGAGAATAATGAAATCGTAATGCATGGATAGGCGGGGGTTTGCTGCTTTATCTTCGCATTAGCCATGCCCTGAAGTGACACCCGGCGTGGCATATTATAGATCATGTGTCTGTACATCCGCCCCCAGTAAGATCCTTGCGGCGGTCGCCCCCGCCGTCCTGAAATCGGGTCAGCTATAGGTGCCGATGTGCTGGATACTCCCGTCAGGTAATGTGTGCCAGGGGCCGGTAGGAGCTTTGTAAGACAATGGGTCAGTTTGTTTTAGATGTTTGCTGACTATACAGGCGTTGCTAGCTGGTCATGCACTGCCCTCTCGAGACAAACATGGTGCGGTAAGTAAGCAACGGGCCATATTAATGACAGCAAGTAGCGCTACCCGCAGCGAAACGACCACATCGGCTGCTCTTTTAAAGCACCTGAGCAAAGCCGAGGACCATTACCGAACGGGTGCAAGAGGTTCATTACCGAACGGGTGCAGGAGGTTTGTTACCGAACGGGTGCAGGAGGTTTAGTACCGAACGGGGTGCAGGAGGCTTAGTACCGACGAGTGCAGGAGGACCTACGGAACGGGTGGCAGACTAGGAGCTATCCGTGATATCCCAGCTGAGCTATCAGGAACCGTTCAGTCTGCCTCACGGCCCAGTCACTGTTAGTCGACACCCAGGATCACCCCACCCACCCCTGTCTGGCCCCCCCCCACCCCCCCCAGTGACCGCTGGAAGGCCTGACCTGAGCGCGGGGCTGGCTGGCCAACGGGTCGAGGCGCTAGAGTGGCGACTTACCGGCGGCTGAGTCCTCACCCGCCTTCCTGCCCCGACTTCGCCACACAACCAACGTCATCGCCCCGCACGTGTCCCCTCCATCGGCCGGCGAGGCCCTCATGTGTCCCTCCATCAGCCGGCGAGGCCCTCATGTGTCCCTCCATCAGCCGTGAGGCCCTCATTTGTCCCTCCATCAGCCGGCGAGGCCCTCATGTGGTCCCTCCATCAGCCGGCGAGGCCCTCATGTGTCCCTCCATCGGCCGCGAGGCCCTCATGTGTCCCTCCATCAGCCGGCGAGTGGCCCTCATGTGTCCCTCCATCAGACGGCGAGGCCCTCATGTGTCCCTCCATCAGTCGGCGAGGCCCTCATGTGTCCCTCCATCAGATGGCGAGGCCCTCATGTGTCCCTCCATCAGTCGGCGAGGCCCTCATGTGTCCCTCCATCAGTCGGCGAGGCCCTCATGTGTCCCTCCATCAGCCGGCGAGGCCCTCATGTGTCCCTCCATCAGCCGGCGAGGCCCTCATGTGTCCCTCCATCAGATGGCGAGGCCCTCATTCCGGCCGAACCTCCTCTGTCCTCTGCAGTCCGCCTAATCCACCCCCCCCCCCCCCCTTCCTAATGGCTCATTAATAAACCCGGCGTGGGGCCCACACCTTAGGAGGGGTTGGTACCTCGGAGTCGAGCTGGGGTGGGTGGGTGGGATGGGGGGGGGGGGGTTACCTAGCCGCCGTGGATGGTCGAGTCGGATCGCTAATTGCTCACGAGTGTACACGCGGGAGCGGCCGTGATTAAATGGGCGCTAATTAGACGCAGTACGGCTCCAGAGACGGATCAAAGCGGGGGCCGAGAAGGAGGGTGGGGGAGGAAGAGGGGGGGGGGGCGTTGTGCACCCGCTGCCGCGGGTCGTCCATCCAGTGGTGTGCACAGGAGGGGGGGGGGGGGGGGCATGGCCACATGCACGCCTCCGAACGAAGCACGGCGATCACCTGCACCCCGCCCACAGTTCGGTCGCCCTTACGCCTCCCCTTCTGTGGATGCTGCATCCGCCCCTGACGACGCGCGGCGGGCAGATGTTCCGAGACCACAAGGGCGTGCGAGCTTGCGCCGTATTATTCATCGTGACTCACTGCTTTTTTCTGTGGCGCTGGCCGCCTCGGTTATCAGAGGCAGCACTGGTTTGTAAGGTCATGGAGGTCTCGCGCGCTTCATCGTGGCGTGCCCTGCGGTAGCTATTCAATGAGCTAACAACATGCAAGACGCAAAGAGGTCTCATTAAGGCAGACCAGCCTTTCCAGGCGTGGGCTAGCACCAATGCATAACGAATGCCCCATTTCTTGCTGATGCCCGTCGGGTGTTGATAGCATGACTTGCGCCGCTTGCTTGTTCGTAATCGCCGCAGTAATTAGGTTTCATGCAGACCCGCAGGCCATTACTGTTCACGGTTACCGCGTCTGTCATCTGAACGGGATCGCTGCGGTCAAAGGCGCAGAACGGCAGATCCAAGCCGCAAAAGGTCTTTCGACTTGACTGCGATATGGCACGCTGCAGGGGTAAAACCTTGTCTCATTACGCAGCTGTGGGCGATTGATCAAGATCATGAATGTGCGTCATTGACCAGTTTCCTCTCCCGTCGTGTTTTCCCTGTGCTGGAGGCTGGGATACCCGCTTGCCATGTTACTCGCAAGCCATATAGCTGGCTTGCAATCTGATTTGACATTTGATTTCTATTACGGCCTCCCTGCCCGACACCCAACCGCGTATCCAAGGGGCGGTTGATACCAATTTGGCGTCTAGTGGCGAAAGGATACTGATGCTTTATGAATTCAAAGCAAAGGTGAAGGTCATAAGAAGACGTCTTTTACGGGCGAAATTGGAGGCAGCAAAATCCCCATCTTGTAAAAATTGCTGGACATGTCCGCCCCCAGTTCCCCGCCCCCAGTCCCCGCCCCCAGTGGTCACATTCATGTCCTTTGATATGATTTAGATCATGCTAAGATCGGAGTATGGTTGTGGGTCCCACTACAATCGTTGTTGTCGAGTAAGGACTCTTTCAACGGGAATGGCTCAAACCAGCAAGCAGCAGATTTGGACCTGAGGTTCCCATGCGGACGGGACCCACTCCGGCTGGTCGATCTAGATCCATCGGGTCACTCAGTGGGCCCATTCCGCCTGGTCGCTCCAGATCCATTGGGCCGCTCAGCGTATCCGCTCCGGCTGGTCGGTCCAGATCCACCGGGTTACCCACGCACTCGGATCGATTCGTCTGCCGAGCTGTCTGTGGCTCCGCGGGAAGCCGGCTAACGGTGGCCAACAGATGACCTCGGCTGGACGCCTGCGGGGCTTGACCTGGTGCCGCAGTGGCAGGTGGGGAGGGGAGGGGGTCGAGCCGCACTGCTGGGGTTTCGTCTCCCCACCCCTTTGCTTCCCTTCCTCCTCCAGACAGACAGGCTGGGACAGCTGCGCCTGTATCTGCGTCGCATCCTTTTACCGGTGTGTGCGCCAGGCGAGAGCGTGCGGCAGCGAGAAAGGTCGTGAAGGGGCGACGATGGGGAGTGATGGCCTGACAGGGCCGGCCGCCCTCGGAGAGTGTTGGAAAAACGACGCTGTCGTGACCTTTGAGTGTACATATTGTTGAAGAAGCTGAAGAGCCCGCCGATAGCAGACTCGTGTGACATCCGGGTCACGAGAGCCAACAAAGCGAGGCTGGGTGGATTTCATCACCTGCTCTTCGAGTGCATATGCCGTCATATCTTACTCGGACAACTTCTCCGAACAATGTCCCTCAGCCTCCCCCTTGCCCCGCCCCCCCCCCCCCCCCTCCACCGGTCACTCTCGAGTACCCTTTCAGAAAGCCGCCGGGGCTTAACAGGTCTGCCGCTTGGTCGGTGACGCACTCAATGATAGCCCCCCTCCCCTCTCCCCCCCCCCCCCGCCCGGTCGTCGGCGGCCGATGAGGGGCTTCGCCGTCCCTCCGACCGGCCGCGGCGGCGGCTCGGGGCAGGGGCGGGGTCATGACCTCTTGCCGACCTTTGCAGGCGGCCCCCGGCCAGCCCGGCCAGCCGTTCAAGTTCACTGTGTCGGACTCGTGCGACCGCAATCAAGGAGGAGTTCTCGTTCTGCAGGCGCAGTACCACAAGTGAGTGGACGCTGTCAGCTGGCGTGTCGGCGGCTCGTGGAGCGCCGACCACGCCCACTACGACCGCCCGCCGCCACAATGGGACGGCAAATGGGGTGTTGACGCCGGCGCGCGCTTTCAACAGGTTCGACGGACAAGTGCTGCTTTATCATGTAGCGCTACTCGCACGCCGGGAAAGTGCACGATGCTGATAATTGCGAGGGCCGCGGTATGTCCGCGGGCGTAACTGCACTTCACTGCCGGCGCGGCCGGCGCGGTGGGAAACCCTCGAATGACTGGCACATTGTCGTGCGATGCGGTGCACTAGTGCCCGTTTTTGCCGTCGCTTGACCGCCTCACGGGCTCGCCTAATGCAGGTCGTGATGTCCATCGCAGACGAGGGACTCGGTCAAGCGAAAAGTGGTGTAAACCAGTTTGGTTGTCGGCCAGGCAACCAACACGGGCAAACGATTTCGTATTTCTTTATAACACATTATTGAATGAATAACCGTGCACTTTAACGTGCTACAGATGTTGGAAAATTATGGATATATCATTCAAACGATCAAGTTTATGCCGTCGCTAAGGAGTTTCACAAGTTACACTTGTAGAGCGTATTTTTTTTTTCAGGGCGAATGGTCTGAAACTGACAGCAAGCCATAAAGGAAGGAGGCAGCAAAGTGCGGGCGCGGCGGGCCAATTAGTCAAAACTTCACATATCTCGTCGGGCCAAATAAGCTGAGCATTGTAAGCAATGCCAGTCACGACTAAAGCACTGAATAAGCGCGTGAATAGGGAAAACAGTATACTGCATGAGGAAGGGCTAAATTAGCGAACAATTGATAACTGCTGGACATTTATAATGCGTCCGATCACTGTTTAAAGACATCATTTGCCCCTTTGCAAATAGGCGAAACTGCAGATAACTTGCTGCTGTAGAAAACAGCTGTTAGTGAGGCTACTTCGAGCTGGAATGTTGAGAAGAGGAATGGCATTGGGGAAAGATCTTGTCGACTTCCACCGAAGTCGAACACCGAGTCATTTTCAACAAATTTTGAACAACGTGCTGAACATGTTTCACAACAGAGTGTGATGAACAATTTTAAATGCAATTCAGTTGCTGTTTTGAGGGAAGACTTGAACAAAGAGATCCCACCAGTAACCGGTGTTTGGCTATTAGTTTAGACTCAATGAAAGGTCGGGGGATACTTAAACTGATGGTGATTACGGGCTCTTGGCCAGTGCACTAAATCTTTTAAGGATTCATGCCATTTCAGCAGGTGAAATAATTGAAAGCATGCTTTTGAGGCTTTGATGTATGGTGAAATGTGGTGACCTGTTCTGAAGGATTTTAGAAAGAGAAAAAATTGTGAATTTTACACTGGGAGTCAAATCGGTCACTCTGCGGCCACACCACCAACATGCAAATTGTTGTCGGCGCGGACAAAACTCTGACATTGTTTGCATTTGATCCCACCGATGCTGAGTGACTAGCCTGACCCGAGTGGCGAACCTACGGCCGGCTCTCAGACGGCGTGGGTCCCCCGCCGGCCGGCCGGACCCTCCAGCGCCAGACGACCAAGTGAAGCTCTCTCAGGCAACGCGACCCAGCAGCTGAACGCTTCAGTTCTGCTTGATCGCTGCGATACTGCGCCGAATGCAGACAGCTGCTCGCTTCTGGCAGCCGAGAGGGTATCCCTCCCCTCCCCCTTCCCCCGAGCGTCATTAATTGGCTCGTGGTTGGCGCACGAGATACCAGCGCTCATCGAAGCGAGCCGCCTCGGGACCAGCGCTCGTCGAAGCGAGCCACCCCGGGACCAGCGCTCATTGAAGCGAGCCGTCTCGCGACCAGCTCATCGATGGAGCCGACCGCTCCCCCACTGTAGTCGCCGGGCACACATCCGTACCACGCACGTGCCGCCGCACGCGCCGCATGGGCTAATGTTCGCCATAGCACGTGCACGCGCGTGCGCACCAGCTGATTACGTCACTAATTACCGGTCGACCGGAGGCGGCGGCGACAGCCGCCGTATCGACCGCGTATATTATCGTCACGATTGACCTAAGCGGCGACAGGACGCTTTGTTTGACCAACTGGTCTGTGAGCGCCGCCGGCGTGCGCCGCGCGCCGCGTCACCACCCGCCGTGTCTGCCCCCCGGCATACCTGCGCGAGGACCGCCGGGGGGTGCCGCCCGCGCGCCGCGTCACCACCCGTCGTGTCTGCCCCCCGGCATACCTGCGCGAGGACCGCCGCGGGGGGTGCCGCCCGCGCGCCGCGTCCGTCGCTCGAGCTGTGGGTTTAGCAGCGTCTGTCCCGGCGCCCGGCGGGTCCGTTAATCGCGGGAAAACGTGCACTCGACAACGCAGACTTCCCGGAGGCGTCTGGCACGGGGCGGTTATTGGCTACCGCCCTGGGCTAGTGGGAGGGGTAGGGGAGGGGCGTGGCTTGGTCGTTTGTTGCTTTGAGTGTGGAGAAATATATCTCACACCTTGTCGGGATCAAACTGACCGGCAAACTGATAACGTATAGGCGCCACGTGACCCAAGAAGCTACTGTGGTTAGTCAGTTATCCCCATCATCTCCGAAGGTTCTGTTCTATCATCCATGATGGGACAGAACGTCTCCATCATAAACGTTCCGTTCCCCGCGATCTACTGCCTTCTGCTGAACCGCAATAACCGACCATAGTCGCTATTTTTCCTTCTGTATCTGAATACTCTTTTCTACCACAGTCATGGTAAACAAGGCCTTCTCTAAGCTGTTCCACCCAGTCTGCACAGCCTCGGACCAAACGGCGGTCCCACGCGGCCATCAGCGATAAACCACCGCCTGTCCTGCCCCGGCCCCACACCGGCCGTCACTGAGGCCTGCCCGGCCGCCGCCACTGAGGCCCACACCGGCCGCCGCCACTGAGGCCCCTCACCGGTCGCCACCACTGAGACCTGCCCGGCCGCCGCCACCGTGGCCTGCCCGGCCGCTGCTGAGGCCTGCCCGGCCGCCTCTGAGGCCTGCCCGGCCGCCGCCACTGAGGCTTGCCCGGCCGCCGCTGAGGCCTGCCCGGCCGCCGCCACTGATGCCTGCCCGGCCGCCGCCACCACCGTCGGGGCGAGATGCACCGCCGCCGCCGCCTGCTGCGGCGTCCCAGCTGTGGCCGCCCGGGTCAGGCGGCATAGGGACGGCCCTCCTGTCGAGGGCAAGGGGAGGGGTGCGGTCGAGGCGGGATGAGTCGGTGGATTCCGGAACAGGTGGAACTGACGACAGCTCTGGGCAGGGGGCCACGGGCAAGAGTAGATCCAGAACTGGACCGGAACCACAGTCAGGGGCAGAGTCAGGACTGTACAAGGGCCACGGACAAGGGCAGATTCAGAACGCTCCTTTGGGTGACAGTCTCCGGATTAGGGGGAGGGGCAATTAAATAGTGTTGTGATTTGCAAAAAGGCATCTAGTTGTGCCTTTTGTGGAAATAAGTGGAAAGTCACAGCAAAGCGCGAATATGAGTTTGCATGTGGTGACTCCAGCCTGTCGTCCCTGTGGCCGCCCGCTGTGTCGCCCCTGTCACCGCCCTCTGTGTCGCCCCTGCGGCCGTCCACTGTGTCGCCCCTGTGGCCACCCTCTGTGTCGCCTCTGTGGATACCCGCTGTGTCGCCCCTGCGGCCGTCCACTGTGTTGCCTCAGTGGCTGCCCGCTGTGTCGCCCCTGCGGCTATCCACTGTGTCGCCCCTGTTGCCACCCGCTGTGTCGCCTCTATGGCTGCCCGCTGTGTCGTCCCTGCGGCCATCCGCTGTGTCGCCCGCTGTATGGCCCCTGTGGCCTCCCGCTGTGTCGCCCGCTGTATCGCCCCTGTGGCCGCCCGCTGTGTCGCCCGCTGTGTCGCCCCTGTGTCCGCCCGCTGTGTCTCCCGCTGGCCCGCGTCGCCAGGCCTGCTCAGCTATGAGCGGCCCGTGTAACCGATCCGTCCGTCAATACCGTCAATATTTGAGAGCCATATTTGCGCTGAATAAACTACGGGCGTGCGTTTTTGCAGGCAGGCCGGCTGCCGCTGCCTGCCTGCCTGTCTGCCGGTACTCCTCCGTGATTGGTCGGTTGGGGAGAGGGCTGCCAGCTTCACCAGCGTTTAGATGCTTAGGTTTCGGCTGCCGCTTCTGCAGCGTCGCGGTTGCGTTATTGGCGCGCGTGTCACTAGCACTTGCAGATTGCGGGAATCCATGCGTAGTGGCAACGCGCACCGGAGACTGAAAGGAAGCAGGCATTGGTCATTTCTGATTTCACTAAAATCAGAATTCACCCGCACGTTCGGCTCAAACAGCGACGCCCCGACGCTGCCTCCCCCCCCCCTTCCCCCCGTCGTTTGTTCCTGTCAACGCCCCTGCGCTGGGGCGGGGGACAGGCGCGGCGGACGGGCTGTATTCATGCGGTCGGCGGCATAAAAGAAACGGACGCCGCGCGGCTCCTGATTAATTGCTGTTCGTGCCGACGGCGTCGCAGGGTATCGCCAGCCCCTCGGCTTTGTTCGGGCCGACCCATCGTTTGCTTTTGTTGGGAGTGCGGAGCTGGCGGTGGCCCAATACACAGGCCGCGCGCAGCCCGAGCGGCGCGAGCAGCCGTCAATGGCGCTATGGGCGGGCCGGCTGCTATTGATGCGAGCCCCGGCTGACGCCCGGGAGCGGGGTGCAGTCGCGCTCTGACAGGTGCTTGACCAGTAACCGTCGCTGGGCCGGCGGCCCCCTGACTCGGACCCAAACTCTAGAGGGCCAGTTGGGCTGTTTTGGGGTGTGGTGTTCGCACGCATGGATGGCATCAGGCGGCAGAGTGGACCTGACTCAATCTGTGTGAAATGCACCTAACTACGCCCGCGCGCTGCCGGAGTAACACGGCTTGATGTTAAGCTTCGAGTCATTCGTGCTTATTTGCATTAGATGCACATGTATTATGCTTCGAACCCACGTCCATTTAACACGTATTGCCACGAATAGAGCATTCAAGCATGGCTCACCACTTGTCAAAGTCGACCACACATATTGCCGGCGAGAGGGATGACACTTAACGGTTTTAACATCCCACCGAGAACTTATCAAGCACCAGCCGCCACCTCTGCACTCAGCGCCTGAGCCGACCGCCCGGCCCACCACCGCGGACCGGAACAGCCGCCTCCCTCCCGCCCGAACTCATCGGAAAGTTCGGCGCCCATTACGCGCAGTCGGGCGGCTGCGTCTGCCGCGGCCGCCGCGGCCGGCCCGCCCGGCCCCGCCACACCCCGAGCGGCCGCCGCCGCGTGAGACTCCTCCGACTTATCCCCCCCCCTCCCGGAGCTGCGCTGAGCTGCACGGCTCTTGAGAGCCCGCTCGGCCCGGCCGGGCCCGGCTGTCATTCGCAGAGTCGGCGGGGCGCGCCCGAGCTCCCGAGCTCCCGAGCGCTCGAGCTCCCGAGCTTCCGAGCGCTCGAGCTCCCGAGCGCCCGAGCTCCCGAGCTCCCTAGCGCCCGAACGCCCGAGCTCCCGAACGCCCGAGCGCCCGAACGCCCGAGCTCCTGAGCGCCCGAGCTCCCGAACGCCCGAGCGCCCGAACGCCCGAGCTCCTGAGCGCCCGAGCTCCCGAGCGCCCGAGCTCCCGAACGCCCGAGCTCCCGAGCGCTCGAGCTCCCGAGCTCCCGAGCGCCCGAGCTCCCGAGCGCCCGGGCTCCCCGCCCCGCCGCGCTCTGCCGTCTGACGAGTGACGGCGAGCATCATCCGGTCGTGTCGGGCTGGTGTTGGGTCCAATACACGAGGTGGCACGTACTGTCTCCTGGTCCGTCATCAGGCGGGCTCGATCCGGCTTCCTCCAATCCGTGCAGTCCCCTGCCAGCCTTCCTCTGTCCGTGCAGTCCCCTGCTAGCCTTCCTCAGTCCGTGCAGTCCCTGCTGGCCCTCCTCCAGTCCGTGCAGTCCCTGCTGACCCTGTCCCCCGTCCGTGCAGTCTCTGCCAACCCCTCCCCAGTCCGTTTGGTCCCCTGCTAGCCCTTTCCCAGTCCGTGCAGTCCCCTGCCAGCCCTGCCCAGTCCGTGCAGTCCCCTGCTAGCCCTGCCCCAGTCTCACTTTCGCGCTTCGCCTCGGCTCGAAGCCGAGAAGCTCTCTCTCGTTCCAGCTTCGGCGGCGTCCGCTCGCGCGCCGCCCAGAGCTCGTTCGTCTCCGGTGCGCTCGTCGGGCCCTCCCCAGGGTGGCCCTGCTGAGGGCCCTCGAGCTCTCGTTCCGCCGCCGCCGGGCGCGGCGGGGAGGGGAAGGTCTCATCGTTCACGGCCGGCCGCGCCGCCGCCGCTCCCGATAACGACACGGCCTGTCGGTCGGCGATGATTTTCCGGCATCTGAGCACCTCGGTATCGACCGCGGCTCCCTCTTCCGGCCGCATCTCATTGGCGCTCCCCTCCCCCGCCGCCGCCGCCGCCGCCGCCGCCGCCGCCGACACCGCGCGCGGCGTTTTTCATCGACCACGCGCTCCGCGCGTCCGACGCGTCGACCGCGTCCAAGGGTTAACCGAGGACGGACCTCAGTATTAATTGAGCGCGTGGAGCGACGGGCACGGCACGCACCACACCCCTAGGGACCGCGCCGGGAGGGGCGGGCAGCATGAAAATTACAGCGGCAGGATAATTTGTTTACGGCGCAAATGATTGCAGCCGAGCCGGCACGCTATTGTCGTCACCATTGTTGTGAATAATTGAGAGCGCGGAGGACGGGCCCGGCGGCACGGCTGCGTCGTAATGGCCGGCTAAAGTTACCCACACCAGATTTGCCGCGGCAATGGCGGCGCGCACGTGCGTCGGATTAAGCGCACTGGCGCGTGATCACAACGGCTGTGCGCCGAACTCCACCCCTTGGGAATGGGAGGGGGGGGGGGAGGCTAGGCCGCCAATCCCCGTCACCCATCCGCTCCGTGTCCTTCCGCTCTGGGGACTCCCAGCGGCTGCGAGGGCCCCCACGCGGGGAGGCAATACAGAGATGGGCGTCATGCAAGGCAGAGGACAAATGACTGGGTACAGGCACGGCGCGCTGCCCGCTCGCCAAACACGAACCTGCCGGCCGCTATTTCGGCCGGTGATGGACGGGCCGGAAGCAGGGTGGCGCAATGGCCGTGTGTTTGCCGACGCGGATTAGCTCTGCCCGTGTCAATAATGAGGGCGGAAGCAGCGAAGCGGCGCCGGGGCTCCCGACCGACGGCGCCCAACGAAGCCGACAAGTTCGCCGCCAGATGGTGCTGATGGCGCGCGCGGGCGGCTGCTGTTTTCCGGCGAGTGGTGAAGGCTCGCCCGCCGCCAGAGACGGAAAAACAGAGGGAGGAGCGCGGCGAATGCCAGATGACCGGGGCCGTTTTTCTTGCGGCGTAGGATAAGATCCAGATTAAGCTGAAGAATTCTGTGGCCAACTCAGGTCCGAAGGGACGTTGACTTTTCTGAGGAATCTTGGAGAGGAGAATGGAAGTCGAATACCGCCCAGACATAATGGGAAGATGGGTAGTGCGATTGAGGCGAGATATCCATGAAGTGCGTCCACCATTTTGGTGCTCCTTTGAACAGGTCCCCTCCGTCATGGAAAGAAAGGCAGTCGAGCGCGAACGATAAGGTGAATTGAATATGTGCGAGTGAATCCTTGTTCCATTCAGATGTTAGATGACCATAAATGTTTCTATCAGCCTCATCGGGCCTCCCATTATTGTATTTTCAGTTATATCGCGGGTTAATGATGGGGTCTACGGTTGTGCCGGTGGTAACCGCACGGCGGCCATATGCCTTGGTTTTGTGGTGTGATGGGCCTTTTACAATAGGCCATCCCACCTAACCAATTCCTTGATAACTTCGGCAGTCCATGCTCGAGGGGTGGAAGATTTGTGACCAATCGATTTATTGGCACCCTCCAGTTAAAGAATTGCCCAAACCAGCCACAGTCACCATTCCCTTTATCACATTTGCGCAATTACTTTTGCACCCTCTCCCTTCCTCTACTCGGCCCATCCTAATGATTAATTTCGTCATCGGTTTACTATTTCTCTTCCGACAGGGGTTCAGTCTCCCCTCCCGCCGCCGTCTGCCCCTCCATCCTCCCCTCTAAATCAATTGCGCGGACAGCCTTGAGAGGCCCTGATTAACTATTTTTCCCTGTATGTGCAAAGTTTTGTCCCGCATCCCTCCCTCGTCAACCCTCGTCAAAATCGCGCAATCTTCCCCATCTCCCCCTCACGCTGAGTAGGCTTTCCTCGCCTGTAAAGCGAATGGGAGAATAACGGCGTTGGTTGGGCTGCACCAACGCGTCCCAGTGGCGCCACCAGCGTGGCATACGCGAACATGACGAGCACGCGACGAACACGGACGCTCTGCCCGATACCCACCCGCCTTCAGCGCACCACGCCGCGTTGTGCTCGGACCGCTTCGAAAGTGCCGGCGAGCTGTCTCCCCGTGGCAGAGCTGCGTTTGACTGTCGCGCGCGACACTCTGGTTTTAATTGGCAACACCCACACAGCCCGCCATTTCATTGATCTTTGTGTGAGCCGCGCGAGGCCGCCCGTCGGGCACCTCCATTGTGAAGAGACGGCGCCGCGCGCACGCAAGGCGGTGATTTCATTCATTGTGAGCTACCACCGGCGATCCCATCTCGGTAATGGGCGCCCCTGTCAGTCAAACGCCTTTGTTGAGTCTAGTCCGCGTTTGAACTGATTGCATCCTCTTTCCGCAGCCTCAAGCTGGAATGCGAGAAGCTTGCCAGCGAGAAAATCGAAATCCAGCGCCATTACGTGATGGTAAGTGTTTGTTCGCGTGTCGTCGTTGTGGGGTGTTCCGAGGGCTCCAAGGAAGGGAGGGGGGCGCAGTGGGGAAGCCCTGATGCCGACCGCGTCGCTGCGTGATCAATCGTGCTGACAGGCGTCTCGCGCTCCAGACACGCGCGCCGTGTACCAGCCGCTAACATAGGCGACAACTAAGGCAGGCGCAATCCAAGCACGTGTTGTCGGCAAGCAATATGCATGTGATGCCGTTGAAGATTCCTGTCGTGATAGATGAATTGCAAGTATGTTGAAAGCAGCCATTTCCCTCAGATTTGTATGCATTGTTTGATATAATACGCATACAAAATATATTTGAGAAGCATTGTCAGCGGTCTCTGAGATCCAGGTGTCGAAGGCATTTCGGTGACTGGTGCACCATTGAGAAAACACCCTTTTGGCTGCCAAGATGCTACAAATTTACTAAATTTGAGGTGCGTTTCGTCTTGCTTCGTGTGTTCCGTGACCCACGTCGCACGCGTGTTCGAATGTATGCTGGCGTCGACCCAGGACAATGGTATCGCAAACACTCACGGAGTCAGCTGCTCGCCAACTCGCCTTCCGTGTTAGTAAAAATCTCGCCCCCCCCCCCCCCTACACTGACCCCCGGGGGGACCTGATCCGGCCACCGGAGGAGGCTTTGACGGCAGAAGCGAGGCCGAGTGATGCCCTGGATGAACCCAGACGCTGATCTGTGGGAATGGCTGCCGTCATATCACTCATCCAGCTTACTTTGATGGCCTGTTTTGATTCGGAAAAGACGTGCATGCCTCATTCATATCGTTGCTGATTTAGAAAGCTCTCTGGGCGTATTAATCGCTGTCGGCTTGTGCTGTTGATTGGATCATCATCAGGCCGTGCTTGTGCAGACGACGAGACAGTCAATATTTCTCTGTCGTTATTCTTGCAGCGTAGATACTACACACACTATTTGTGTGTGCCACAAGCGTATTTGCATGTCCTGTTTGTACTTCGAACGTCCTATTTCCTTTGGATAGACGGGATGATTTGTCTTTTTTCTCTCTCTCTCTCTCTCTCTCTCTCTCTCTCTCTCTCTCTCTCCTCTATCTTCTCTCTCTCTCTCTCTCTCTTCTCTCTCTCTCTCTCTCTCTCTCTCTCTCTCTCTCTCTCTCTCTCTCTCTCTCTCCTCTCTCTCTCTCTCTCTATCTCTATCCTCTCTCTCTCTCTCTCTCTCTCTCTCTCTCTCTCTCTCTCTCTCTCTCTCTCTCTCTCTCCTCTCTCTCTCTCTCTCTCTCTATATCTCTCTCTCTCTCTCTCTCTCTCTGCTCGCTCTCTCTTCTCCCATCTCTCTTTCCCGTCTTCGTCCTTTCCTTCATTCCTCATTCCCTCTCTCATGTGAGGTCATGAACCCCTCACTTTTAGTCTATGGCGGCGGCCCGAACAGTGGCAGCATACACGGCAGCCAGCACTCCCGCCGCTGTGCTGGGCCGATGAAATACACTCTCAGTGACAATGAGCAGCTTTGTGGGCCAAAAACAACAGCAGACGGGACCTGGGCAAAGAGGCGCATGTGCTCTATGCAGGTTGTCTTTGCTTGGCGTAAGGCGGGCACTTCAGCACAGGATGGCAATCTTGTGCCGTAAGTTAAAAAAAAAACGAGTTCCAAGGTACGGAATACAAATATTGCTGTCAAAGTCCCTTTGCGATGTACCCTGGGAGTTCATCGTGTGTCTACTGAAACAAGTCAAAATCCCTTGTAAAGGTCATTTGTAATATGCGCTGGGCACTGGGCTGTGGGCGGGGCCAAATGCACGTTAATGGCACAAAGGCACAAATGTGACACACTGCGGGGAAGTTCACGGAAGTTCAGACAGCTCATAAATGAGAGATCAGATGTTGCTAGGGATCTCCGTGCTGGGCGTTGCGTCCAATTTGGGGACGGAAATTATCCCATATGACGCCTGCTGAAAATCGAAGGGGCCGAACGTGACCTGACTGGTCTGAACTGACCTGGCGTGTTGTTAGCTCCCTCGCTTTGCATGTCTCTCGTGGCCGTGAAAAATTGGGATCAATATTGAACAGAAGCGTCCGCTCACGTATAACGGAGGACAACGTCTATTTGCAGGTAATTCTCACTTATCACGTTCACTTGTCACTTGCTCGAACGTGTAACGGAGATGGACCTTCACGTACAGTCGCTTGTCACGTGTCACGTTCGCTTATCACATTCACTTGTCACCTGCTCACACGTGCAGCGGGGGTTGGCGTTCGCTCACCGTCGCGTGTCGCGCCCGGGCCCGCTGGCGCTGGCAGTGACCCTCCCGGGCCTCTGTTTTCAGTACTACGAGATGTCGTACGGCTTGAACGTCGAGATGACCAAACAGGTGAGCCCGCCCACATCCCCCCCCCCCCCACACTCCCCACCTCACCCCCATTCTGATCCCTCCCCCTCCCCGAGGACGCATCGTTCTCCGTGTCCAGCTGTTGTGCATCTGGTGCTTGGTCACTGCCTCGATCCTGCAAGGCGTGGCCTAAGGTCACTGCCTCGATCCTGCAAGGCGTGACGGACGATTGCACGCGTCCCGGAGCGGCGATGCGCATCTCGACCATGCTGTGTGTGATATGGATTGCAGAGCGCAGGCGTTAGCAGGTGTCCCTCACCGCTCATGTTCTGCTCTGGCCACGGATGATGGACCAGAGGTTTTATCCGACTAAGTTTGAAATTGGTGGGACATGAGTTGAGTAAAATCGCTTCAGTGTGCGGTGAACAGAGGCGCGCGTCACCGCCTCAGTGTGCGGTGAACAGAGGCCTGTATCACCGCCTCAGTGTGCGGTGAACAGAGGCCTGTATCACCGCCTCAGTGTGCGGTGAACAGAGGCCTGCATCACCGCCTCAGTGTGCGGTGAACAGAGGCCTGTATCACCGCCTCAGTGTGCGGTAAACAGAGGCCTGTATCACCGCCTCAGTGTGCGGTAAACAGAGGCCTGCATCACCGCCTCAGTGTGCGGTGAACAGAGGCCTGCATCACCGCCTCAGTGTGCGGTGAACAGAGGCCTGTATCACCGCCTCAGTGTGCGGTGAACAGAGGCCTGCATCGCCGCCTCAGTGCGCGGTAAACAGAGGCCTGCATCACCGCCTCAGTGTGCGGTGAACAGAGGCCTGCATCACCGCCTCAGTGTGCGGTAAACAGAGGCCTGTATCACCGCCTCAGTGTGCGGTGAACAGAGGCCTGCATCGCCGCCTCAGTGTGCGGTAAACAGAGGCCTGCATCGCCGCCTCAGTGTGCGGTGGATAGAGGCCTGCATCACCGCCTCAGTGTGCGGTAAATAAAGGCCTGCATCACCTGCATCACCGTCCATCCGCGCATTGAACACTTCTAGACTACGACATGACTTCATGTCTCCAGTTTGAAAGCCTCGCGTCTGCAGTGAACCCATCGGGCCGCGTGCAGTATGCATACAGCTCCAACAAATGTAAGTCGCTTTCGCCAGCGGTTCCCCTCGCTGCGGGTCGCGTGCGCCTCCTTCGTTGCCTGTTGAGAACATTTCGAACCAGCTTTAATCAGCTGGATCAGTCACGCTCGAATGCGGTCCAGCATACAGCATACCACTTCCACGTAAATTGTAATTCCGGCTCATAATTCTCCGTTCTCGGCCGTATTTTATCCTATTCATAGGCATGTCAATTTGCAGGCCGGCATGACATTGTCGGCTCCCCCGCCGGCTTTGTTCAGCTCGACGGTGAGTTAGTAATTAAAGGCATCACGAGAATTCGGTTGAAATGTCATCCTATTAATAACACACCCTCGCCAAATAATCACCGTTAATTAAAACAGACTCGGGCCCGCTCTGCTCAAACGTAATGCCTGCTTGTGGATTGGCATCGTCGGAGTTTGACTGAAGTGGCTTCTGAGGCGGTCTCAAGAACACGGAGTTTGAGTGAGATGGCTGCAGGGGCGGTCTCAGGGTCACGGAGTATGAGTGAGATGACTGCAGGGGCGGTCTCAGGGTCACGGAGTATGAGTGAGATGGCTGCAGGGCGGTCTCAGCGTCACGGAGTTTGAGTGAGATGACAACAGGGGCGGTCTCAGGGTCACGGAGTATGAGTGAGATGGCCGCAGGGGCGGTCTCAGCGTCACGGAGTTTGAGTGAGATGGCTGCAGGGGCGGTCTCAGCGTCACGGAGTTTGAGTGAGATGACTGCAGGGGCGGTCTCAGAGTCACGGAGTTTGAGTGAGATGGCTGCAGGGGCGGTCTCGGGGTCACGGAGTTTGAGTGAGATGACTGCAGGGATGGTCTCAGGAACGTAAAGCTCGAGTGAGATGGCTGCAGGGGGTGTCTCAGGAACACGGACGGACCGAAACGCGCCGAACTGGCAGACCGGCCGGAAGGTCTGTCAGTGGCGGTCCCAGGAGCACAGCTGCGGAGGTCCTCACGGCCGACGCGGGCCGACGGCCTGTCAGAGGTGCCCACTCACACACACCGCCAGGAACAACCGCACCAGATGGCTCGTTACGAAGCATGTCTTGCCATGTGTTACTGTCTGGCAGTTGCGTTTTCTCCCTCCAGCTGCGTCAACAGAGTGGTCATGGGGCAGAGGATGGCTGGTGGCCAGACCTTGTTTTACGGGGCGTCTGGTCTGATCAGTGAGCGGTTTCGGCGCGCCCCATGGACTTGAGCGCCATATTCGGTTGGGTGCTGACCCCGTTAGCAGCCAACGGACAGCCAAATGGCTGCCATATTTGGATTGCTTTACCACGGCTGTTATTAAGTTTGAAGCATCTGATATCCAATAAGAGGCAGCTTTGAATGGAGCTTTCGGAACATTCAGCGGGAGCCTCCTCAGATTGAAGCTGGGTGATCAATCCAGTCGGTCTGTGACTTGATTTGCCCTCGATGCACAATTTTCTCAGAATACATATTCATGCGAAGGGCAGCCACCTAGAGTGGTAAACAGACGTTCATAGTTAAGCAACCACCGAATGTCGAGGCACTCATCAACACATTCCTCCTGACAGCTTCGCAGGCGCCAGCTCCACACTATTTTGCGCTGCCTTATGTCACCTGTGATAACTTGCCGAACACCATTTTGATAGAATCACATATGAACGCGCGTTTGGTCTGTTAGCTGCCTGATGCGTGGATGAATGTTGGAAAGTGGAGTGGGCCTGCTTGCGATGTTGTCCCTGATCGAGAGGATAAGGGTTTAAACAGCTGTATGCTTGTTTAAACTGCTGCAGTTGTGAGTCAAGCTGTAGTTGCAGCTTCCTTCTGATCTCTAGACGCGTGTAGGACTGCCACTTATAAGCTCCATTGTTTCGAAGAGTTTGGTGCTTGCGCAAGTGTCTGGATTTGTGGACGACTGCCTCATAATGTGAGCTTGTTTAACTATGCGCTCGAGTGAACTGTTGCAGGTGGATACGGTTTTTTATTACGTTTTTCTTTACATGCATAACACCTCCGGGCAGCAGGTGCATAGAGAGAAGCTGATTTGTAAACTGTCTAGACTTTTCGCCCTATTAGATTCTTAGGCCACTTGATAGAACGAAAGTTCGTTGTAAAACCTGCTATTTAATTCTCTTAAGTGCCTCATGCTCAACCATTTGTGCACTTCAGCCTGGGAAAACGTCCTTTAATCATCAAATCTGTCAGCACCGCCGCTGCGCCGTGGGGCATCCCAATCCTGGCATTCCGTGCAGGCATCGACCGCAGAAAACAGCGCTGGGCGAGTGGCTGGCCGGCTCTCGCGCGCCGCCCACACCCGCGCGACGATCCGTCGAAATCCGCCGTCTCCGCCGCGTGTCGCCAAAAATAGTGGCGGGAAGTGGTGCGCAGCGCGGCCGCCAGGGCGGCGCCACCGCCCGCCGGCCCAGTTAAATCGTCGGCGCCGACTGGAAATGTTGAACAATCATTGATCTGGGGCCGCGTCGGACCGGCAAACCAATCATAGGACTCTATATCTATGTGGTCGTTGATTGCTGATCAATACTGGCGTCAGGCGGCGGGGGAGAGGGTGCAGAGTGAGGGAGGGCGGCGCGGAGAGCCGCCATCGGCGACGCCTTCAAACGCGCCCACAATGGTGTAATTGATATTGGCTGTTCCCGTC
Organism: Pollicipes pollicipes; assembly: GCF_011947565.3. Taxonomy (NCBI): domain Eukaryota; kingdom Metazoa; phylum Arthropoda; class Thecostraca; order Pollicipedomorpha; family Pollicipedidae; genus Pollicipes; species Pollicipes pollicipes. The sequence continues at coordinate 8,306,099 of NW_023596448.1, read as the reverse complement.
GAGCGCTCCCGAAGGGTCGATCAAGATGGCGCCCGGAGATGATAATTCCGTCCTCGACGGCCAATCGGTCGGCGGTGAAAGAGCGCACGAGAGCGCGCGAGGACCCGTCCGGAAGTGAGGGGAGATCAGGGCGGCGAAGGCGGGCAGGGCTGGGGAAAGGGGGGGGGGCGGGGCGGTGGGTAGGGCAGGATTGGGAAGGGAAGGGGAGTGCCAATCAGAGGAATGCCCAGGTGAGACAGGGTTGGGTGGGAAGTACTGGTCCGCACCGTTTATTTGGGCCGAAGGGAATCGAGTCAGGAAGCTTCGAGAGCGAGGGCTTCTCTTTGAAGGCGTAACTCCGCACGCATGAACGACGAAAGGCCATAAGTGAGGCTTTCCTCCGAGCATGAGTCGTCCTAGTTGGGCCACTTCCAACTAACCTGAAGAGGTCTTTATCTTTGGTCTCACTCTGGGCCGGCGTCGTCATCCTTCGAAGAGCTGATAGTAGGGCTCTCAGCCCTCAGAATCCATCTCCGTCGGCTGCGTTCACTCTCTCCGGCTTTTCAGGCTTAGAGTGGACTCAGACTGACCTCCTGGTCGTACTGTCGCACCCTGATTGGCTAACCCTGACCCCACCCTCCTGCTCTTCCTGGCTCTGCCTTTTTTACCCGTCAGCTTCTTCTGACTGGTCAGCTTCTTCTGATTCTGCCTTACTCTCAGATCCTTCTGACTGCCGACGCTGACCCTGACTCACTCTGAATATCAGATATTCCCTACCTCTACGGGGCCCTGCGTCTCCGACCCCGCGCCTCTGACGCCGCATCCGACCCCGCACCTCCCGGTCTCCGCCGCTGGCGCCGCCTCTGCCGCGCTCGCCAGCCGCCGGCGTGTCCATGTTTACACCGGCTGCGGATCTGTTAGCTGGGCCGTGTTGACGCAGCGCTGTCAACTCGCCACTAATGGCGCCCCACATACACCTCGGCCGCTGGCGCAGCGGCGCGCCCAGCAACACCACCTGGGGAAGCGACAATGTGCGCCACTGCGTGTCGAGCACCTTACCGGCTGATAACATGGCGATTTTTCAATCATGCGTTCTGGATTGGACACATGATTTGCTCACAAAACGACTAATTTCCTTTCATCCTAAAGCGATGTCGACAGGATTGGTTTGTTGTGATAGGTGGTAGGTCTGACGATAACGGGCTCACAGGCGCCTCCCTTGGATCCCGCCCTGGGCGCGCCGCTGCGCCGGGAGCGGCATCGGTGGCCCGCCGCGCTCCCGACTCTGTGGGAGCCGTCAGCCCGAGACTCATTAGCGCAGCAGCCGGAGGCGGGAGACACCTTACCGCTCGTGCTTCCGGTGCCGCCGTTGCCCATCGCGACCCGACGCCCCGCGGCGTGGCCACGTGACCACCGCCCCGCGAGCGGCGCCGGGTCACGGGGTCAGCGGCGGCGCGTCTGATGTTCGTCCACCACTTCAGCGCGCGCGTGCAGCCGCGTCCGGCAGCGCGTTAAACGCCCCACCAACCACGTAATGGGTGCTTGCACGTGCCGTGCACACACGCATAAATCGTCTCTGTTTACGCGCGTCGTAAGCGTCGTAAGCGACCAATGAAAGCCTGGCGGCCGGCCGGCGTGTCGTAAAGTGGGACGCGCCTTGCCGCTCCGCTACTGTTATGCTAATGGGACGCGTCGACGCGGCGGCGACAACGGTCGTGGTCGGGACGATTTATTTTGGCGGCGCCCGGACGGCCGAGCGCCGGACGAGGGACGGGGAATGCGGTGCGGGGAACGCGGTACGAGGAACGCGGTGCGAGGAACGCGGTGCGAGGAACGAGGAGCCAGAGATGAGGGCGGCGGACGAAAAGAGAGGGATGAGGGGTGATGGTAGGGGCACGAGAGTAAAAAAGAAGAGTTGAGGGTATAGGCACGAAGGACAAGGAATGAGAAGTGAGGGACAGGAGTGATGGACGGGGGAAAGGGACGATACCGAGAGCTGAAGAAATGAGCTGGGAGCTCGTAGGCTTGTGACGAGGATCGACGGACGACGGTGGATGGACAACGGATTAGGAACAGGGGATGGGGAACAAGGGACGAGGGACGGCCCGCGCCCTTCGCACGGCGCCACGCAGAGCTGCGCGGGCTCGCGTCTCTGGCTCGCGCGGCAGACGCGGACCGATCCGCGCCGCCAGTGATCCAGCCCGCGCCGTGGCCGGGTCACCGCTACTGTCCGATGCCGTCCGCAGCGAGCCGTCCACTGCCGCCCCCGGGCGCCACTGTTTGTTTGGTATGCACGCGCCGCTCTGAGTGGACGCTCGCGCCCGAGCGACGGCTCTCCGCCGGCGCCCGGACAGGCGGAGCGGCACCGCTGCAGCGACGTTGCCCAATCGTCTCGGATGTGGCGCAACGGCGCCATAACAAGCGCCGGCTGCGGTGCATTCGTCACCGCGCTTCCGTAGCGGCTGATGGAGTCGGGTGATTCAGAGGCTGGGGGGCGCGCGTAACGCAGAGGCTGATGGGCTCGGGTGACTCCGCGCCTCTGGCGGCTCGGTGTTGGCAGCAGCGGATCGGGGCGCAGGTCAGCTCGGCTCGGCAGCGGCAGCGTGTGAGTCTGATACAAGGCTGACTGGACGGTGAGCGTCAACTCAGCCGTGCTTACCGGTGAGCGTCAGCTCAGCCGTGTATACCGGTGAGCGTCAGCTCAGCCGTGTTTACCGGTGAGCGTCAGCTCAGCCGTGCTTACCGGTGAGCGTCAGTTCAGCCGTGTTTCGTGTTTACCGGTGAGCGCCAGCTCAGCCGTGTTTACCGGTGAGCGTCAGCTCAGCCGTGTTTACTGGTGAGCGTCAGCCGTGTTTCCGCTGAGGCGCCGTTTCACTCCCAACTGCAGCGCCGCTTTAGTGAGCCGGCTGGAACAGATTATGAACTTCTCTCGTCGTTGTTTTTTGACAGCACAGGGGAACTCCGTCGCACCAGCGGCGGCGTCCGGTGACCTCAGCTAAACAGCGTGTTGCATAAGCGGCCGAACGGGACGTCCTGAGTGAAAGCGCCCCGCTATGGATGGGCGTTAACGCCGTAGCCAGCAGGGGCACGGGTCCTGAGCGCACCTGTGCAGGTGGATTTGACGATGATCCGCCTTGAGGGAGAGGGCGCAGTCATGAGTGAAGTCTCGTGTCGGTCTGCAGGTGCCGTATGTACTTAGCCGCGAGTCTTCGCGTTGCCAGCGCTTGTTCAGACTCCCGCAGTATATTTGGTTTTATGATCACAACAAGCCATGCTCACGTATAAGCCCGGATGAAGTCTAGTCCTCTGCCACACGGTTATCTTTATGAGGCTCAGGAGTGCAGTTTCGTATTGAGTTGGAGGAGGAGCTCCAGCCCTCCAATGTTGCCGTACATCCCTTCCACCCTCCCCCCCCCCTCAGGGACGCAGCCAAGAAGAAGTTAAAGAGAGTTATGCCTGGGTACTCCTTCCCCCTGAGCCAAGAGGTTTACACTAGGTGCTGGGCGATTTCGCAAGATTTTGAAGCAATTTTGACACTTTTTACCTCTCCCCTGATGGCGGGACGGTCCTCTGCCATTGTTTCCAGTCCGCGTATCTCAAACGGTCCGTCTGGCGAAATATCACACCGAGGCATTTGCAGAAAAGCTGACAACTTGCTGGCAGCCGCCGCAGTCACTGATGCTCTCTCCCTCGTCGTTCGAAATCGTCAGCGCGACATCAAGCGACATCAAGCGGAACCACGAGCGCAATCGCAGTCGTGACAAAGCGTGATCAGGGGGTATTGGTGCTGTCTGACCTCGGGAAATACTGGGGAGTTCCAGAATCCTGAGCGCTCGATCAAGGTCATCAGGGCCACGTGCTTAGTCAAAACGTCGAATTCGGAAATCCAGAAGTAACATATAGAGTAACGACACGAATTCCTGAGGGTCCCAGCGGGAATCGCGTGCAGGCCAGTTATCGGCGCTCCGTAGTTTCGGTACGTTCCCGGGTGGGCGGCGGAACGGCACACAGATCGGTGTCCAGCCCACCAGCGTCGCCGGCCGGACATTGACCACCACGCGTGGTCAAGGAAGGGTGCGTGCCGGCCGGCCCGCCGGAAGGTTGAGGGTGGACGAGCATCAAGGTGCCGCCAGCACAGCTCGGCGCCAGGCGGCTCCGCACGATCTGAGAACAAGATCTGATCCGAGATCTGAGAGCATGTGTTGACGAAAATCGGTCACTAGGTCACTAGCCGGCTATTCACTAGGGGCCAAGAGTTCACCGTCCCCTGGCGAATTTTTGTTAGGGTCAGAAACGAGAGATGATATTGATGCACCATCTTCAGTACATTTCCGTACATCGCCTCTGCATATATTCTCAAAAGAGACGTTTCATGTTGACTATAGGTCAGACGCGAATTTGGCTTCACCTCCGGGCTTGAGCATGAACTATGAATGTTGCCAAACATCTTTGAAACTTTACACGTATGTTTTTCGAGGTATTTTGCATTCCTGGGTGTTTTTGCACTGCATGGGTTTGTTCACCTGCCAGTCTGACTGGTAAGATTGTTGCTGATGTGTTTGTGTGTTGCGGCGCAAGTGTCTGCCTCCATTGACGATGTATTTCGTTCCGCTGATATCCCCCGTTGTGGGTGAAGCCACATTTCAGAGATAGGGGGGGGGGGCAAATCTGGATTGGAGGGGTCAAACTGGAAAAAACTGTGTGTGTATGGGGGGGGGGGACATTGAAGGTAACTTGACCTGAAAGTGACATTATACGTGGGAAAATATGAAAACCCTGGGTACGGCGAACAAAACTGAAGGAGAGCAGAGCCCATTTTGGCAATATTGGGAGGCGTGTCCTCCTCAGCTCTCCCCTCTCATGGTATTTCGCAACACATGAGTGTCACCAGCTATAGGCGACACTCATGTCACGTGTAGCTGGGTATCGCACCTGTCGTTGACACTTTGATCATAAACAACGGAACCTCGTTTTCGCTGTTAGGGCTACCACTGAAGCTGCATGACGTTGCCTTGCAACAGATGTGCCTTGTGTCTCCGGTGACCCGCCGTCCCTCAGCGATACCTGGATCGCCATAGACTTCAGGCGATATAGGCATAGGTCACCGCCATTTGTGGAGGGTTCAGAGTATTATCCAGCCGGCTGGATGAGGGATGAGACTGTTATCAAGACGTCTTATGGGGAGGGCTGTCAGTAAGCAGATTCCGCTGTTCATGCGGTTACATAACGCCGAATTGGCTCGACATGGACACAAGGGTGTAGTTTTCTATTTAGCTAGGGGCTTTAGCCTGTCCCCCCAACTGGGGTTCCGGCCCCCTCAACTTTGGGGACAGTTGGCCAAATCTGATATGAAACCTGTTTGTCGGTATGTTTTGGGAGTAGGTAGAGTTTTTCACTGTTCAACCTCTTGGTCATCTTGTGAAATTACGCCCATGCATGGATACAACGGATTGAGAGTCCAAAGTTCAGAGCTCTCTTACGTGTTTCCCTGGAATTGGTAGCTGTCAACATTTAGTCACGTACATATCAACACATGCCATGAATTTGATAACGAAGGGGCACGTGCGCCCGATGAGTGCTATATGCCCACACCCCCTGTTTATTTCTCAAAGTGCCTGGCTGGGGCGCATTCCTAACTGAATAGGAAACTAAACCCTCGCCTTAGGGTGAATGCAGAACGCCGTCTTAGGAAACCAGCACCGACTTGGGAGCAAAAAGGTCAAATGGTGTCCTGATTTTTCGTAACTCAACGGAGTTTGCATCCTTTTATAGAGGAGTTCAAAAACATTTCGCCTTTCGTTAAAGTTCATCCGCTTTGTTCAAGTCTAGACTCGAGATACATCACTTCCTGAAAGACTGAGGATATCAGGGAGCGTGGCCCGGTATCCCCCTTTCCCCCGGATCCGCCTTTGATTTCATCTCGCAGAAATCGCCGGTGGTAAAACACCACGTGAAACACGAGAACCTCGATCTTGAGTCAAACGGCCGGAATTGCAGCCTTGTCGAGACTTACCTTTAGATACATTACTGTCCACAAATCTCTCCAGAATGCTGACCGTCTTCTTGCCGTCAAAGTCCGGTTTGACCATTTGAGAAACGCCCTCAGTTCACCGCCATACGTCCGTCGACGTCCGTGGCGCGTCGCCCGGGCGGCGGCAGAAGTGGTGCGTGACGCGCCGACACGCGCCGCCTGTCGTCGCGTCGCTCTCGACGTTTGGCGCGCCCACCGTTGTGCCGCGGCACGCCGCTATCGGCGCCGACGCGCGCCAGAAATACCGGCCCGCGCTAGCAAATAAAAATAAGGGCTCGCCACGTGGCGGCGGCGGCGCGGTGGAGACGGTCGTGGCGCGCGCGAAATAATTAGCGCGGTCGGCGAGCGGCGCGCGGCGCGCGGAATGTGAATAATTTAACAGCCGTCAGGTGTTGTCGACTGGGAAGGCTGATTCAGCGCGTGGGGAGAAGGGAGGGGGGCGTCTGTTTATTTTCCCAGCCGTCAGTCGGCAGGGGCTTTCATCGCGCCAACAAATTGTGCCAAACGATAACAAACAGGCTGGACGGCGCGACGTCTGTAAACCAGATGCCGGCGCGGCCATAGGTAAATATTATGCAAGGCGTGGTGCATTCCCGACCAACGAGTTAAACCAGCTGGGATGTCGCCCTCCTCCCCCTCCCCGTGATCTGATGGCCGCGCAGGGGCGAAGGGGGGAGGGGGGGGGTTCGCAATCTCTCTGGACTGCCAGCGTCGCTGATACCCGTGTGGACACCCGATCCCCAGGCCTGGGGACGGCGAACCTCGCCGCTGCCGCCGCCGCTCGCGCCGGCCGTCTTTGTTTGCTCGTCCGCCGCATGATGTGACGATGTGCTGACCGCGGGGTGCCCGCCTCTCGCTGCCGGGGGCGGTGCGGCTCCGAGGGCGGGGTGACCGATGGGGAGGGCGCCGCTCGGAGGATCTGCTGGCGGGGGCGAAATGCCCCTCCAATTTGAGGGGGGATGGTGCACGCAGATGGGGTTTCCGATCTTTTTTCAACATGCGGGACCACCAGGGAGCAAATTAATATTATGGGTCATACCATAAAGCTACTGGCGTTTTGCTCATATCTTCCTGGGGCGACGAGGGGCCGATGGTGGCCACTCTGACGTGAATGCCCTGCGGGCTAGTATCCTGCCGTGACACGAGCCAGCGGCAGACCGAGTCCCGTGCGGGGGCCCGATGGATCAGGAGCCAGCTAGCGGTTGTCCCGCGTCCGGCAGTGGTCCTCGGGGAGCGCGCCGCGGACCAGCGGCGGACCGGACCGGACCGGCGGCGGACCGCCACCACCGGCAGCTGACGTCGATCGCGTTACTTCCGACGGCCGTCGCTTCCGACGGCTGTCGCTTCCGCTCGCGGCGGACTTCCGGCGCCTCGCCGACGCCGCTATTACGTCCACTTCCGCTCCTCTGTTCCGTCTCTCTCCGCCCCGCCCGACCGCCGGCGCCGCGCCGTTTTTACCTCCGCCCAGCGACACTGCGCCGAGACTGTCGACGCCGCAAAAACTGCGCCGCTGAAGTGGCGGTGCTGCTCTCGGCGGTTGAGTGGCTTTTTGCCGGCGTTTGGAGCGGGGTGGCGGCGGTTTTTTTGCGGCGCAGGGTCGCCTGGAGCGTGTTAACGTCGACTGGGGCCGCTTGGCAGTCCATACGTCAATGGCGGCGTCACGGCCGGCAGCCATCGCCACCAAATACGCTGTTTGTTTTGCTTGGTCGCTCCAGATGGCGGGCTATATTAACGGCGTAACGACGGTAAACAAATGCGCCTCTTCTCGGCCTCTCACCGCTGGTGGGGTTTGCGGCCAAGACACACACGCGCGCGCGCGAACTGGAGCACACACTGACACCGACGGGCGCGTCGATGTACGCCGAGGGAGGGAGGGAGGGACGGAGAAAGAGGGGGATAGAAAGGGAGAGGTAGAGAGGATGAAAGTGAGGGGGGAGGCGAAAAAGAAGGGGAAAGAAGAAGAAAGGAAACGACAGAAGCCAGGGAGGAGAAAAAGAGGGAGAGAGGGAGGTGGGGAGGTGGAGGTAAGGAGGAAGAAGGACTAAAGGAAGGAAAGGAGAAGGAAGGAAGGAAGGAAGGAAGGAATGAAGGAAGAGAGAGAGAGAGAGAGAGAGAGAGGAGAGAGAGATGAGAGGAGAGGAGAGAGAGGAGAGAGAGAGAGAGAGAGAGGAGAGAGAGAGAGAGGAGAGAGAGGCCTGGCTGGTGGAGTCATCTTGAGCAGACAGATCGCTCAATCCTGCTGCGTCTAGTGTCATTCAGTCGTGAAATACGATGCAAATATCCGGGCTATCAACTTGAATGCTTCTGGGAGGCCCATCCCAACTATGCAAGATCTTCAGACAATGTTGACCCACGCCTAGTGGCAACTACTGAAATCTATAATCCCGGAAAAATGGCTGCGAGAAGCCCTACAAATAGCCGCGTCTCAACGCGAAGGATGCGCTAAGAACATGACCATGTTCGCCCACGTAGTCTGTCCACTGAGTTGCCTAAGCTCCGAGCCTGTCAGCAGCGGCCCGCAGGCTCCACCGTGATGTTCGTGGCCTGCTAGCGATGGGGCTCTAGTTGATCGCGCGTGCGATCGTCTAAGACGCCTAAGTGGTGCTCGCCAGGCCAGAGTTTATGCTCGGGATAGCGCCCGCTCTCTCGCTGTACCGAGCCCCGGATGTACTTTGTTGAAAGCCATATCATCAAACACTTGCGCCTGTCAGTTCTTTAAACAAAGGCTCGGCTGTTGTACCGTAAAGCCGTCGGAGGGAGCGGCCACGCCGCTGCGAGTCGTGATACCAGTCCAGCCTGGTTCAAATGACGCAACGGCTTCAAACGACTCGCCACCTAATGCAGCGGGTGACTCATACACGACCGCTACCGCAAGTTACGGCCGACACTTGGGCTGGCGGGCAATCTCCATTTCGGCATGAATGTACACACGGCTGACGGGCGGATCCCCGTGGATTAGAGCACGTGTTGCGCTACATCCGACAGCCTTGGTGACGCCGGGCTCGTAAGCGCGGTAACCTTGGCGACGGACCACCAGCGGTGCGGCTCAATCTTCGGCGGCCCTTTGACCTGTCGCCAGCTGAGTAACTGCGCCGTTTTCTGGGTGGTATCTCGGCCGAAGCGGCGCGTCGCCCATCGACGACATCCGCCGACAGAATGGCCAAAGTAACGACTGCCATCGACTGGGCGGCCGTGCGCAGAACCCGGCACCTCAAGCGGAAGATGAAGCCACCCAAGATCAGCAAAGCCGTCAAGTACGGTCTGGCTTTCTTCAACGGGCTGTTCTGGGGGCTGGGTCTGCTGCTCACATTCGCCGGCTCCTACTCCATCAGCTCGTCCGACACCGCCTCCATCAGGCTTACCAGCGTGTTCTCCATTCTGCTCAACATCTCGGTGACACTGCTGCTGGTGGGGTTGGCGATGGTGGTTGTCAGCATGGCTGGCATCCTGGGCTCCCTCCGTGAGAACCTGCAGCTGCTGCGCTTCTACCGGCACTGCATCGTCGGCTTCCTCTTCCTCGAGTTCGGCCTGGTGCTCTTCTGCTTCACCTACCCCAACCACGTGGTGGCGGTGGCCAGCCGCGACCTGCCGCGCGGCACTATCGTCACCTACCTAGACGACGCCAACATGCAGGACCTGATGAACTTCGTGCAGCGCCGCTTCCACTGCTGCGGCGTCTCCGACCAGGGCTTCCTCGACTGGTCGCTCAACATGTACTTCAACTGCAGCGACGCAAATCCGAGCGCAGAGCGTTGCAGCGTGCCTTGGTCCTGCTGCCTCGACCCCGATCGCTCGGCCATCCGCAACTACGCCTGCGGCCGCGACGTGCAGCGGCTGACCGCCTACGAGGCCATGCACATCATCAACACCGACGGCTGTATCACCGCCATCGCGCACTGGGTCATTCAGCACTCGCACATCGTCGGCGCCTCCTTCATCGCGGTCGCCTTCGCTCAGGGCGCCGTCATGTACCAGTCGACGCGCATCTGCATCATACTGGAGCGGATGCGTCCGCCTGGGTCGCAGCCACCGGCGCGGCCGCCGCTGTTCAGCAAGGCCATGGCGCTGCTGGTGTTCAGGTGGCTGACGCGCCGGCAGGCGCAGCCAGATCCGGAGGCTCCGTCGCCGGCCTCGCAAGAGGAGCGTCGCAGGCAGCGGATGGAACGAAAACGCCGCAAGGAGGAAAAGCGCGAGGCGAGGAGGCGCGAGGCGGGGGAGCGCGAGAAGCAGGGCGAAGAGGATGGCCAGTCGGTGAGCGGCAGCTCGTCAGGCTCCGAAGAAGACTAGCAAGGTCTTGCAGAGAGGGACAGCCGCTCGCAACCTGAAGCAGAATGCCACCTCGGACTTCGGTCAGTGAAGTGAGAGGTAACGGACCTTTTTTGTCCAGCATCGAAAAGACTGAAGAGCATGTCATCACAACGGAGTCCGGTACCTTGGTTCCGCGTGCGCTGGTCGGAGTGCACGAGTAGAGACATTGAGATTGCGTGAAGAACCAAAGACCATCCATTTCTTAGCTCCTACCAGACTTCGAGGGAATTCTTATCATTCACTGCACCGACGCAGTCTTCGAGGCCACACGCGTCATCAGCACCGACGACTGCGCCTTCCTCTACTCGTCAGATTCTGGTCACACCAGTACGCCGGCGACCAAGGCTGACCACACCCTGGAGCGGAGTAAGCAACAGGGACGAGTACTCTCGCCAGTCTTGGGTGACGGCGGTTCAATGAGCACGAAACGCTCCAGATTTCAGTGAAGCTACTGCACCGAAATAGACCCACCCGCCGCTGATGGCATCGGATTCCGATGCGATGCCGAGGAGGCGAGCTCATCTGCTTCTGGTGATCAGCACCGAGCATCGACTCCCAGGAGTGATGCTGTGAACAGCGAGCATCGACTCCCAGGAGCAATGATGTGAACAGCGAGCATCGATTCCCGGAGCGATGCTGCGAACAGCGAGTATCGACTCCCAGGAACGATGCTGTGAACAGCGAGCATCGACTCTCAGGAGCGATGCTGTGAACAGCGAGCATCGACTCCCAGGAGTGATGCTAAGAACAGCGAGCATCGACTCCTAGGAGTGATGCTGTGAACAGCGAGCATCGACTCCCAGGAGCAATGATGTGAACAGCGAGCATCGACTCTCGGGAACGATGCTGTGAACAGCGAGCATCGACTCCTAGGAGTGATGCTGTGAACAGCGAGCATCGACTCTCGGGAGCGATGCTGTGAACAGCAAGCATCGACTCCCAGGAACGATGCTGTGAACAGCGCCCACGAGTGCCGGTGGGTGACCAACTGGCCGAAACACCAAATGAGCCTACTCTATCACTGCGGGTACGTAGACCGATGCTTCGGCTATCACTCCAGTCCCACAGATTTGGTGCGGAGCGTAAACGGGCACCGAATTCCTCTTTGAAGCAGATCGGACTCGTTTCCACTCCGAGCTCTTCGTCGAAGCAGGCCGGACTTGTCACCACCCCGAGCTCTTCGTCGAAGCAGGTCGGACTTGTTACCACCCGGAGCCCCTCCTTGAAGAACATCGAACCTGTTACCACCTTGAGCTACTCGTTGAAGCGGATCGAGCCTGCTACTACCCGGAGCTCCTCGTCGAAGCAGATTGGCTTCCAACTGGCTCTGGGCTTCGCAGATTCAAGAGGGGTGCCTGGAAGACTTCAAACCAAACACACGTGTGCGAGAAGCAAGGCGAACCGGCTGCCGCGTCTTTGCCACCCCTCCTGTCAATGTCACGGCACAGCAGTCTGCCGCACGGCGCCTGGTCCGGTCAGCACCTCGGCTCCCCCCAATGCATAACGTTCGGCTCGCGCATACCACCACCGCCGGTGTTTTGTCTCCCGTCGGCCCTCTCAGCGACAGTGTCTCTGCAGCGGTCCACGGCTCCGGCTCCGGCCGTGCACGGCTCCGTCTCCGGCCGTCCACGGCTCCGGCTTCGGCCGTCCACGGCTCCGGCTCCGGCCGTGCACGGCTCCGGCTCTGGCCGCGCACGGCTCCGGCTCCGGCCGTCCACGGCTCCGGCTCCGGCCGTCCACGGTTCGGGCTCCGGCCGTCCACGGCTCCGGCTCCGGCCGTGCACGGCTCTGGCTCCGGCCGTCCACGGCTCCGGCTCCGGCCGTGCACGGCTCTGGCTCCGGCCGTGCACGGCTCTGGCTCCGGCCGTCCACGGCTCCGGCTCCGGCCGTGCACGGCTCCGGCTCCGGCCGTCCACGGGATTAAGCCACATTCGGGAGTATTTTTATGCAGCAGCCCGCTCGAGGGTCGGCTCCGGCGGCTCCGGCGCCGAGTGCCGCTCAATAACCGGACCGGGGCCGCCGCTCACTGTCATGCGATTGTCGTCCTGGCGCGGCCTGCATTTCAATGACGTCAGAGTGCGCCGCGGCTCGGCGGAGAGCGTGGCTGGCCGCGCCGACCGCCGCCAGCTTCTCATGCGCCGATGCTGCTCCAGGGTCGTCAGAGGCGTAACCAGAAGGAGGGACGGGTCACTGACCTCCCAAGCCGATGGCCGCTGCTTTTCCGCCTGTGTCCTGATGTAAAGACGGGCTCAGCTGCTGCCCCCCTCCATCTGAGGCTCCTGGGCGCGCGCCTGCCCGCCGGTCACCGCCGGCCAAGCGTTGGACGGCAACACTTGACACCGGTCGCCGGCGCGCGGTATTGATCCAATCGGGGGAGATCACCGCGCATCCGGCTGTTTTTCTCCGCAGAATTCGTGTCACGTGCGGGATTTTAGGCGGAACAAAGGAACTCTCGGGCTGCGCTGCGGACGCATTCAAACGGACGCTTCTCGAGCGAAAAGAAGCGGCAACTTGGCTGTTTATCGCTGGCCGGCGCATAGGCGGTGTCAGGGATTTTTCTGAGGAGGCACGACCTGGAGGTTTCCCTTGGATCCGTCTGGACCTACGTAAGTGCAGCCTCAAGGGGCTGTTCGCGATGACACATCCAGGAAGCGTCGCACAGACGGTAGATAACTGCCCGCCGAAATGGCCTAGCTGCCACCGCCCCTGACTGCGTGTATTTTTCGGCCGGCCGGCGGCAGCGGCGGAATGGCTTTGTTTTGCAGTCCGTCGTGGAGTGTTTGCCGCCAGCGTGAGGCCGCCTCACAAGTTCATAAAGTTTACAATGTCCGCGTCTGGGGAAGGGGCGCCCGCCGTCGCGGGACGCCTGTTTTTGCCGCTTTATTAAATGTCGGACGCACGCGCCGAGAGCAGGCCCCGTTAGTGAGATGACGGGAGTAAGTGGGGAGGGGGGGGGGGGCTTGATGGCGGGTGGCGAGAACATTGATCGCGCTATGAGGGACATTAACCCAAGCACCGACAGGAGAGCGTGGGGGGGGGGGGGCGGAGGGCGCATCCACCCCTCCCCCCCGAGATCACAGGATAACTACGTGTGGGCAGGTGTCTAGAGGCAACTCCTGCCAGGTTTAAGTTGGTGCGGAGCCCCGTCAGTGCGAGCGATAATTGGCCGGGGGTGGAGGGGGGGGGGGGGGGGGGGCGCAGGAGACGGTCACTGTATTGATGAACAGGAGGCTTCAGGAGATTAGAGGTTACGCCGGTTGCATAAGGCGATGAGAAACGACGGCGCAAACCGGTGAATGGGAGTTGGGTCTTCATTATTGGACCGGGTGACCGCGATCCAGGTGCCAGTGCCTACACCATCATGTGAGCGTTGTGGCCAAAGTGGAGCCAGTGAACGGACGAGTCGCTAGACAGCTCACTCGAGCCTTTTCTATCCCAGTGTCAATCCACGTCTTCCTGGAGTACTAAACATCTGTTTATGAGGCAGTAAAGGTGTTGTGAAGTAGCAGGAGTAAGGTACGGAGCTCATCAGATACGGGATTATGAAGAAGATGATGCGACCATGTATCTTATCTGAGTATGAAACGTTTGTTTGCACCGTTGCTGTTGTGACATTTTCGTGTTGACGGGCCTGCACTGTTTTCATGAAAAGAGCCGAGTCGTGATGTAGCTCACGTGATTTAACAGCATGTGCTAAACACCCGCTGAGCCTGTTCATGCGGGTGGAAACAGGGCTCGCGGCCAAACAATCAATGGCTGATCTGGCTGGTGCCGTGCGAACAACGGTCGTAGGCGAATAACGCCGGCGGAAGCTGGCGGGGCAGGGTGCTGTGATGGGGTCAAATGAGAAATGCCGAAGTTGTGCTGATGCCGGGTGTTGAAGCATTGCTTAGGTTGTGCTCACGTAGCCTCCGCCGGCCGACTGCCTCCCAGTCGTGTTGTAGCGATACCAGGAGAGGTTATGTAATCTCTGCTTGTGGTTCGCGTGCATGAAGCTCGGTGCAAGAAACTTGCCTTCTGATGCTGTGTCTGCACTGAATGATTACTGATAACGGTTTTGGCCAAGCGTGGTTATTCACTGAGTCGGAGATATACATCTGATGGTGGCTTAGGAGCCACGCCAGCATTCTTCACCCGTTTTGATGTAAGTATGACGATGTCAATCGCGGCAGTAGCGCTTTTGTTTGTTCTGAGGCTTGGATAATAATGATGCCCACCATCGTGTGAAACGCCATGGATTACTGCCAGTTTAATTCTCAAGGAGAAATCAGCCGTGTTGTTGCTATGAGACTTTCAAGACTTTCGAGTTTTTGCCTGCATGGGTATGCTGTTCCGGACTGCATGGATACGCGGCGGTGCAGTAGGATCACAAGCAGCGCCTGCAGCCTTTCCAATACACCCATATTTGGGGTATCCATCTATCGAGGGGATTATTCTCCGAACCATCAATATCTGTAGTATTCCATGAATGTCATGACAGACGTTCTTAGATTGTTCTAAGCTTACGATCGGTGGTAAATATTCAGTGAAGTAAGAATACGAGACAAAGCGGCTTCGGAGAACTATAAATAATAAATCCAACCGACCCGTAACATCATGGCGCCTGTCCGGACTTTGTTTCTGAAGCGGAGCCTAGAAAAAAACGAGTGACCAGTCTTCCAGAGAAGACGATCGCCGTCCAGTGATGATAGCCTTCCTCACCAACAAGTCGCCGGATGACGCAACATCGGCGCTGTAAATCAAGTGGCTAACCTCTGGACACTAACGGTTTTCTCTAAACGAGCGGTCTGAAAGCACTTCGTTTCACGCCGCCAAACCCAGTTAGTCAACAAACACAGGCGCTGGAGGCGTCTTGGCCGCAGCGGTCGTCCCCGTCTGCATCGAAGTGCTGTCATTTCAAAATACATGAGCCGACAGGAATAGCAACAAGCAGTCACGCTCCGCTGTCATCGCTCACAGCGGTTAGCGTTGGCATAACGCTCCGGTGATCTGTTTTGCTAGCCCGCCGTTCATAAATCGATCAGCGTGCGCTGTGACGTCATAAGTTATTCTTGCGTTGGAGGTGGGACTAGCTTACTTGATGAAGTGGGAGGGCGTCGAGGTCGCATCCATATATATTTAATTTTGGTTTTTGTTTGGCCGTGATGAATGACGCATAGTTTGGCCTAATTGCTGGGTGAGATAATGAAGCTGCTATTGCTCTATTTTGGCGGAGGCAGCTGAGGTGGATCTAGGAGAGGTACAAACGGGGCTTCGAACTGGTCAGGGTTTTTACGGGATCAAGGCCACACAGTTCGCCTTTCTCTAAACAGTTGGCGCTCAAAAGTAATTTGAACAAAATTCTAGAAAAATAGCGTCGGAAACATAAACGTGATCCCTCAAAGCTATACCCGGAAGTAGTGTGACTGGATCAGCCTTTAGCTCCTTGGTTTTGTCTTCTCCTGAATCTACCGCTGATAGGAGGTCCGTTTGGTAGCCGTAAAAACGTTTGCAAATTTGGGCCTGGAGAAGTTATGGCCATGGGAGGGGATGATATGCATTGCACCACTTTGGGCTGGCCGGAGCCTGACCTCTGCCCTGACTCCACTGACCCCAGAGGAGACAAGTGTCTTGCTTCGTGCCGAGATTCTCTTCTCTCGTGCAGGATCCAACCAGCGCGTGCTGCCACCTGTTCACAATTTTTGGACATGTTACATGTTCGTTCACATAACTGATCACCGGGTTCTTCCACATCATTTATCACCGGGTTTTGTTGGCTGCTGCTGCTTTGTTGGCCACTGCTGCGCGGCTGCCGCCAATTTTTCAGCCGTCACCACATCACCAAAGGCATCACCATCGCCCAGTCTGTTCTCCTCAGTTCACCATCGCCCAGTCTGTTCTCCTCAGTTCACCATCGCCCAGTCTGTTCTCCTCAGTTCTCCGGTTGTTTACTTGTCTTGTCTGTTGAAATTGCGCTCATCTGCAGCCTGAAGCATTTAAAACTTCATACCTCACCAGTCTCTCACCTATCCGGTACCCACTCCAGACCCCGGACCGACTACTCACTTCTTTTTCTTCCATCCCGCTCACTTTGCTTTCAGTTGCCTTGCACTTCCCCACCCATTCCACGCTCTTGTCTCGCTGAGCATCCACTCAGCCTTTGTCATCCTCACTCATCGTGCACTCCGCTCTCCCTATTTCACTGCCGACCTCTTCGATGTATCACTGATTTCACTCTTACGTACACCTCCTTGATCTATTTGCTATTCAGCGCTCCCCTCGATACTCTCTTAATCGTCCCTTCCAATCTTCCACGCATTTTTCGCGACTTTGTTGCATATCCCTCAATAATCTCGTGCTCAACTTTCTAAAACTCATTCTGATACATCCTCTTCGGCCACGACCTGAATTCACGCATGACAAATCATTATAGCGCAATACTTTCTCACGAATCTCTCACCAGCCCTCACTTATGACCATTCCTTATCCATTCCCCGTCCATTCGTCACCCGTCCCTTCTCCACTCGTCACCCGTCCCTCATCCATCCCTCATCCTTCCCTCCCCCACCCCCGCTCGTCCTCACCCATCCTCCCCATCCCCGCGCCTCCGATCACCCTTCCGGCCACTCGGCGCGAGCCGGCGGTCGTCGGTTTCGACGCGAGCCGGCGGCCGTCGGTTTCGGCGCGAGCCGGCGGCCGCCGATTATTTGCGCCTATCGATCAGCCGAGGTGGGCCGACGCGCGCCGTCGGACGCTCGAGAGATGGCCCCCGCCACGTTCTCGCCGACGACGACATCGACGAGGCGCAGGGGGGCAGCGCTGAGCCACGCGGGAGCGGGCCGACCGCTGACGTCCGGACTAGGGGTATGGGAGGCGAGGACGCCGGCTGTAGAGCGGTCTGCCTGCCCAACGTTCGTACTCGGTTACTCTGTTTTTCTTCGTTCTCCGCGTTCTTCTATTTTTGCTCTTCTTATTTGCACACAAAACACGGCGATCGCATCTCGCGATGTCGCGATCGTATACCCTCTTGTGATGTTATACGATCTGAAATCTTACCATGCGTTGTTGGGTATTGGGTTCCTGAGTGATGGGTGGCGTATAATGAATGTCATCATCTGTATGTCTACTGTAGCTTAGCTACGTCATTGCCATAGCAGGGACGGGAAAAGACTTGCAAAATTATTCATGTTTTGACCGCAATGCTTCTGAACTTTTGACCGTAAAGCTTTGGCTTTGACTTTTTAAACGATCTAGGTTGAAGAATCAAGCCTTTGGAGGATTCACTGTCAATCACTGCGAGTCATGTCACGAATCGTAGCCCCACCATTTAGAGCTGCAGCTATACACGCCCTGAAGGGAGCAGCTACTGCGGACCTGCAGTTTTACGCTGTCCTGAAGACTGGTGCGGGCTCGACCGAAGACCAGTGCGGATCGCGCCGTTTTCAAGCAGCGATGCCCGGGACCGCCGCGCCGGCGTTGCCGACGCGGGGCGTGTCAGAGCCGTGTCAGTGTCGTGTCAGAGCCGTGTCAGTAGGCAGTCGGACATGCGGACAGACGAGCTGCGGCGGACCCGACCGTCGGCCGCTGATGGGATTACGGTGTTTTTGCCGGACGGGCGCCCTTCGGCCCGAGCTTTCGTCTATCGGCAGCGGGCGGCGCAGTCGCTCGTCGTCCCCCTCCCCCTCCCCCCTCCAGCGCGGCCGGCACTGCGCCAGGCGAAACTGAGGCGACGTGGGGCAACCCGGCACACATGCCTGACCTTAGCAACCAGCTGCAGTGGACGGTGGTCATACACGGCACGCCGCGTCGTGCTGGAACTTTGATGAAGCTGTTCTGCCCTTCTCCCCCCCCCCGCAACCTGGGTGTTCCCCTATTTCCAGATCTATGGTGGCACAGTTATAAGTCTTCCAACTGCTGTGACGCACGTCCCTGCCCCCCGCCCCTCCCTTTGTTTCTAAGCAGCCCAGTCCGCCTGTCAGCTCCCCTGCGCCGCCAGCGTGTTCCAAGTGTCGGCTGAAGATGAGGCCGGCGCTGGCGGGGCTGGCTCCCGTCTGACGCTGCTGTCATGGCTCCCGTCTGACACCGCTGTCACGGCCTCGTTTCAGACGGAGATTGCCAAACGACTGAACGCCATTCTGGCCCAGGTGATGCCCTTCCTGTCTCAAGAGGTGAGTCGCTGGGGTCGGGCTGATCATGTGAGTCGCTAGGGTCGGGCTGATCATGTGAGTCACTGCAGCTGGGCTGATCATGCGAGTCGCTGAGGTCGGGCTGGTCATGTGAGTCGCTAGGGTCGGGCTGATCATGTGAGTCGCTGGGGTCGGGATGATCATGCAATTCGCTGGGGTTGGAATGATCATGTGAGTCACTGCAGCTGGGCTGATCATGCGAGTCGCTGAGGTCGGGCTGGTCATGTGAGTCGCTAGGTTCAGGCTGATTAAGTGAGTCGCTGAGGTCGGGATGATCATGTGAGTCGCTAGGGTCGGGCTGATCATGTGAGTCGCTGGGGTCGGGATGATCATGTGGGTCGCTGGGGTCGGGATGATCATGCGAGTCGCTGAGGTCGGGCTGGTCATGTGAGTCGCTAGGTTCGGGCTGATCATGTGAGTCGCTGAGGTCGGGATGATCATGTGAGTCGCTAGGGTCGGGCTGATCATGTGAGTCGCTGGGGCCGGGCTGATCATGTGAGTCGCTGCAGCTGGGCTGATCATGCGAGTCGGACATTGACTTCATTGACTTCATTTGTCGTCCGCCTCATGAAGTACCCATTGACACGCAAGTAGCTGCTAGGGCCGACAGTGCAGGCTCGCCATGGTGGAAGTAAAACCAGTAAACGGTGTTTTTCTGGTGGAGAAGGTGGGGATGGAATCAGACTTGATCCTCCGAGGGTCCCCAGACAAACCCCTGAATACCCGGGAAAGTGCTCCGCGCTGGTCGAGATTTACTTTCCAAAAACATTGGATAACTTGCGCATTGTCTCTTCCAATGCAGTGCAAATGCCAACTCGAGCTCGGCTGGCGGCTTGATCCGGGCTTCCCTCTATCTCAAAGCCTTGGATTCAATACACATTGACTGTCAAATCTTGCCTGCACAATATCTCGCCATTCTAGTGTTTTTGTGCCTTATACTTTACGAATGATTGCCCTCCCCCTTCCTTGAAATCGGTCCGATCAAAGCTGGGCTGGTGCCATTTCCAGGACGGAGTTACGCAGTACCCCAGTAGGCATATCCCTTACCTTCTACCGAACAGTTTCCCTGTCCCAATTCAGTTCAAACAGATTTTGAAGACTCGCTAGTCTCTCTAGTCAAGTGGAACCGGGTCACGACGCAGCGGGTCATTCAGGCTCATCAGCTCAGGTGACAGCCAAGACTCGGCGCCGGGTGACATGAGGACTGGCTCGGGACGGGTGACATGAGAACAGACCGAGGCCGGGGTGACATGAGGTCAGGCTCGGCCGGACGACATGAGGACAGGCTCTGGTCCGGTTGACATAAGGACAGGCTCGGGCCAGGGTTACACGAGGACAGACTCAGGGAGACTGCCCCCCCCCCCCCCTGCCACCGTCGCGTTACACAGTGGCGCCGTCCGCTATCGCGCCATCCGAACTGCTCGCGGGCCCGCCCGCCGCTCTGAATGTTTTATGACGCGTGCCACGGCCAGGGCTATCAGCGTCACAAGTGGTCAGGGGGGACATGACAGCCACGTCCGAGTCCTGCGCCCCGTCAGAGGGGACATGACAGCCACGTCCGAGTCTTACGCCCGGTCAGAGGGGACATGACAGCCACGTCCGAGTCCTGCGCCCGGTCAGAGGGGACATGGCAGCCACGTCCGAGTCCTACGCCCGGTCAGAGGGGACATGACAGCCACGTCCGAGTCCTGCGCCCGGTCAGGGCGGACATGACGGCCACGTCCGAGTCCTACGCCCTGTCAGAGGGGACATGACAGCCACGTCCGAGTCCTACGCCCGGTCAGAGGGGACATGACAGCCACGTCCGAGTTCTGCACCCGGTCAGAGGGGACATGACAGCCACGTCCGAGTCCTACGCCCGGTCAGAGGGGACATGACAGCCACGTCCGAGTCCTGCGCCCAGTCAGAGGGGACATGACAGCCACGTCCGAGTCCTGCGCCCGGTCAGAGGGGACATGACGGCCACGTCCGAGTCCTACGCCCTGTCAGAGGGGACATGACAGCCACGTCCGAGTCCTACGCCCGGTCAGAGGGGACATGACAGCCACGTCCGAGTTCTGCATCCGGTCAGAGGGGACATGACAGCCACGTCCGAGTCCTGCACCCGGTCAGAGGGGACATGACAGCCACGTCCAAGTCCTACGCCCGGTCAGAGGGGAGATGACAGCCACGTCCGAGTCCCGCGCCGGACTGGAAATCGGTGTTATGTCCGAGCTCCCGGCTGCAGCCGAAATTATTGTTTGTCGAAATTTGGAGCGCCATCCGAAATCGCTGCTGAACGTGTTTTCAGAAATTTGACGCGTCCTGATGTGTGTGAAGTGTGGCCATCACCGCACCATGTTCAGTGGTTCACCTGTCATCTGTATGGCAGTCTGATGACTCATGTATCCCATAATAGCGCCGGCGATGGTACACGAACTGATGGCGTCATATGGACTCCAGTGATTCGATGATTTGGCGACAGGAAATAGTCTCACCCTCCCCCCCAACACACACACATACACACACGGGTGGTGCAAAGGCCACGGATCACGTTGATGGTGCTACAAAGCTCTCCTTACATGAAGCAAGGCTAATTAACGTAAAACTCGGGTATGGTGACGGACAGCGGCGACTCACTCCTATTTCTCTCACTCGTTCGCCTTTCTTGTTTTTTTTTTCCGGCACCGTCGGCTAAGGTAATCTCAAAACATGTAGCCTAATTGTCCGGCTATACACTCAATGTGCCTCCTATGACGTGGCACGAGCGCAAGCTATTCATGTTGTGCACAAGGCGCACAATATGTTGCTGACATTTTGCTATTAAACTATGATGAAATGAGTGAGACAGTGACAGCCACAAAAAGCGGAGCATCTACAGATTTCAAGTAATACAGTGCGACTCGTATGGCGTCATATGACGTCACGTGACATGATGCGACTCGTGAGATGTCACGTGACCCTGTGTGACGTCATGAAGCTGGTGTGACGCGTCGCCTCGGTTCGGCAGCACCAGCAGCAGGTGGCGTCGGCGGTGGAGCGAGCCAAGCAGGTCACCATGGCCGAGCTGACCCAGATCATCGGGGTAAGCAGCACCCACGTGACCCCGCACCCACACAGTCCGGGGACGATGAGCCTGCGCAGCTGTGTAGCACATGTTCTCGTACTGGGTGCGGCCGCTCATTTCGCTGGGGTCTAGCTGTCGCTTGGTGTGGGCTACAGGAATAAAAAGGACTTAAAAGAAATATAGTTATAGAGCGTGGTCTTCTTAAAATGGGTTGGACCGGACTTTAAAGGATGTGCGGAGGGCTTGGGGCAATGAGCGTCAAATGGCATCTGTTAATTTGCATGAATTTATCAGCGTCCAGAAAAGGATTGTTGTTGCGCGCAGCAGGGACTGTCTGTGTTCGCGTGCAATGCGACGGCGTTCCTTTCATTGTGCACGTCCTGCCTTCCACCTCTTGCCCGGCCTCGGTTGTGAAGGCGACCAGAAAAAGGCGATCGGGGGTCAGGGGGGGGGGGGGCCTGTTGCCGCGCCTGAGACTGAGGCCAGGGCCGAAGAGGGCCACCCACACGGCCCGTACCAGGGGCGCACCAAGAAGAAGCTCTCGCCCTCGCTGTGCAGCAGTGAGGACAAAATGCCCAGGGGGGCCTGATATCTCGTGGCGCTTGCCGACAGGCAACGGGTGATAAAGGGGAGTGGTGACTCACGTATGCGTTTTTTTCCGAACCACTCTTTCGACACAGCTTTTGGTAACTTTTTCTGGTAACAAAGCTTCGCCCTACCTTTTAATCTAGCTCCTCTTCACTGTCCTCTAAAAGTTAGGCTCCGCACCTCAAGCTTCATACGTTTTTAAAAGCCAGGACCACCCCAGCTTGGAGCGCTTCTGCCTGTTGCTAGATGTCTTGTCAAAGGAAACGTCCAAACACTGGTCGAGTAGCCAGAATTGCCACGGAGGCGATAAAGACATACACCAGCTGTTTGCGCTGATATTGAGTTTGGCACTGCGCTGCAAGGGGGCTGGTGGCTTTGATCGTCAATTGCCCGCAGCTCCTGGATGGCTTGTTTATTCAGTTCAGATTGAATTGGCCTCCAACAAGGTCTGTATTATGTAGCGCTTGTTTCACTGCCCGATTGCAAGAGAGCCTGTTCGTCTTCCGTAAATTTAGCTCACACTAACAGCCGCCGCGCGTGCCCACCCAATCAGCGCGTCGGCCCTCGTCGGGCTTCTGCTTCGGCGCGGCGGCGGCAGCCTCGACACGTTGTAGTGGCTTTTAATCATCTCCGCGTCATTAGCGGCCGGGTGCGGCGCCCGCCGGCCCGGCCGGCCCGGCGCCGCAGTCGGGCCGGGCCCGATCGATGCCGTACCTTCAGCTCTAATCACCGTCAACATGTTTTTCCGGTATCTGGTGCGGCGCTAATCATATATGCATTGTCGTCTGCACGCCGCCCGACGGCGAAAACACGTGCCGTGCGCTCGTGGCGCGCCGCGTAATTCAGACGCGTTAGGCGGCGGCGGATCGATGCAGGCGCCGCCGCGGCCGAGTTACGGCGCCCGCTGCCGAATGCCGGTCCTTTGTTTGAGGGCCGCGTGTGACGCGTGCGCCGCCACTGCCGCTACCGATCGGGCAAATCAGGGCGGACTGCGGCCGCTCGTGAACGGTGTGTCGGCAGTGGCGCGTCCAGGGCTCGCTCCGGGGCGGGAGGTAAACGGGGGTGGAGGTGCGGCGAGGGCGTGGTTGTGTCGTGCAGAAGTTGTGGCAGAGGGAGGGGCAGGTAGCACATCAGGGGACAGTGGGTAAGGTGGGAGAGGCTGCACGTCGAGCGCGAGATGTCAAGGCATTGGTACACTCAATCTTTCGCACCAGAGGGGGGGGGGGGGCAGGGGAGCAGGGTGTGGCCAGGCTGCACCGTAGGGCTGCGGCGGTGCCCGCGCCAAAGCTGGTTGGAAGTATGTGCAATCTGCCTGAGAGTGGGTCCGCATCTGGGTCGCGTCCCTGGGCTCGCACAGTGTACGCGGGCGCCGTAGGTCCGTCTGCTACCAGCCGACGGGCCCTGGGGTCTCTCTGTGACGACTAGAATGACCTGTAATGATGAAAGAGCCACCTCGTCGCGAAATTCGCGCCTGGTCCCGGCGCACCCTGTGCATTAGCCGTATTGGACGTACGTCTTCTTATGGTGCGACCAGCGGAGCTGCTCGCACGAGCGTTGTTCTGGCCCGGCCAGCTGGGGAACCTAGCTAGCACGTCTGCGGCGAGGGGCTCCCTGTCAGTCTCAGCTGGGGAGCCTATCTAACACGCGCGCGGTGAGGGCCTCCCCGCCGACCCCCAGCTGGGCAGCCTAGCTAACACGTCCGCGGCGAGGGCCTCCCCACCGGCCCTCAGCTGGGGAGCCTAGCTAACACGTCCGCGGCGAGGGCCTCCTCGCCGGCTCCCAGCTGGAGAGCATGGCTAACACCCTGCGGTCCACCCGTCACAGTAACAAGTAACATGAACGTACATTTCAGCTGCAAAGCATGAACGGATCAGAGAAGGACCACGAGCTTAAGATGGCTGACCAGCTAAGGCTATTAGCAAAGCAGATCTCGGTAGGTGACGGCGCTCTGGTGGCTTAAGTGTGTTTGTGTGTAGTTTGGCGCCCAAGAGTTGGCTGTTGCAGGGATATAAAACCTCTTGGTTGCACCTCCTGTCCGCCTCAGTGCTAATGTGTGTTCAGGCTAAAGCTACAACGCGGCGCTGGCACGTGCGCTGCTTTCTTAAGGTGTCGCTGATGTGACACGCGACAGTCTCTCAGGCCGACTGCAGTTGTGTTGTACGGGCTTGTGGACAGATGTGGCGGCGGCTGTGCATTGTTTCTGTTGGCTGAGGAAGTGCGCCAGGGCTAATTTGCTTTGGTATGCTTTGTCCGTTTTTAACCTGCTTATTATTTCCATGTTTTTATACCTGCATGTGTTAGCTGCACCGTGCATTTTCCTGTCTTACGTTGAACATTTCGCAGCCGAAACTCAAAAGAGTTGGCTTGTTTGCTGCCGAGGACGGGGTGTCGCCTCTCCAGACCGGACTGTCCGTACTGGTCGTCATTTGATGATTGCGAGCGTTACGTGCTGACGGCCGAGTGTCCCCCGTAATGACGTATGTCAGACGATGACCTGCGCAGAGTGTCCAGACTAAAGCTGCAGACTAAAGCTAGTTGCCACGCCCTTCACCTCAACTGCCGTGCCTCTGGCGCCCGTCGCCCGCCGCCGTCTCAGGCGTCTCCGTGGCGCGTCACATTCCTCAGTCGTCTTGTTGGGCAGTGCTCATATTTGCGATGTCGTGCAAATTTCCGCGCAGAACTTGACGTTGTGACAAGTGTGCCTCGGCTCATGTTGCCCCCCCCCCCCCCCCCCCCCAATGCGTCTGAGACACATGCGAACATCCTGCCGTTGTCGTTTCAGCCTCAAAGAGCAGACCTGCCACGACTTTTGGTTAGTACCGGCCACGGCTTTGGCTGCGACGCTCAGCATGGGGGCCGGTGCTGCGTCGGCAGTACGCGCATGCGCACCCGCCCGCACGCGCATGCGCCGTGGCGTTGCAGTGTCGCACGCTCTCACCCGACCGTCGAATCCGGCCGTATCCTCGCTTCGCGCCGGCAAGCCCTGCGTATTGTCGCCGGGCAGGGCAGGCCGCGTCCGGCCGCCTCCCGCTGACGCCACTGCTCTGCTCGCCTGTTCACCTGCGCCGCCCGTCTGGGTGTCACCCTTGTCACCCCGACACGCGCTGTCGGGAGCTAGCGTGCCTGTCCGCCCACTGTCCCGGTGTCACGCCGGCGCGCGCTGCTTCCCGGAGACATCCGCCGTTCGCGAGCTCGCGCCGGGTTGGGTCAGTCTCCGAGTGTACAACCCCGGCCTCGGACCACCGGGTCTGGGTTCACCCTGAGCGCTCTCCGGAGTCGGGGTCGCAGCCGGATGCAGCTTGTCTGCCATGCAATCGCCGTGTGGGCGGGCGTGTACTCTTGAGCTTGTCAACGTTGGACACCGGCCATCACTCAAGGGCTATCAGTTATCGGGAGCTGCTGATCAGTGCAGCACGCTGCCATGGCAAACAGATCCAGCTGATTTGTTTACGGGAGGACCTTTCTTTTGACACTGTTGTTGTGCAATCGACACTGGTGTCAAATGCAATAGCAGATTGTCAATGCACAATATCTAGCACCACGACTCCTTTCAGACCGTGTTCTGTGCATACACTTCTTAGGTCATTCCTGGATGCGCGTCTGGCAAACGCGCGAAATTTACCCGCACTGTGCGCTGAGTGACCTTGACCCGCGCTGTGCGCCGAGTGACCTTGATCGGTGCCTCCGTTTCAGCAGCAGATGCACGCGCAGCAGATTCCGCATAGCCACGCGCCGCCACTGACGATGATGCCCCACCCGGGCCTGGCGGGTGCGCCGGGTCTGCCGCCTTCCACCGTCGCCAGTCAGTACTGCCGCGCGGCGCGATGGTGCTGCCATATTGTCGTGTTGTGTTGATGCGTTGGTGCGTTTGTGATGTGATTTACTAACACCAATTGGGGACTTAGGGTTTGTGGGCTCGAGGTTCACAGCCTTCCTTGTAGGTCATGTGAGGTGGCTGGTGATTTACCATCGGTGCATCGAACACTGACCTATGTGAGGCCGGTGGGGGATCGCTTCCCAGAAGCCTCGCTTACCTGGCTGGTTTTAACGGGCAGTTGACAACTGACCTATAGAGCCAAGCTGAAACTGGGGCGAACGTGGCCCCGGCAGTCCCTGGTTAAAATTATCCGCTTTTGTGTCATTTCTTTTGTGTCGCTACTGTAGGCATGGCAGCGGCTTGGACGCAGGCACCGATCTAGGCACGCGGTGCCTGAATTTAGGCACGGCGCCGTCACTGTGACTGCCCAAAGTTGCGACCCTAGTGCCTAGCCCCTCACGGTACGTGTGGTGCTCAGTCCATCGCGTGTTGATGCGGCGGCCAGCTCTTACCCGTCACACGGTGTGTTTCGTCTAGCCCTCATGGCGAAGATTACTGGCTGGTTTAGTGGTCTGAGATTCAGCATTGCGCCATGATCAGCCACCGTTGAACTCGCTTCGAAGCGCTCTTTATCAGTCTCTTTTTCGAACGCGCCTTGCTTATCGTCACTGTTTTCTTCTGCGTTGCTCTAAACAGCTTCAGTTGCCGTCAAGTCGTCAGTGTACGCTATCCCCAGTCAAGTCTGCACACGGAAATATACGAAACTCTGTTCTCCCGACGATAAGCACCCTCTCCCTATCATAACGTAACTGCTGGGAGGGCGGTGTCTAGCCAGATTGTCCCCCAAACTCCAGTCTTATATCTCCAGTCCTGATAGGTCCCCAGGATCTCAGATGCGTGGTCACACCCACGCTCACCCCGACTCCGTCCCTTCGCTCTGTTTTCCTGCCGCGTCATACGGTCGGAGGTGGCCTGCCACAGCTGTGAGCGCCCCCCCCCCCCCCACTCTCAGGTGTGCGTGCCAGACCGCGTGACCGGGCCGCATTCCGCGGCGGGGCGGGGCGGGGCGGGCCCCCCGTGTGGGCGGTCACCGCGGACCAGCTGGGGCGGCCCGCGCGAGGGCCTACCGCAACGAAGGCCGCCTGGTGGGATTCCACTGAAGTTGCCTTGGATTGGGAAGTGTAATAACGGAGGCGAAGGTGTCTGCGCTTGAACGTGAATCAAATATTACTGTGTTCGTGCCGGTTTGCTAGCCGGGCTCACGGATCGACCGTGAGGAGGATAATCAGCCCTTACTGCGCAAGCGCAAACGTTCCCTTTTATTGAAAGGGTATGCTCCACATTTAACGGTATTGAAGCAGCACCATATATGATGAAACAAACTCATTTATAAGCATTGACATGCTTTTAAGTGTAGAAGGTTGCTCTTAACAATACAACGTATCTATTTAGTAGATGTGCTCTTCAAAGCAGCATTGTTTGGTTGCACCATCTTATCTTGCGCAGCATTGGTCGAGAACCAATTGACGGTCGTTATGTCTGGAAATTGTGCTCACGAACGCCAGATATGAACGACTTGGCAATCATACTTTTCTTTGACTTGATCGCTGGCTGGCCAATGGAATGACAGGATTTAAGGAGTGTTGTTATGGCGTCATTGATGCAAGGGTGATCTTGGAATAGTCTGCACAAAACGGCTTGCACATCTTTGTGGGCGTGTAGCTCAGACACTAGAGCGGTTTAGGTCTTGAGAAGGGCAGGGCTGTGAACTGCCCAGTGATCTTCAAGTTGTCTATTTCAGTTGAAACCCCCATACAAATGTGAGACACTCCCTCTGAGCTTTGACGTAAGCGGCTAAGATTTAAAAGTTGAGCCGTCTCCTGCAGACAAATCGTCAACACGGCGGGGTGTTCCTCATCACTGACTGATCACATGCTCGGCCTGGCTGCCTCATCAAGCCATGACTCATGAGGCCCAGCTGCTACCCCCAGCCCGGAATTGCTTGTTCAACAAACCAACGTCGAAAGCCACTGCGCTGATTGGTTTCCGATCCAGTGGACGGCACAGCGCGGTGGTCGATGGCGCGTGTTGACTATTGAACTCTGACCCCGCAGGTCTGCTGGGGCTGACGGGACTGGCCGGAGGTCAGGGGGGTCACCCGACGGCGATGGCTAACCCCAAACATGATACGGGCCGCGAGGAGTCCAAGACGTCGTCAACCGTCACAGGTCAGCACCCCGGGTCAGGGGTCGTGTGGTCAGCGCGGCGCACGTGAAATACCGGCAGCTACATCTGTCGCGACCTGTTCGTGTTGCTGTAATGTTTCGCCAATCACCCTTGTAAGTTCGCTGACTGGAACTGGAAGAGATTGTGACAGGTGTTTTGCCACCGTGCCAACACCGTCGTGTGGCATGAAAGCCCACGATCATGTCCGGCCATCACGCTCACCGCAAGAAAAACGGGGCGCTCTGATTGGCGCCGACGGCCTGACGTGACCTTTGCTCTGCCTGGCAGGTGGCGGTCTGAGCTCTGACGACAAAAACGTACGTATTCGTCCTGCATCGATCCCGTCTCGGCGTTGATGCCGGTCCGGCCTATGCCCATCTCCAGCTCACTCGCAAATGTTGCCTCACGCTCACCATCCAGCCTCACTGCCCCCCCCCCCCCCCCTCATCACCCCCCCCCCTCGCGCCTCCCCTTATATGAAGCGCCCAACGTGGCGACAAGTCCATGCCCTGGCGAGCGGACGTGCTGACGATTTGGTGGGCGCGTACCCGCCCGAGCGCGCGCGCGCGGGCGGCCACGCGCCAGTCAGGCGCGCGCAGGGCGTGACGGCTTCCAGCGGTGCGCCAACCGCGCCTTAATGCCCGGCCCATATTAATCCATTGAGGGCGATCGCGGCGTTAATCGTGGCGGTGCGGCAGTGCTGGGGCCGACATCAATAACGGACCGGCGGCGCGCCGGACATGATTCAATTACGCGGCCGGCGGGGGGCGCGGACCGATCTGCGGCAGTGTCCGGGTGCCCGGGCCAAGCGGGGACCGCGCCGACCGGGTATAGCGAGAGGAGAGAGATGAGAGAGAGAGAGAAGAGAGAGAGAGAGAGAGAGGAGAGAGAGAGAGAGAGAGGAGAGAGAGAGAGAAGAGAGAGAGAGAGAGAGGAGAATTGAGAAGACATCACAGAAACGTTGATGGGGAGGGAAAAGAGCGAGATGGATGTCAAAGGGAGGGAGACATGAACGATGAACGGCGAAGAATGGCGGGATAATAAGACAAATGGAGATGTGTGAAAGACGGCACGATAAGCAAATGGAGAAACCGGACAGCAGACTACGGGGTGGGAATACCAGTAATAATGCAGTGCGTAAATCACCGCAGAAAACAAAGGGAAGGGTTTGCATCAGTAGTCTCACAGAAAGGCAACTACTGAAAGGCTGCATGGGCCTGACATACATTGCACGTCGCTGTTTATCATTTTGTGCAGGATGTCGTTCGTTGCTTAACCGATATTGAGCAAAGGCGCGCGGTTGTGGAGTTCGCAAAGTTCTCCAGGCAGTTGTCGCGAGCAGCGGATGAAATAGACGTTGGAAATGGAAGATACAAGCGAAATTGGCAGGGAAGGGCGATTGAAGGGAGGCACCATGCTGAATGCGGGTACCCACAATCTGTTTGACGAAAACATGCGATGCCTGGCTCGCACCAGAAGATAATCCCCATTTAGGCGCACTATCCCAAAATCCCATTCTCTGCGTGAAGGACCCTTTTACCGCCAACCAGCCCGGGCGTAAAATTACACATCACTCGATACCTCCGACAGCCGCGCGCTCCCTCCCCGCTCCGCCTTTGTGCGGCCCGCGGCATCAAACGTCGCCGCCGCGCGCGCGCGATCCCGCTAGCGACATCTATCCGCGCCGACGCGAACCGCGCGCCGTCGCGTCAACGCCGCCGCCTACCAGCCGCGGGCCGTCAACCCGCCGCGCCACAGTCGGCGCGGCTCCGCACCGCGAAAATCCATACTCGTCCGCCACTTATCTCCCGGCTGCAAACACGGCATTATTGTCCACTCGCCGCTATCGCCGGCCTTATTTGCTCAGATAATGTAAGAGGTCGACCGCGGCGGCCGCCGCGACAGCTGTTTGCCGCTGACGTCACGCCGGTGACGTCAGCGGCTCCGACTCCGGCCAAGAGGGTGACAGCTGCCGTGGCGATTGCGATTGGCAGCCCCCGCCCGTAATCAGCTGCCCCGCCGACGGCGGCTCGAGTGGTGGCGTTGGGGATCTAGGAGGAGGGGGGCGGGGAGGACAGAGATGAGTGGGGTATGACGACAGTGTGAGTGTCGCTCGGGCGCGGCGTGACGCACGGCGCGTTGTCGCTTCGGATGACTTTTTCCCATCCGGTCCGCTCAACCTGGTACAGACGCCTGAAATTTGTCCGTGACAGACAGCTCACGACCAAACCACTGAAGCAAGCGGCGGCAGACGCGGCTTGCTCAGGCGGGCGCCAAGTTACGTCATAATCGTGTGGCCAAGTAAATGATGAGGGTAATCCGTCAATTCGGGCAACCATGGAGGCAGCGTGACCGCGCCGCCGAGCGCGGCAGGCCAGCCGGGCGAAAACCGCCGCGGAAAGCCCTCGTCAGCCGCTGACATCTAGAATGGCCGCAATTTTTCAACAGTTAGCCGGCGTGACATCAGCCGATGGTGCTCAGAATAGCCGCGTCGTGACTGTTCGCGGCGGCTAAACCCGCTGTCAGCCACGTCCAGCTCACTGCACAGAGCTGTCTCCACCCCACGCCTCTCCGACGTCTGAATAGAGGGGGGGGGGGATGAGCTGCCGCCCGCGGATCGGGCCGGGGTGCTGTCCGACCGGAGCGGGTGTTTCTGTCCCGCAGCGGAACCAGTCGATTTCCCCCGGCGGCAGAGACAAGTACCACCGCAACAGGAGTCCGGAGGCGGACACCAAGCGCATGAAGAAGGAGGAGAAGACCGAGGTAGGCGCCTGAAAGGAGAGGCTGGACGCTCAGTTTGATGTCGCACGCCGTGTAGGGCTGTCGGAAGACAGCAGAAACCACTTTGCGAAAATACAATGAGGTTTTTTAGACAACGCGTATTGTTAACGATATGACGATTGGTGCTTATGATGTAACGACAAGTACAAATTATATCCGCGGTTTGCACCTAGCCGACACTACATTTGCACACTTTTCTCTGCCGATAGAAGGAAACAAACTACGTCATCCACATCTGTTTCTACATTTAATCAAACCGCGTGCTCCGGGGTCGATGAGTCCCTCTCACCTGCCTAGCCGGGACTCAAAAATCCCCTCGTTCCGTTGTCAAAAAGCCGCCCAGCGTCACCCGCCAATCAACTTCTCGGTGACCTCTCACACGACCTTTGTGGACGCCATGCGACGGACCATCATTAACCCACCTGACGCTTCCGCCTCCCGGAACTCTAACGAGTCACCGACAGATCCGACTTCTGGCCTATGACCCGGAGGCGCCGCCGCCGCCAAAGATCACGGGTCAGTCATTACAGAGTCTGTCCGTCGCCACAGGGAAGCGAGGGCGACAAGAGCGACCTTGACCTGGTGGTGGATGACGCCAACGATGCCACGAGCGGTGGAGTGACGTCACCGAAGGAGAACGGCCTCGAACGGCTGCACCCGAAACGAGAGCCACACAGGTACGCCACTAGGTGGTAGCAGTGAGCATAAGACCCTGCTGAGTGCTTTGTATATGTTGCACACACACACACACACACACACCACACACACACACACACACACACACACACCACACACACACACACACACACACACACACACACACACACACACACACACATATATATATATATATATATATATATATATATATATATATATATATATATATATATATATATATATATACAGTGGACATTTTTATCATGTACCACTGGGTTTATGCCTACAATTTTGTGCCTAATTGTGCCGTATTCGCTATTTTTCGGATATTTGTAGGGATACGATGACACCGAACTTTTCATATTTACTGTGTTTGTAATGGCACGTTAAAAGTGTAATAGTTTTCTTGAAAATGATCATAGATCTGATTGAAACGTGGAAAAAATAGAGGAATTTGAAACTGTAATCCAAATTGAGGCTGCACGGTCTAATTTGAAATTCAAAATTGGTTATTATTGACTTCATCCCCGAACAAAAAAGTCCTTGGATATTTGTATCGTTATCCAAGTGACCGCAATAACAGCTTGCGATATCATGTTCAAATTTGATTCAGTTTTAATTGCAACAGACCTTAATTCGATTTGTGCATATTTCACCGTTCTAAGCTCGGAAATTGTGGTTATGACGGTAAAAAAACAATAAGGAAGTCAATTGCAGGCTTGGATGGTTATGTTTTTACTTTGTCTTTTGCAAGGAAGCCAATGATATTTTGACTACAGGGAAGTTCATTTGATTTTGAAATGTCTTGTGTTCGAATGAACCACTGGGACGGATTTTTGTGACGTGAGCGTTGTTGTCATAAATGGAGCTGGGAAATAGGGCGAACAAAAACAGGAGATGACTGCATAAGAATAAAATAACGTCGTTTAACCTTGAGACCGTTTTTGTCTCCCGCCTTTTCCAGGCTCCTGTGCCTACATTCTCTAGTCTGGGCTGCATCATATAGATATTGCAAAGCCAATTTTCGAATGAAATCCGAGATAAAAGACGTACCCCGGGTTTGCAGCGCTGGTCACGAAATAAGATAAGGTACGCGTATGCTGTGCGCAAGGCCTCACGTCAGATGTAATAGATGTCACCTGCCATCTTTGAGCCGACGCTGCATTTCAAGTCTGCATTGAGAATAGTGTCTCGTAAGTGTCATCTTGTTGCAATGTGATGCCATTGCAGTATCCCTGTGCCTCATTTCAGTCCTCATAGCGGCACATCCTCCAACGCCAGCACCCCATCGATGAGAAAAATGGAGGACAAACCGAATACACCCAACTCCACGGCCTCAGCGCCCACAAACTCCAGCCTAGTCAACGGCAAGCCCGTGGGAAAGGCCCCTCCCTTAGGTACGTTCAAACAACGATACAAGCAACCGCTGATATGTGCCACAAGTAGTTTGTGCGTCGCTTTGTGTCTGACATAATCACCCCGCTGGGCCATCGATTGCCGCTCCTCCGGTAAACTTTAGTAGACAAAGACCAAATACGCCGCTCGGTAGAGCCGCCCGACACGGAGACTTCACTGCTCGCGCCGTACCGCGCGCACCATCAGCGTCCGCTGCGGCCCACGTCCGCTATGACCCACGCTCACCGCGGCCCACGTCCACCGCGGCTCACGTCTACCGCGGCCCACGTCCACTATGGCCCACGTCCACCGCGGTCTACGTCCACTATGACCCACATCCAACGCGGCCCACGTCCACTATGGCCCACATCCACCGCGGTCTACGTCCACTATGGCCCGCGTCCACTATGGCCCACGTCCACCGCGGTGCGCGTCCACCACCGCGGCCCACGTCCACCACACGGCCGCACCACTTCGAACCCAGCGTCGAGTGTCGCCCCCCCCCTCCCCCCCCCCACCCGCCCCACTCCCCCTACGCAGCTTCCAGCGGCAGGCTGGGACGCCGCCGCCGGCGTGCGCGCCTTCGTCGAACGCGTTTCTGCGGCCCATTACGGCCGCGTTACGGCCAATTGAAGTTCCACGTTGATACTCGCGCTAACGACGCATGCATTGGCAACGGCCGCCTTGCGTGCGGCGTCGTTCCCAGGCTGCGGCAGCGGCGGGCGCCGCGCCCGCACGCGGTGCCTCGCCGATCACCCTCTAATGCCGCCGGCGGGAGGTGACTCTTCCGGCTGGCGCTGTCGGCTGGGGGAGGGGGGGGGGGGGGGGGCAGCGATCACGGAGGCTCCGCCGTGGTGCCTCCGAAGCGTACGTCGCTGTAGGGTGTTCCCCTGCCAGTGGCAGACAGAGGCGGCGGGCTTTGGTCTGCAGGACGGTGTTGCGGTTCGTGCAGAACATGTTGATGCCGGTTTACGTCTTAGGGAGATCCTGCTTGAGATGTCGCTATTCCGAGTCAAGTCCGTCTGTCCGCTCTTACTTCTCTGCAGCAATTACTGCTCTAGTGCCGTCTTTTGTCAGCACGGATTTCGGAAAAATGCACGAGTTTTCCAAAGGCAGCTTGGTTCATGTCCTCCTTGCGCTGGTCAACGGGCATCTCCGGTCATTCAAATGCTCGCCTTAGGCCAGTGAACAGACACATTGGACAACATAAGGCACCGACTCCCCGCCGCCGGCCGCCCCCCTCCCCGCCCTGCGCCCCTCCCCCTTCCCTCCTCGCGCCGACAGGAATCGTAAAACGTCAGCCAGTAAGTGGCCAGTTATGGGCCGCCTATAAGGAGGCAGTCCCTGCCTGCGAGCGGCCAGGCTGACATTATGTGGTAGTGGGCGCGGTGAGTCCGTATCGACGTCCGTCCGACTCCGTCCGTCCGGGCCTGTGTCGCGACCCCGGGACGCCGAGGTCGCGGCTCCAGCGACCTGGCTGACCCGTCGACCGGTGCGAGAGCGGGCCCCGGCCAATCGATAGATCAATACACGGCGCGAGGTGTTTTGAACGTATCCAAGAGGTGGTTCTGAGAAGTCCCAATACCGGGGCTGTGCTTAGGTGGTTCAGGGTACACGCTGCGCGGCCCATACACAATCCAGAGGCTCAAATGAGGGGCATTAAAACGGGAGCCTAATTGCCATAATCATGTCATCTGTCCCATTACAGCGCCATTGCATCAGACCATTTGCAACCACCAATTACACGTGTTACGAACATCTGAGAAGCAGTTGGGCTTGAGGCCGACGTGAACTCTGCGACCTCCTCTATGAGGCCTTAGCGTGCACCCGGGCGGCCAGCGGCGGCGGATGGGCGGTTCCAATTAGGCCGGCCTGTCAGCTGACACAGGTCCGGGTGTCATGCCCCCGAGCGTGTTACCAGTTCCTTGCGAGTTGTGTGTTGACACAGTTCTGCTGTCGTCTGGGTCGGCGAGTGACACCGTGTCACCCCGTGTCGTTCATCGCGTTGCTTAACCGCGACACCCCTCAGCGGCCTTAATTACGCCCCGCGGACAAGACAGTCGGCCGGCAATTGCTTGTTTATTAGCACCGGGTTGACGGCGGTCATTGCTCAACTCGTGCGGCTGCTTTGCGGAGCGAGGTCTGACAAAGGTCACTTGTGCTGGAGGTCAATGTGAGCAGCAAGTTGGCGGGGTTCACTGGAGGCCGTCCGTCTGGACCCGGTGGTGACCTCCCGCTGACCTGGGGTGCTCGGTGACCTCCGGCTGACCGGGGGTTGTCGGTAACCTCATGCTGACATGGAGTGCTCGGTGGCCTCCGGCTGACCAGCGGTCGTCGATGACCTCCCGCTGACCTGGGGTGCTCCGTGACCTCCGGCTGACCGGGGGTCGTCGGTGACCTCCCGCTGATCTGGAATGGTTGGCGACTTTCCATTGACATGTGATACTGACGATGGAGTAGCTCTGTTTGCTGGTGCTCTGTCTGAACGCCATTTGGACACAACCCGACGAAAAAATATAAGTCAGTTGTCTGCACGCGCAGGCGGGGCTTGACGCGAGTGTTACAGAACACCTTAAAAAGCAAGAGAGCTTGATCACTGCGGTATTCTATTTTAGAGCCGTTGGTAGCTCATGATATTCCTGCTTCTAAAATTCGGACACATTAACAAATGAGCATCTGACGTGTACAACTCCGCTATATATGATGGTCCAGCCATCGGCCCTTGCATATTTCTGATCTGCGTCACGGGCTCATAACTACCCCGTTGCCAAGGTCGCCGTAGTATGTGCTTTGCCTTTAGCTTGAAGTGACCGTGGCGTTTGTTCGGCGTGTGATTCGAGGCTCAGTTGTCTGCTCTCTTGACTGCCTGACACTTTTGTGCTAAACTTTTGAAATCGGCGGCGGGTATTTGAGGCGCCTTTCGTTCGAAGCCGCAGCGGACTGCTGTGGTTGTTTTTTGGGTGCCAGTGGTGCCGACTACCGCGGCCCCTGCTGACGGGTGCGTATGCCATGTTTCAGGGCCTCTCGGACCGTTTAACCTGCCCAGTGCGGCGGCGACCACAGAGCCGTACAACTTGGCCCATGGCGCTGCCAACTACAGGGGAAATGTGAGTATCACCTCGGCGAGGGAAAGAGAGAACGGAGGAGAGAGAGAGAGAGAGAGAGAGAGAGAGAGAGAGAGAGAGAGAGAGAGAGAGAGAGAGAGAGAGGGAGGAGAGAGAGAGAGAGAGAGAGAGAGAGGGGAGGGAGAGGGAGAGAGAGAGAGAGAGAGAGAGAGAGAGAGAGAGAGAGAGAGAGAGAGAGGGAGAGGGGAGAGAGAGAGAGAGAGAGAGAGAGAGAGAGGGAGAGAGAGAGAGAGAGAGAGAGAGAGAGAGAGAGAGAGAGGGAGAGAGAGAGAGAGAGAGAGAGAGAGAGGGGAGAGAGAGAGAGAGGGAGAGAGAGGGGAGAGAGAGGAGAGAGAGAGAGAGAGAGAGAGAGAGAGAGAGAGAGAGAGAGAGAGAGAGAGAGAGAGAGAGAGAGAGAGAGAGAGAGAGAGAGAGAGAGAGAGGAGAGAGAGAGAGAGAGAGAGAGAGAGAGAGAGAGAGAGAGAGAGAGGAAGAGAGATGCGTGGGTAGGGGAGGAAACGATTGACGGAGACGTGATAACTTATGCATTATATCAGCCTGCCACAAAAGAGATCGTGATTGCTCTGAGTTTCCGCGTATTAAAACGGAAGGTTTTCCTACTGTATGAAGTTTTATGTCGCCTCTCTCTCCATCTGTCCATCGATTTTAGGCAGCTGTGCTCTTGAAACCTGCCTAAGCTTTGTGAATTTTCACAAATTGTACTGCATTTCCGCGTCGTTACTATTATTTTTTGTCATTTGGGCGCCACATTGGGAGGACGAGACAAGCTTGGGGGGGGGGGGGTTCACTCAGCCAAAATGGATGCAAAGCTTCACAGATGATACCCCCCACCAAAGCAGTCTCTTACCGACACCACGGGTTTTTGATGGAGTTCGCTCGCGGCCAGCCAGCTCTTGGGTGGGCCAGCGGCCGACCCGGCACAGACGGCTGGCTGGCTGGCTGGCTGGCTGGTTGGCCTATTCTGTGATCAGCCGTAGGCTGTTGACTAATGCAGGATCCCGGACTTGGTTTGGTTTTAGTAGGGCGTAGGATTGTTTCCTCATCTTTTTTAAATTCAATATATTTAACTTGAGCTTATGACTTTGTGAATTTCTGTCAGGCATTGGAAAATTTTCTATGGTTTTGCCGGACTGTGCAATAGTCAGGAGGTTGTTTGTGTGACATGTCACTACCATATAGGATTAGTATATATTGGAAAGTGATCATCGGAAATCATGACCACCATGGCTTATCCCTATGGCAAACAACACGTCGCTTTATTTTCCGTCGTTTGAATGTCTTTCCACGAATCTACAAAGCTGCTAACGATACGTCTGGGAACATCTCATAGGACTCAGATTTATCTGTGCAGCTGTTACCTGTAATAGCTATCGACTTTTGTATCCAAAAATAACACCATATAATGGGTTAGCGCCTTTGGAGTTTGCAATCGTTGCCTAATGCAGGTCCCCAGCCTACGCGCTGTATGTAGGTCTCCAGCCCATGTGCTATAGGTCCCCAGCCCACGCGCTGTAGGTCCCCAGCCCATGTGCTGTAGATCCCCAGCCCATGTGCTGTAGGTCCCCAGCCCATGTGTTGTAGGTCCCGAGCCCATGTGCTGTAGGTCCCCAGCCCATGTGTTGTAGGTCCGCAGCCCACGTGCTGTAGGTCCCCAGCGCACGCGCTGCACGCACTCATGCTCGCAGCC
Organism: Pollicipes pollicipes; assembly: GCF_011947565.3. Classification (NCBI taxonomy): domain Eukaryota; kingdom Metazoa; phylum Arthropoda; class Thecostraca; order Pollicipedomorpha; family Pollicipedidae; genus Pollicipes; species Pollicipes pollicipes. The sequence continues at coordinate 8,268,291 of NW_023596448.1, read as the reverse complement.
GCGCCGTCTCCCACCTGCGCCAATCCCGCCCTCCCCACGCCGCGCGTCGGGACTCCCCGCCCCCGAGGTCAGCCTGTAAAAGGATCGCATCGCCTATCGAGTGCAGCTCTGAAGCATGGAACGGAACCAATTCTCCCGTCCAATTCTATTAAGGCAATCGTTGCGCCGCTTCCCGGCGTGTGCCCTGGGGGGCTGTTGGGTCAGGGCCGGCGGTCCGCCTCGCCCTCGCTCTCTCCTCCCGGCGAGAGCGCGGCGGGCGGCGCTCGCTGCCGACGGCGTGGCCGCCTCGGTCGTCTGGGACGGCTGGGGACACGACACGGCCATGGCTGCTGCCCGGCCAGCGGCGGAGCTGTGCCTGGTCCGGGTGGGGTCAAGTGGGGAGGGGCCTCACCCCCGGCGGAGGCTACACCCCGGGCGGAGGGTACACGGGTGAAAATCTGCGAGTTTGTTTCCCGACGTTTTTTTTCCGTTCACCCCGTCGACCGCGGAGAGGCGTTTCCCAGTAGTTGGCTTCTCGCTGCTCCCAGTCATCACTGCCCTGGCTGCGCCGCTGGCTAGCCAGTTGCTGGACAGGGTCAACGGGCTGTGAAGCGCAAACTTGGCCGCCGGCCCCGGAAGCGGAGCATGGCTCAGCCGAGTATTGAGCGGCCGTACCAGGAGCCACTCATCCCGACAGTTACCGCTTGTTCCCGGACTGATTAACCCGACCGCGAGTGACGTCACATGACCGGGCGGTGACGTCATGCTGAGCGGTGACATCACGCGGCTTGCAGCGAATTGGAAGAGGCGAGGCTTGTTGAAGCGAGAGCTCTAGGATAAGTTGGAGAGTGAAATAAGGGCCGAACGACGGTGATGTGCCCGGTTGGATGGCACTTGAGAGAGCAAGAGAGAGAGAGAGAGAGAGAGAGAGAGAGAGAGGTGTTTATATTTTCGCGGATCAAATGCTGGACTGACCGGGAATACTAGATAATAGCTTGTCTGAGCTATCGGCGGAGTACGTTGGAAAAAAAGAACGCAGATGTCATGCTTGGACTGATGTGCACCGGTGTAGAAGGATTTCAGACAAGCTGCATTTATAAACGCATAAACTACATCACCGATTTTAACTCCGGATTGTCGGAACTCTTTCAAGTGCGCTTACATACGAACTGATAAAACGTGAAAGCGCGGATCTGTGAAGTTACAGCCTGGTTACTGCCGACTCCCTGAAACAGAAATTGCCTGCATTCGCGGCAGTCAGGCGCACATGGCCGGGCAGTGATATCGAACTTTCACTTGGAGCGTGACAGCTACTCCGAAAACAGCAAGACCTCTTTTGGAAACGTTCAAACGATCGCAAAGCTTGCAACGTCTCGAAGCCTCATTCACAGCTCATAGACGCAAGCTTGCACATCGTCCGTGCATTTCGCTGTGGGAGTGTGTCAGCCGAAAACTTAGCTCTCACCTTGTTATCACCTTTATCAATAGCATGAATAATCATATCGCGGGTGAAATTCCGCTGTTTTCAACAAACTATCAGATTAGCAATGGTGTATCTTGAATCTGTGGTAAGGAAACTGCTCCAAAACGTTTTCTGACAACTATTAATCTCACGCACGACTCATAGAGACATATTTTTAATGAGAGTTGCTGGATGTTCTCCTATGCCTAGAGTTTCTCTAAGAACGGACTGAGCATCCGAGCATCAGTCGCTGTCGTGTGAGAATGTCTCGCCGAGAATGAATGCAGCGTTCCGCGCAAACGCAGCCGCTGACAAGTGTCCGGTAACCGTTCCAGAACGATCTCAACTTCCACGTCCGCGGTGCGGGCCTGGCCAACATTCCGGGAGGCAAGCCGTAAGTAGCAGCGGGAGTGAGGCCCTCTTCCCGGCATTCACCCCACGCGCTGAGCCGTGAGACGTGACCCCCCCCCCCCTTCCCCCCCCCCTCCCCGGACGGCTGGGCGCGATCGGACGCGCCGTGGCGGCAGCTTCTCCTGATTGGTCGCGGCGCGGTCGCAGCTTCTCCTAATTGGCCGCCGCTCCGGACGGCGGCTGCACGGTGTTAATGTAAGTGTCGTGTCACGCCGCCGAGATCGGGCGCCGATGGTGTCAGCGGCGGAAAAATGACGCGCCGACACGGAGAGGATTGGTCGTGTTCGGAGCCGACAGGAGACTGTTAGCCGGACAGCGGCCGCATTACGGAGCAGTGATGCATCGCGACGCTCGGCGGACGAGCCTGCGGGGGCGAGGGCGTGTTCTCGGAATCGTCTCAAGCTGTTTTGAACTGGGAGTTGGATTGCTGATAGCGCATCAGAACCTGACCTGGCTATCAGTGTACATGCAATTCACTTGGTTGATGCACTTGTCTGTACGTGCACTTGAGTGCGTTCAATGGTTTTGAATCTGGTTTAGTTGCGACTTGCAATGCAACTGGTGTCATGTCACGTGACAGCTGATAGTCTTGTGGGGAGCGGTTCCGAGTTGCCGACTGCACCTGTCCGGAGGAGTCACACTTGCTGGCGCCGCAGCGAGCAAGTCATAACCCGACCTTGCGCCTCAGCGAGTGAGTCTGGACACCGCCTAGCGCCGCGGCGGGCGAGCCATAACCCGACCTTTGGCCGCATCGGGCGAGGGCGAGTCTGGACACCACCTGGCGCCGCGGCGGGCGAGTCATAATCCGACCTTTCGCCGCATCGGGCGAGTCATAATCCGACCTTTCGCCGCGGCGGGCGAGTCATAATCCGACCTTTCGCCGCGGCGAGCGAGTCATAACCCAACCTGGCGCCGTAAGAGTGACGCGTCACTGCCTCCTGTCCGCGCGACACCCACGGGCCGCCGGCCCTCCCCAATGCCGTGATGTCAACAGCCGAGCCGCTCCCGTCCGCACCTCCCTCCATACCCCCCGCCCCTTCACTCTTTCCTCTGTGGCTCGTGCGACCCCCAGTGGCGCCGCCGCCGGCGTGGGCCGTGCGCCCGCCGTAGAAGCGACTGTGTCACGCCGCGCCGCAATCGTCGCCGCTGGGACCGGAGGGCAGCGCTGGATGTCTTGGTGACGAGCTGCTGCAACGGAGACTCGGGGAAATCGTCTCTGTCTCTCCTTTTCCCCCCTTCCCTCTCTTTTCCCTCTCTCGCTCGCTCTCACTTGAGCTGTCTTGTAGTGCTTCCTCTCTCCTCCTCTCTCTCTCTCTCTCTCTCTCTCTCTCTCTCTCTCTCTCTCTCTCTCTCTCTCTCTCTCTCTCTCTCTCTCTCTCTCTCTCTCTCTCTCTCTCTCTCTCTCTCTCTCTCTCTCTCTCTCTCTCTCTCTCTCTCTCTCTCTCTCTCTCTCTCTTTCTTCTCTCTCTGTTCTCCCGCTGTGAAGTTCTTCACGCCAGCCGGTGACTCCGCGCCGTTTTTGCGGCGAAGAAAGCCGGCGCTGTGACGTCACGGGAGAATACAGAAATATCAGCGCCAGGCGCCACACGCCGAGTCGGCTGTTGACAGCTGGAGAGCAGTTCTTTGTTTTGGCGTGCGTGCGAAATTCGTCGCTAAAATGACGCAGTTTTTGTCTGGTCTTGCATGGCGCACGGCAGCGGTCCCCGGCAGCAACTTCGCTGAAGCCGCAGTCTTCTGGTGAATTACTCGCACTCCGCTGAAACGGGAGACGAAATGGGGTCGACCGTGCCGTTTGCTTTCCGTCCAATTCCAGACAAACACATTCCGTCTGCGTCGATTCCAGCCGTTGGAATTGTAAGCTCGCCACCAGACCCCGGCAGAGACGCCGAAAAGGTCGAGTCGCTCTCAGAGCAGCACCAGAGATTGACCTCCGGACCTCGTGACCCGATACTTGGCTGAGCCTCGACTCCGAGCACGCCCTCAGCCCCAGCTTTATGTTGAGACGATGCGGGCCAGGCGTGTGTTTTATAGGCTCATTTCCGGGTTTCGTTCCTGGTATCTGCCGCCTGTAATGCCGCCTTCAGAGTCCTGATGGGGCGCGTTTGGACCCCAATCAGGCACTGAGGAAGTGGAATGGCCCGGGGTGGCAACAGACTCGATCCGCGCGCGCAGATCACGGCTGTGCGGTGCAAGATTGTCTTCGTGAAAGCCGGGCGACGTTCAGCGGGCACCACTGTGTGTGGAAACGACTTGAGCTGCGCCTGCCTCCGCTCAATACTAGCATGTTGGGGAAGAGGCTATAGCGCACCAATGCAAACTTGTTTTGGGACCGTGTCATAATGTCGACAGTTCATAATGTTCACAGTTCATAATGTCCATAGCTCATAATGTTCGCTGTGCATAATGTCCACATTTCACAATGTCTGTCGTTCTTAATGTTCATAGTTCACAATGTCCAGAGCCCATAATGTCCGCAGGTCATGATGTCCACAAAATGGTTTCGCATGTGCCCGCTAGGGTACGGTGCCTCGCCCTTGTGGTTGAAATGGCGGCGTCTGGGACCGTGATGGCATTTCCTGCCGTGTGGTGTAAAGTCGAACACCATTATTGCCGTTCGATTTCCCTAATCGGCTGCGTCGGTCGATCACCTAATCATCCGGGCCGTTCTGCTCTGCCACGTGTGGGAACAGCCTGACGTTGCACGGGACTTTTCTTGCTGGTCGGTTGGTGGGAAGGTTCTCAAGTGTCGGTATCGTTCGGTAGCGGACGGCGAGAAGGGCGCGGCTTGTCGCGCGGGGGTTGCGTGGGGAAGGCAAAACCAGTGCAGGATGAAGCGAGGAGCGTGAGAGACAGGGCGCATATATTACTGCGTGCCACGGTTACAGTAATCGTTAGATCCAGACCACTTCTTGGCACTAAAACACATAACGTGATGAGATGCCATTGAGCCATAAAAGGGAATTAGATATTCCGGAAAGCTTATTTTACGGCGGGTTCCTACAATTAAGATTTGCTCGATGAGCTCCGAGCTTTTTACATCTTTCCCAATTTCGTTTGACCGCCTCAGTAATAAATTTGGGGCTTAACAACGAGGGGAATCCACATCAAGTCACGAACGATGCTTCTGGTATACCTCATTTCCCGCAGTGGATATATCAGCACTGAGCGTCATAACTCCCCAAAATTGCGAGTTGATGTGGAACGTGCAACGTGCACAACGTGAACCTATTGTGTGGGACTGAAACCAGCGATGATCAGCCATCACTTCGCCTGAAAAAAGCGCTGCGTCTCGCCATATATTTTGGCTGTCTGGGGCTATTTTGGGCCCAGACTGCTAAAAGCCTGAAGCCGTCCGAAGCCTCGCAGAATAACAGGCTATTTTGCTGCAAGTTAGCTTATCTTACCTTGGAGGTGATTGACATTCTGTCCAGTTACGCTTGGGATGTAGAGGTGTCTGGTTTTTGAAACGTGGCGGTTGTGCCGACTTCTGAATGACAAAGTGGCGTCACGAAACATTATAGTGTGGCATCTCTGTATGGAGATGGCATGATCTCTCTTCGTGACCTCGTAAACCTCTCTTAGTGTGGCTTAACCTGACTGGGACTTGAATCAGTATACAAACCTAGTCGAACGGACGCAAACTAACATACCCGCCCAGACCTTCCCCTACGTCGTCTATTTTGCGACACCACCTTATGCGGAAAACGATATTATCCTATTTGACCACATTCGGCCACGTGTCCCCATTTGAGCTATAGCCAATGTTCACGGGGTGCTCAGTATCTCTGTAGACATGTGGAAAATATCTGGCACAGCCTCTGGTGTTTATCATTCACTCATTCAGTCATTGGACGAGCGTTCTGTTCATGCAATTAACTTCAAAATTCAAACAGAATGATATCTCCGTTAGCTTCTTTGACATCTGTTTCAATAACAGAGTGGGAAATAATAAAACGGAAGAAGTGTGTCCCCTCCGAATCAAATAGGCCATGCCTGAGATTTTTATGTAGGGGGAGGGGGTGGGCGTTTCGCCATCAGCGACCTTTTTCAATCCTGTACTCCACCTCTTACCAAGACCCTGGCTGTGCCTCTGCTCCCCACTGCGATCTCTGAAGGCATTCCTCCACACCACCTCTTACCAAGACCCTGGCTGTGCCTCTGCTCCCCACTGCGAACTCTGAAGGCATTCCTCCACACCACCTCTTACCAAGACCCTGGCTGTGCCTCTGCTCCGCACTGCGATCTCTGAAGGCATTCCTCCACACCACCTCTTACCAAGACCCTGGCTGTGCCTCTGCTCCCCACTGCGAACTCTGAAGGCATTCCTCCACACTACCTCTTACCAAGACCCTGACTGTGCCTCTGCTCCCCACTGCGATCTCTGAAGGCATTCCTCCACACCACCTCTTACCAAGACCCTGGCTGTGCCTCTGCTCCCCACTGCGAACTCTGAAGGCATTCCTCCACACCACCTCTTACCAAGACCCTGGCTGCGCCTCTGCTCCCCACTGCGAACTCTGAGGGCATTCCTCCACACCACCTCTTACCAAGACCCTGGCTGCGCCTCTGCTCCCCACTGCGAACTCCGAAGGCATTCCTCCATACTACCTCTTACCAAGACCCTGACTGTGCCTCTGCTCCCCACTGCGATCTCTGAATGCACTCCTCCACATCTACGCAGATATTGCGTTTCCCGTGCTAAATTACAACGCTGCTGCTGATGGGCACCGCATATCGTTTCTTGCTTCATAACAAACGCGCAGGTGATCTCGGACAAATGCCAGATATATACATGTAAGCAGACACGGACGCCGGCTCAGGCTTGTAATCTTTTCATAGACTTGCTTCTCTCGGTCCCAAGATAGGTGTATAAGCTGGGGAGGGAAGGGGCAGATGATACCTTTTGATGTCATTGCTTATATTGTTGCAATCATTACTGACAACGCACCTCTAAAATACGTGCCTGACTAAGACTCGGTGTAGGAGCAGGGCGTATGCTTGATACATTATGAACTGTGAATATGAGGAACTGTGGACATTATCGACTGTAGACATTATGGACTGTGGGCAATGTGAACTGTGGGCATTATGAACATATATACAATATATATATATATATATATATATATATATATATATATATATTCTCCCATATCTATACCATCCTAGGTCGCACCATACACTTGGCACAGCTTTCATGACTCAGACCTCTCCTATCGTTGAGCGGTTACATGCCGACGCATGCCTGGCATGTCTCCACGCCACCATGCCCTTTTTGCACATCAGCTCCGCCCTGTACCGGCTGTCACGTGACCACCTCAGTGTAGCCGCGGACACGGCTGTCGGTTTCATGCAAAGTCGAGCTTATTCCTGTACAGCTGGCTTTCATCTGTCATATGCAGAGTCGACTTAATTTCAGTCGGTTTTGTTTCAGATCTTTTGTTCAGAGTTGGCCTCTTTCAGTCGGGTTTATTCAGAGTCGGGCTTTGGGAGGCCGTGGAAGATTCACTTTGGAACAATGGTGCTGAACCGTGTTTTAAATCGAAGGAAATGACGTCACGGCGCTTGGTGACGCCTCTCTCCCATAAGGCCGAAGTTTTTCACCCTGGCGGATGCAGGCAGAACTAATTAGTGGACATTATGAACTGTGAATATGAGGAACTGTGGACATTATCAACTGTAGACATTATGGACTGTGGGCAATATGAACTGTGGGCATTATGAACTTCCCCCACACGCCTCTCCTTTCATCAGTCGCCAGGTTACTCCTCGTTTTACCTACTCCAAAACTGCACGCACATAATTTCGCCTCTGCATTGCTGTTGCTGCTTGCATTTACATTTTTCGCCCCGCCCCCCTCCCCTCTGTCTCTCTCATATTTCTCTCTCATCTCCCCTCCCCCTCTTCAATTCTCAACTGTCTGCTTTCCGCCCATCGCAGCAGCAACACCCCTAATCAATCTCCAGAAGGCGTCTCGCTCACCCTCCGCCCACGTCCCCAGGGCCTACAGCTTCCACGTGTCGGCCGATGGCCAGATGATGCCAGTGCCGTTCCCCACGGACGCGCTGCTGGGACCGGGCATCCCGCGCCACGCGCGCCAGATCAACACCCTGAGCCACGGCGAGGTGGTATGCGCCGTTACCATCTCCAACCCCACCAAGTACGTCTACACGGGCGGCAAGGGCTGCGTCAAGGTGTGGGACATCAGCCAGCCGACGGCCAAGTCGCCCGTCTCGCAACTGGACTGCCTGGTGAGTGCCAGTCGTGCCGCCGACACAACGGCGGGCCCAGGACGGGACGGGAGGGGGGGGGGTGGTATACCATTTCCCCCCAGGTCAGTCTCTCCATCCCTGTCCCAAGTCAGTCTGGCCAAAAATGTACGGTTTCTGGGCTTGTTTCGACTAAGTATCTAAGCAAACTTACGACGGGAAGTCTGTTTTTTAACATTCCATGTGGGAAAAGGAAGCCAAATCCGTTGAGTTTTGAAAGTCATGACACTTTTTCAGACTTACCCCAGGCCGATGTTATCCTCTCCCCTCTCCCTCCCCAAGCGGCTTTCTGGCTTTGCCCTTTTGCTGACGGGCGGCGGGCTTGGAAATGTTAAATGCGATGACCGCCGGTAGAGGACAGAGTTGATGCTGATTGTCAGAAAGTCACCGGCAGATGTCGCTGCAGAGATCAATGAGTAGCCTGAACACCTTCTCAGAAGGACGATTCCATTATAAATGTATTTGCGCGGGAGACAAACTGGTCTGAAATCCTAGAAAGTGATTCCAAGTAGTAAATATACCCTGCCTGCTTTTCATTATCGCTTCGGCATATGCACTCGAACGACTGGCCGTGTCTGCCCTTGTCCAGAGGCGAGTGCGACACCCGCTGACAGAGCACCGTCCCGTTTCAGCAACGCGACAACTACATCCGCTCTGTGAAGCTGCTGCCGGATGGCCGAACCCTGATGGTGGGGGGCGAGGCGAGCACGCTGAGCATCTGGGACCTGGCCGGCCCCAGCCCGCGCATCAAGTGCGAGCTGCCGTCGTCAGCGCCGGCGTGCTACGCGCTGGCCATCTCGCCCGACTCGAAGGTGTGCTTCAGCTGCTGCAGCGACGGCAACATCGCCGTCTGGGACCTGCACAACCAGCAGCTGGTGCGCCAGTTCCAGGGCCACACGGACGGCGCGTCCTGCATCGACATCTCGTCCGACGGCAACAAGCTGTGGACGGGCGGCCTGGACAATACGGTGCGCTCGTGGGACCTGCGCGAGGGCCGCCAGCTGCAGCAGCATGACTTCAGCTCGCAGATCTTCTCGCTGGGCTTCTGCCCGACCGGCGAGTGGCTGGCCGTCGGCATGGAGAGCTCCAACGTGGAGGTGTTGCACGTGAACAAGCCCGACAAGTACCAGCTGCACCTGCACGAGAGCTGTGTGCTGTCACTGAAGTTCGCCCAGTGCGGCAAGTGGTTCGTCTCCACCGGCAAGGATAACCTGCTGAACGCCTGGCGGACGCCGTACGGGGCCTCGATATTTCAGGTATCTTGACGGGATCTAGCGGCGTCATGGACAGGCGTTGGCATTTATGACGTTCCGGCGCCGTGGATCGTTTTTTGTCGTCAGTTTGGGTCGTTATCTGTCAACAGTGGCTGGTCGAAGAGACGGCAATCATCCCACCTTAAGCCCGTTAACCTGCAGATTAGACTGGCATTTTAGGAAGATATGTGCTTCTTAAGTATTGTATACATATGTGACGAATGGGATAAGATCAACTTCCATCTAAATTAGCATGATTTCTGATCCTCCCTTGGATGCCATACAATCTGGTGACCGCACTGCGTGAACTTTTCTCAATTTTTTCTCCCGTGGCGTGTACATAAAAGGCGGCTGGCATACCCAATGACGTTCGTTCTGAGCGGCCTCGCGTGACCAGAATGTTTCCGGATGGTGGCCGCCGCCCGCGGCCCCCATCCTGCAGTCTTAGACTGCACCTGCTCAGCCCGCTGCCCGTGTTGCAGTCGAAGGAGTCGTCGTCGGTGCTGAGCTGCGACATCTCGGCCGACGACAAGTACATCGTCACCGGCTCCGGCGACAAGAAGGCCACCGTCTACGAAGTGATATACTAGACCGGGTGGCGCGTACCTACTGTCGGTGCCGGCAGAGACATCTAGTGGCACCGCGACGAACCACACCAGTGATACCGCGCGAGAATATCTAGTCCGGACGTACAACTCTCACCTTGGATGGATTCTAATCAAAATGCGTCCTATTTTTGTCGGTCAGAATGCGGCGTCGGTGGGTGCATGCCGAGAGGCGTGACTTTGGTGGGGTTTCTCGTTGTTATTTACCTCTTCTTGGATGTCAGTGTCCGTGTAACCATACAGTGTTTTCTGAGCGTTGCGTGTTGCCTGAGGCGCGCCGTCGGACGCCATGACAGTCTGCCATGGCGCGCCGCCGCGAGCCCAGCTAGCATACTGCGAGCGTGGACGGTGGCCGTTGTACAGGGAAATTTCAGTCCTTGACACATTTGAATGTGGTATATTGGACGTTGATACCACCGCACAGCACCCCGGAGCGCCTGTGCGCGTGTCTCTGTGTCCCGGCAGCCGGCTGGGTGCGGGTGTGTGCGGTGTGGCTGTCCCCCTAGCGTATCTCTGTGTACCCTCCCGGTCCTGCGTCACCTGCGCTTACTGCCGCCGCCAGTGCACCTCGCCGGCGTCGGCTTGTCGTGGTAGATGAGCAGGGACTAGTACAAAATACCGGCGCAGCGTCTCGGGGCCTGGCCCACCCTCTCGCTGTCCGCACCCCGGCGTGATCAGACGCGCCGCCACGGCCGTCGGTCGGGGCACGCGACCAGCGGCGTCAACACCCGATCACCACGCGCCAAGATCGATGGCCACCGCCTGCAGCCCCCCCCCCCCCCCCCCCCCCGCCGCCCGGGGGCGCTCCGCGGGCGGCGGCACCGTATATATATATCCGGCCCCGCCCTCGCCCCTGACCCGCCCTGGCACACACTCGGCTGCAGAAGATTGTTGATGTTATTTTAGATGTGTCGCTCGGTGGTCGCCAGGCCCCCTGGCCCGTGCCAATATAATGGAGACACAGAGACGCGTTCTTTGGCGTGGTGACGGCTGTCGCCGCCCCGTCTCCCGTCCGCGGCGAGACGCGACAAGACGAGGTCGGGCGGATGGCTGACGGGACCGCCGCGAAGTGGGCGTGGCCAGGCCGGGCCGCGGTATGGCCGACTCGACGCATCGGTGCGCGTCGCTGCCGCCGACAATTCGCCGCAGCATTCAGGCCGGCTCAGAGCTCGAGCTCGGCATTCGGTGGGCGTCCCCCAGCGGGACGAGGATTCTGCTGAGGCGCCCCAGGCGGCATGCGACCGGCTCTACTTATCCCAGGCGGTTAATGGCGTTTGCCAGCCGCGGGCGGCCGTCGGCGGCGGGCTTCAAATGCCGCAGCGCTCGCGCTGTCTTCCAAGGAGCTCCTCCGTCACACGGATCTCATCAGTCGGGCTGGCAGTGGATTCGCCGCTCTTTCACGCTCTGGCGCCGCCGCCGGCTGTCGCCATCATTCAGCCGAATTACGGACTCGTCTTCTGTTCATGAAGCGAGACAACTCTGGCGCGGCCGAGTCACATCCGGGCGAGGTAATTATTTGACGCTCCGGGGAGCGAGTGGCTTGATGCATAATCAATACGGGCTCTGCCGTCTGCCCGTCTGCCGAGCTACGAGTGAGCATTTCGGCTACTGTCACCTTTAGTTCAGGCCGCCGCCGCCGTCCGACGAGTCCGATATTCTGCCCCACGTGTTGTCCAAGCCAAATGACCACCGCCGTCGGCGGCGACTCGAGCAAACTTTGAATTGTTAAAAGCATCCGTTTGATGACCCGCTCGCGCTTGTGGAGCACAGCAAACATCGACCGGCATTACTCGCCCGGTGGAACTGCCGGCCACTGGTGGCATCCCCGCGTTGGCGCCGACCAACCCTTTGTTCGCTGCGGGTGGATTTTGCCCAGAGAGCTGGGGACGCGATCAATACAGAGAACAGGCCGGGACGAACTGCCAGACGGAAGAACCATTGATTGGTTGCGTGCAACCATCTTTTTGGGGTGTTTTTGCGCAAAATGCCATTTATTTTGTTGACCGACACACCCCACGTGGATGCGTAAATGTTGTACCACCTCTGATTGGTCGTGATCCCCACGTGGAGAAAGCCCATTGGTTGGCCTGTACCACCAATTGTGAGGTAGGTTACTTTCTGCTCCTTCCCACGTGGGGTAGATGGGGCCATTCTGAGACGAATGAGGGAAGGAAAATTGGGAATCTGGCCGGGTGTATCTACGCAAAACTTCCAGATGGAGGAGGGATCGTGCGGCCGGGTCGGACCGTTCCGGGCGCAGATGCCGGGTCACAGGCCGCCCCGGGCGAGCCGCATGGCCGCACAACGGCGCGGGAACCGGTAACGTTTTGAACCGCCGATGCGTTACCTCGCCGGGGGGCTGCGGCGCCGGCGGCATGGGTACGGCGGACAGACTGCTCTGCGTCGGCCGGTTTTTACACCTGGATCATCTCGGCGGTCGTAAAAAGCCGCCGGCGCGGGCGCGACGCTCGCGCTGCGTGGAAGGATCGACCGTCCGCGGTCGGCCGCCGCCGGCGACCGTGATAGGGGTAACGGCGTCATTCGGTGCCGCCGGCCGCCGTGGAGGCGATCCTGGCGCGCCGCCGGGGTGAAAGGAGATGAGGTGTGGCGCGCCGCGCCGCCAGCTGGCGGCGGACGCGTCGCGGTGCGCGCGGTGGGCACCCGGCCCGCCAGGCCCGGCATGAATCACGGGTGGGGACGGACTTTGTTGGAGGGATCGACTGACCTTCCTCTCCCCCTCCATCCACAGGCGCCGCGCGGCGGGGACTCGACGCTCGGTACCAGTCATTCAATAGATACAGCTGCCATCAAAATACATTGCTAATTGGACTTTAGAGTCGGGCCCAACGTGTATGCCATAATAACATTAACCTCTCAGCGCCGACTGGCGCGCTATTTCTTCTGTTCAGATACGGCGGGACCAACGGAGCGGAACAAAAACGCTGGCTGCTGACTGGTCGGCCGCCCACCAATGAGAAGCGGGCACCGCAGCCCACGTGGGCGCGAGCCACACACCGGCCCGCACACGAAATGATTCGGAATGAAACTGAAGACCCGGGGAGGACATGATTTATAATAGGGTCAGCTGGGACCGGAGAGGGGACGGAACCGTGGTGACCGGCGCTGGCCCCCCGCGCGAGGGGACCCGTTTCCGCCCGACGCGTACCAGGCGCGCCGCGCCGATGCCGGTGGACGACGCTTCCGTCTGAACCGCCGCGCTGCTGAACCACAGGTCGATGGCGGTGGCCGGCGGCCGCGGCGGCGCGCGATGCGGGCCGATGCTCAGAAGCAGGCCGCCGCCGGTAATTGTTGTCATCGTTGAGTGGGATTTTTGACGGCGGCCGCCGGCGCGCCGCCGGTGTGCCGCAGAGGCGATCTTTGTGCTCGGCGCGGAACCAGTCATCATCGTAACCGCCGGCTGTCGGTGCTCGCTCCCACGCACAATAGGCCGAATAATGGACTTTTTACTCGTCCACGGTGCCGTAATTTTCGAATCACTCGGGGCGTGTAATCACAATCGAGCGTGACCGCCGGCGCGGCGCACTCTCCGAGCAGCCGGGGGCCGCTTTTTGTCCGGCAGCCAGCGGTCTCAGCGATTTGTTTTTGCCGCCGAAGCCCGCGGGCGGCCGCCGACGCACCGTTTGTTTTCGTTAGCGAGCGGGCACCTCCGCCGAGGAGATTTACGTTGCAGGGGAGCGCGGCGCGACATAATGATCCCGTCATTGGCGAGTTAGCCGGGGATTTTTGTCGGGGTCGCCCTCAAAGCGAGCTGTCTGAGTGCATGGTTTATTCAGTGAGGGGAGCCCCGATAAAAAGCGAGGGTGCTGCTGACGCAGAAAAATCGCAACGCCTCCAACTGCCGGCCGCCGAAGACGCCCAGCTTTCTTTGAACGCCCACCGACGCCCCCCGAGACGGAACTGGAAAGCCGGGCCTGTTTGCTGTACAAGCGCGAGGAAACGTTAGAGTCCACAGCTGCGCGCGGCCCGTGTTGACATTGAGTGCTTCAAACGGAGAGGCACCTGAGAAGTGAAGCGGACTGATGGCCGGGTCAGGCGGCGCCAGCTCGAGACGCTGATCGCTCGAGGGTGCCATGACGCGGGGAGAGGGGGGAGGGGCGACGCATTGGAGCTGATGGCGACGATAAGCTCGGGAGGCCGCGAAGGTGGCGCGCGCACACACACGTTCGAGCATACAGACATGATAGCTCGACGGTTGGGCCTAGTTCTGCTGCTGGGCGGCGCACAGTGGGAGTAGATAGCCTGCCAGCCTGCTCCGTTCATCCCACGATATGGCCTGCGAGTCACAGCCCCATCAGAACGTCCTCCATTCTCCTACCAGGGTGTATTCCTTCATTCTCATCAGGATACCTTTCTTTGCTACCGCCTGACACGTGTATAGTCACATTTCTAAGAATCGGGGCGAGATGGAGGGGGTGGGGGTGGGGGGTGGGGCATCGAGAACAAACTGGCATCTGGCAGGGGACAACCTGGATTGATAACGTGACCTTGTAGTGGGCTACCGTGAAAAACGTGCATTGTACCGACAAAATTGAGGGGCAAAATCCTGCCTTAGCAAAATTGGGAGAAATGTCCCCTTTGTCCCCTGGGGGGTGCACCATGTTGCCTGGTATGCGAGCCCGCTGACGCCGTCTGTGGACGTTACGTATATGGGAATCATTGCACCGACACTTCTAGAGCTAGAAGCATCAGTGCAGCTTATGCCGACTTCGTCATAAAACGCAAAGCCATTGTTTAAGACCATTGTAAAGGTTAACAATAATGATTGATACAAAAAAGTGTGATCGAGGCCGCAGCAGGGAGGGAATTTTTCTAAACAATTCCCATGATGCCAATTTTAGAGTAAATAGTTACGCATGAAGCGAAGAGTACCGCCACTCAGGGCGTCGGTGACGCAGTGGTTAAATTATGCGTTTGGAGAACCTGAGGTACGCGGTTCGATTCCTGCGGCGACTGTCCTTCAGTAGGCGAGAGGCAGGGAGTGCCGTATGGCCTCAGCTGCTGAGTGCCTCGTAAAGCCACATTGACGCACAAGGACCCCCGTTCGAAGCATGGTTTGCTTAGGCCCACGCCATGTTTGTAGAAGGTAATATCCTTAATGAACGGCTTCAGCTGGTCACTATCCTCATTAGTCTTCTGTAGCTGGGTCCTGAAACTCAGTGACATAAAAGCAAGGGAGCTCACTCAGCTCACAAACAGAACAGACCAAGATTGCGGCCATTGCTTGATGCCTAGAATGGCTGCAATCTCCGGAGAAACCCTATTCGCAATGACAAATTGTCCCCTAAAGAAATCAAATGCGTTTTCCATGCGAGCAGGGCCAAAGAGCCATCTCATTCAAACCATTTATAAGGATATCTGGCGTACCAATAAGAGTCGGCCCTGCGTCTTGGAACGCTCCTGCACCAGAGCATATCTCAGCCTTTTTGAGACCCCGGGAACCCTCAATTCACCAGCGGAGCAGCCACCGAGCCGGGCGGGCGAGACCTGAGAACCGAGCCGAGCAGGCGAGACCTGAGAGCTAAGCCGGGTGGGCGAAAACCTGAGATCAAGCCATTGATCTATTCTGCGATCCGCCGGGCAGCCGTCGGTGATAATTAGAGCATAATCGACATGCGATCATTAGTGTCATGGCCAAGTCAAGTGGTTGCCATTACAGCACTCCGAGAAATGACATCCTGGTAACAGGCGGCCTCAGCAAGCGTGCTGCTCTTGAAACCTTGAATGGTTGCACGACGGCAGTTCATTATGAGGAACCTGCTGGAAGAAAAGTGTGACATCTTCGGTCGCCATTTAAGCGTACTTGTCACGTTCTTATCTTGATTAGGGTCTGAGATCGGGCTTGCAGGGCTATGCTACTGGAGGTCGTTCTCCAGAGCTCCGTTTCGTCATTTAAAAAGGTTCCTGTCGCCAAATTGTCTCCTCCAGTCTTTTCACAACGGTCAAGAATTTGTCTACCAATAGTTACTTTGCTTTTATCCGCGTGCGACGGACGCTTTGTTCAAGAGACTGAGAATAAATTGATGCTATTATAATAAATAGCTAAATATAATACTGTGAAATGCAATAGGCTGATGCTAAGAAATGACCAGCTTTGAGGAAAATGGTAATAATTCGCTTTCATATGGCTGAAAGGTAATCCTTTGCACATCGCTCACATGATGTGACAAAGGGATACAAAATGCATCCGGAGCTTCCTGTGAAACCTGACCATAAGTTA
>NW_023596448.1:8238733-8251130 GCF_011947565.3 Pollicipes pollicipes | reverse complement strand
TTTCAATAACAGAGTGGGAAATAATAAAACGGAAGAAGTGTGTCCCCTCCGAATCAAATAGGCCATGCCTGAGATTTTATGTAGGGGGGGGGGTGGGCGTTTCGCCATCAGCGACCTTTTTCAATCCTGTACTCCACCTCTTACCAAGACCCTGGCTGTGCCTCTGCTCCCACTGCGATCTCTGAAGCATTCTTCCACACCACCTCTTACCAAGACCCTGGGTGCCTCTGCTCCCCACTGCGAACTCTGAAGGCATTCCTCCACACCACCTCTTACCAAGACCCTGGCTGCGCCTCTGCTCCCCACTGCGAACTCTGAGGGCATTCCTCCACACCACCTCTTACCAAGACCCTGGCTGCGCCTCTGCTCCCCACTGCGATCTCTGAATGCACTCCTCCACATCTACGCAGATATTGCGTTTCCCGTGCTAAATTACAACGCTGCTGCTGATGGGCACCGCATATCGTTTCTTGCTTCATAACAAACGCGCAGGTGATCTCGGACAAATGCCAGATATATACATGTAAGCAGATACGGACGCCGGCTCAGCCTTGTAATCTTTTCATAGACTTGCTTCTCTCGGTCCCAAGATAGGTGTATAAGCTGGGGAGGGAAGGGGCAGATGATACCTTTTGATGTCATTGCTTATATTGTTGCAATCATTACTGACAACGCACCTCTAAAATACGTGCCTGACTAAGACTCGGTGTAGGAGCAGGGCGTATGCTTGATACATTATGAACTGTGAATATGAGGAACTGTGGACATTATCGACTGTAGACATTATGGACTGTGGGCAATGTGAACTGTGGGCATTATGAACATATATACAATATATATATATATATATATATATATATATATATATATATATATATTCTCCCATATCTATACCACCCTAGGTCGCACCATACACTTGGCACAGCTTTCATGACTCAGACCTCTCCTATCATTGAGCGGTTACACGCCGACGCATGCCTGGCATGTCTCCACGCCACCATGCCCTTTTTGCACACCAGCTCCGCCCTGTACCGGCTGTCACGTGACCACCTCAGTGTAGCCGCGGACACGGCTGTCGGTTTCATGCAAAGTCGAGCTTATTCCTGTACAGCTGGCTTTCATCTGTCATATGCAGAGTCGACTTAATTTCAGTCGGTTTTGTTTCAGATCTTTTGTTCAGAGTTGGCCTCTTTCAGTCGGGTTTATTCAGAGTCGGGCTTTGGGAGGCCGTGGAAGATTCACTTTGGAACAATGGTGCTGAACCGTGTTTTAAATCGAAGGAAATGACGTGACGGCGCTTGGTGACGCCTCTCTCCCATAGGGCCGAAGTTTTTCACCCTGGCGGATGCAGGCAGAACTAATTAGTGGACATTATGAACTGTGAATATGAGGAACTGTGGACATTATCAACTGTAGACATTATGGACTGTGGGCATTATGAACTTCCCCCACACGCCTCTCCTTTCATCAGTCGCCAGGTCACTCCTCGTTTTACCTACTCCAAAGCTGCACGCACATAATTTCGCCTCTGCATTGCTGTTGCTGCTTGCATTTACATTTTTCGCCCCGCCCCCCTCCCTTCTGTCTCTCTATTTCTCTCTCATCTCCCCTCCCCTCTTCAATTTCAACTGTCTGCTTTCCGCCCATCGCAGCAGCAACACCCCTAATCAATCTCCAGAAGGCGTCTCGCTCACCCTCCGCCCACGTCCCCAGGGCCTACAGCTTCCACGTGTCGGCCGATGGCCAGATGATGCCAGTGCCGTTCCCCACGGACGCGCTGCTGGGACCGGGCATCCCGCGCCACGCGCGCCAGATCAACACCCTGAGCCACGGCGAGGTGGTATGCGCCGTCACCATCTCCAACCCCACCAAGTACGTCTACACGGGCGGCAAGGGCTGCGTCAAGGTGTGGGACATCAGCCAGCCGACGGCCAAGTCGCCCGTCTCGCAACTGGACTGCCTGGTGAGTGCCAGTCGTGCCTCCGATACAACGGCGGGCCCAGGACGGGACGGGAGGGTGGGGGGTGGTATACCACCTCCCCCCAGGTCAGTCTCTCCATCCCTGTCCCAAGTCAGTCTGGCCAAAAATGTACGGTTTCTGGGCTTGTTTCGACTAAGTATCTAAGCAAACTTACGACGGAAGTCTGTTTTTTAACATTCCATGTGGGAAAAGGAAGCCAAATCCGTTGAGTTTTGAAAGTCGTGACACTTTTTCAGACTTACCCCAGGCCGATGTTATCCTCTCCCCTCTCCCTCCCCAAGCGGCTTTCTGGCTTTGCCCTTTTGCTGACGGGCGGCGGGCTTGGAAATGTTAAATGCGATGACCGCCAGTAGAGGACAGAGTTGATGCTGATTGTCAGAAAGTCACCGGCAGATGTCGCTGCAGAGATCAATGAGTAGCCTGAACACCTTCTCAGAAGGACGATTCCATTATAAATGTATTTACGCGGGAGACAAACTGGTCTGAAATCCTAGAAAGTGATTCCAAGTAGTAAATATACCCTGCCTGCTTTTCATTATCGCTTCGACATATGCACTCGAACGACTGGCCTTGTCTGCCCTTGTCCAGAGGCGAGTGCGACACCCGCTGACAGAGCACCGTCCCGTTTCAGCAACGCGACAACTACATCCGCTCTGTGAAGCTGCTGCCGGATGGCCGAACCCTGATGGTGGGGGGCGAGGCGAGCACGCTGAGCATCTGGGACCTGGCCGGCCCCAGCCCGCGCATCAAGTGCGAGCTGCCGTCGTCAGCGCCGGCGTGCTACGCGCTGGCCATCTCGCCCGACTCGAAGGTGTGCTTCAGCTGCTGCAGCGACGGCAACATCGCCGTCTGGGACCTGCACAACCAGCAGCTGGTGCGCCAGTTCCAGGGCCACACGGACGGCGCGTCCTGCATCGACATCTCGTCCGACGGCAACAAGCTGTGGACGGGCGGCCTGGACAATACGGTGCGCTCGTGGGACCTGCGCGAGGGCCGCCAGCTGCAGCAGCATGACTTCAGCTCGCAGATCTTCTCGCTGGGCTTCTGCCCGACCGGCGAGTGGCTGGCCGTCGGCATGGAGAGCTCCAACGTGGAGGTGTTGCACGTGAACAAGCCCGACAAGTACCAGCTGCACCTGCACGAGAGCTGTGTGCTGTCACTGAAGTTCGCCCAGTGCGGCAAGTGGTTCGTCTCCACCGGCAAGGATAACCTGCTGAACGCCTGGAGGACGCCGTACGGGGCCTCGATATTTCAGGTATCTTGACAGGATCTAGCGGCGTCATGGACAGGCGTTGGCATTTATGACGTTCCGGCGCCGTGGATCGTTTTTTGTCGTCAGTTTGGGTCGTTATCTGTCAACAGTGGCTGGTCGAAGAGACGGCAATCATCCCACCTTAAGCCCGTTAACCTGCAGATTAGACTGGCATTTTAGGAAGATATGTGCTTCTTAAGTATTGTATACATATGTGACGAATGGGATAAGATCAACTTCCATCTAAATTAGCATGATTTCTGATCCTCCCTTGGATGCCATACAATCTGGTGACCGCACGCGTGAACTTTTCTCAATTTTTTCTCCCGTGGCGTGTACATAAAAGGCGGCTGGCATACCCAATGACGTTCGTTCTGAGCGGCCTCGCGTGACCAGAATGTTTCCGGATGGTGGCCGCCGCCCGCGGCCCCCATCCTGCAGTCTTAGACTGCACCTGCTCAGCCCGCTGCCCGTGTTGCAGTCGAAGGAGTCGTCGTCGGTGCTGAGCTGCGACATCTCGGCCGACGACAAGTACATCGTCACCGGCTCCGGCGACAAGAAGGCCACCGTCTACGAAGTGATATACTAGACCGGGTGGCGCGTACCTACTGTCGGTGCCGGCAG
The DNA here is from genome assembly GCF_011947565.3 of Pollicipes pollicipes. Taxonomy (NCBI): domain Eukaryota; kingdom Metazoa; phylum Arthropoda; class Thecostraca; order Pollicipedomorpha; family Pollicipedidae; genus Pollicipes; species Pollicipes pollicipes. The sequence continues at coordinate 8,247,273 of NW_023596448.1, read as the reverse complement.
AGACATCTAGTGGCACCGCGACGAACCACACCAGTGATACCGCGCGAGAATATCTAGTCCGGACGTACAACTCTCACCTTGGATGGATTCTAATCAAAATGCGTCCTATTTTGTCGGTCAGAATGCGGCGTCGGTGGGTGCATGCCGAGAGGCGTGACTTTGGTGGGGTTTCTCGTTGTTATTTACCTCTTCTTGGATGTCAGTGTCCGTGTAACCATACAGTGTTTTCTGAGCGTTGCGTGTTGCCTGAGGCGCGCCGTCGGACGCCATGACAGTCTGCCATGGCGCGCCGCCGCGAGCCCAGCTAGCATACTGCGAGCGTGGACGGTGGCCGTTGTACAGGGAAATTTCAGTCCTTGACACATTTGAATGTGGTATATTGGACGTTGATACCACCGCACAGCACCCGGAGCGCCTGTGCGGTGTCTCTGTGTCCCGGCAGCCGGCTGGCGGGTGTGTGTGTGCGGTGTGCGGTGTGGCTGTCCCCCTAGCGTATCTCTGTGTACCCTCCCGGTCCTGCGTCACCTGCGCTTACTGCCGCCGCCAGTGCACCTCGCCGGCGTCGGCTTGTCGTGGTAGATGAGCAGGGACTAGTACAAAATACCGGCGCAGCGTCTCGGGGCCTGGCCCACCCTCTCGCTGTCCGCACCCCGGCGTGATCAGACGCGCCGCCACGGCCGTCGGTCGGGGCACGCGACCAGCGGCGTCAACACCCGATCACCACGCGCCAAGATCGATGGCCACCGCCTGCAGCCCCCTCCCCCCCCCCCCCCCCGCCGCCGCGGGCGCTCCGCGGGCGGCGGCACCGTATTATATATCCGGCCCCGCCCTCGCCCCTGACCCGCCCTGGCACACACTCGGCTGCAGAAGATTGTTGAGTTATTTTAGATGTGTCGCTCGGTGGTCGCCAGGCCCCCTGGCCCGTGCCAATATAATGGAGACACAGAGACGCGTTTTTGGCGTGGTGACGGCTGTCGCGCCCCCGTCTCCCGTCCGCGGCGAGACGCGACAAGACGAGGTCGGGCGGATGGCTGACGGGACCGCCGCGAAGTGGGCGTGGCCAGGCCGGGCCGCGGTATGGCCGACTCGACGCATCGGTGCGCGTCGCTGCCGCCGACAATTCGCCGCAGCATTCAGGCCGGCTCAGAGCTCGAGCTCGGCATTCGGCGGGCGTCCCCAGCGGGACGAGGATTCTGCTGAGGCGCCCCAGGCGGCATGCGACCGGCTCTACTTATCCCAGGCGGTTAATGGCGTTTGCCAGCCGCGGGCGGCCGTCGGCGGCGGGCTTCAAATGCCGCAGCGCTCGCGCTGTCTTCCAAGGAGCTCCTCCGTCACACGGATCTCATCAGTCGGGCTGGCAGTGGATTCGCCGCTCTTTCACGCTCTGGCGCCGCCGCCGGCTGTCGCCATCATTCAGCCGAATTACGGACTCGTCTTCTGTTCATGAAGCGAGACAACTCTGGCGCGGCCGAGTCACATCCGGGCGAGGTAATTATTTGACGCTCCGGGGAGCGAGTGGCTTGATGCATAATCAATACGGGCTCTGCCGTCTGCCCGTCTGCCGAGCTACGAGTGAGCATTTCGGCTACTGTCACCTTTAGTTCAGGCCGCCGCCGCCGTCCGACGAGTCCGATATTCTGCCCCACGTGTTGTCCAAGCCAAATGACCACCGCCGTCGGCGGCGACTCGAGCAAACTTTGAATTGTTAAAAGCATCCGTTTGATGACCCGCTCGCGCTTGTGGAGCACAGCAAACATCGACCGGCATTACTCGCCCGGTGGAACTGCCGGCCACTGGTGGCATCCCCGCGTTGGCGCCGACCAACCCTTTGTTCGCTGCGGGTGGATTTTGCCCAGAGAGCTGGGGACGCGATCAATACAGAGAACAGGCCGGGACGAACTGCCAGACGGAAGAACCATTGATTGGTTGCGTGCAACCATCTTTTTGGGGTGTTTTTGCGCAAAATGCCATTTATTTTGTTGACCGACACACCCCACGTGGATGCGTAAATGTTGTACCACCTCTGATTGGTCGTGATCCCCACGTGGAGAAAGCCCATTGGTTGGCCTGTACCACCAATTGTGAGGTAGGTTACTTTCTGCTCCTTCCCACGTGGGGTAGATGGGGCCATTCTGAGACGAATGAGGGAAGGAAAATTGGGAATCTGGCCGGGTGTATCTACGCAAAACTTCCAGATGGAGGAGGGATCGTGCGGCCGGGTCGGACCGTTCCGGGCGCAGATGCCGGCGTCACAGGCCGCCCCGGGCGAGCCGCATGGCCGCACAACGGCGCGGGAACCGGTAACGTTTTGAACCGCCGATGCGTTACCTCGCCGGGGGGCTGCGGCGCCGGCGGCATGGGTACGGCGGACAGACTGCTCTGCGTCGGCCGGTTTTTACACCTGGATCATCTCGGCGGTCGTAAAAAGCCGCCGGCGCGGGCGCGACGCTCGCGCTGCGTGGAAGGATCGACCGTCCGCGGTCGGCCGCCGCCGGCGACCGTGATAGGGGTAACGGCGTCATTCGGTGCCGCCGGCCGCCGTGGAGGCGATCCTGGCGCGCCGCCGGGGTGAAAGGAGACGAGGTGTGGCGCGCCGCGCCGCCAGCTGGCGGCGGACGCGTCGCGGTGCGCGCGGTGGGCACCCGGCCCGCCAGGCCCGGCATGAATCACGGGTGGGGACGGACTTTGTTGGAGGGATCGACTGACCTTCCTCTCCCCCTCCATCCACAGGCGCCGCGCGGCGGGGACTCGACGCTCGGTACCAGTCATTCAATAGATACAGCTGCCATCAAAATACATTGCTAATTGGACTTTAGAGTCGGGCCCAACGTGTATGCCATAATAACATTAACCTCTCAGCGCCGACTGGCGCGCTATTTCTTCTGTTCAGATACGGCGGGACCAACGGAGCGGAACAAAAACGCTGGCTGCTGACTGGTCGGCCGCCCACCAATGAGAAGCGGGCACCGCAGCCCACGTGGGCGCGAGCCACACACCGGCCCGCACACGAAATGATTCGGAATGAAACTGAAGACCCGGGGAGGACATGATTTATAATAGGGTCAGCTGGGACCGGAGAGGGGACGGAACCGTGGTGACCGGCGCTGGCCCCCCGCGCGAGGGGACCCGTTTCCGCCCGACGCGTACCAGGCGCGCCGCGCCGATGCCGGTGGACGACGCCTCCGTCTGAACCGCCGCGCTGCTGAACCACAGGTCGATGGCGGTGGCCGGCGGCCGCGGCGGCGCGCGATGCGGGCCGATGCTCAGAAGCAGGCCGCCGCCGGTAATTGTTGTCATCGTTGAGTGGGATTTTTGACGGCGGCCGCCGGCGCGCCGCCGGTGTGCCGCAGAGGCGATCTTTGTGCTCGGCGCGGAACCAGTCATCATCGTAACCGCCGGCTGTCGGTGCTCGCTCCCACGCACAATAGGCCGAATAATGGACTTTTTACTCGTCCACGGTGCCGTAATTTTCGAATCACTCGGGGCGTGTAATCACAATCGAGCGTGACCGCCGGCGCGGCGCACTCTCCGAGCAGCCGGGGGCCGCTTTTTGTCCGGCAGCCAGCGGTCTCAGCGATTTGTTTTTGCCGCCGAAGCCCGCGGGCGGCCGCCGACGCACCGTTTGTTTTCGTTAGCGAGCGGGCACCTCCGCCGAGGAGATTTACGTTGCAGGGGAGCGCGGCGCGACATAATGATCCCGTCATTGGCGAGTTAGCCGGGGATTTTTGTCGGGGTCGCCCTCAAAGCGAGCTGTCTGAGTGCATGGTTTATTCAGTGAGGGGAGCCCCGATAAAAAGCGAGGGTGCTGCTGACGCAGAAAAATCGCAACGCCTCCAACTGCCGGCCGCCGAAGACGCCCAGCTTTCTTTGAACGCCCACCGACGCCCCCCGAGACGGAACTGGAAAGCCGGGCCTGTTTGCTGTACAAGCGCGAGGAAACGTTAGAGTCCACAGCTGCGCGCGGCCCGTGTTGACATTGAGTGCTTCAAACGGAGAGGCACCTGAGAAGTGAAGCGGACTGATGGCCGGGTCAGGCGGCGCCAGCTCGAGACGCTGATCGCTCGAGGGATGCCATGACGCGGGAGAGGGGGGAGGGGCGACGCATTGGAGCTGATGGCGACGATAAGCTCGGGAGGCCGCGAAGGTGGCGCGCGCACACACACGTTGAGCATACAGACATGATGGCTCGACGGTTGGGCCTTAGTTCTGCTGTGGCGGCGCACAGTGGGAGTAGATAGCCTGCCAGCCTGCTCCGTTCATCCCACGATATGGCCTGCGAGTCACAGCCCCATCAAACGTCCTCCATTCTCCTACCAGGGTGTATCCTTCATTCTCATCAGGATACCTTTCTTTGCTACCGCCTGACACGTGTATAGTCACATTTCTAAGAATCGGGGCGAGATGGAGGGGTGGTGGTGGGGGGGTGGGGGGTGGGGCATCGAGAACAAACTGGCATCTGGCAGGGGACAACCTGGATTGATAACGTGACCTTGTAGTGGGCTACCGTGAAAAACGTTGCATTGTACCGACCAAAATTGAGGGGCAAAATTCCCTGCCTTAGCAAAAATTGGGAGAAAGTCCCCCTTTGTCCCCTGGTGGGTGCACCATGTTGCCTGGTATGCGAGCCCGCTGACCGCCCGTCTGTGGACGTTACGTATATGGGAATAATTGCACCGACACTTCTAGAGCATAGAAGCATCAGTGCAGCTATGCCGACTTCGTCATAAAACGCAAAGCCATTGTTTAAGACCATTGTAAAGGTTAACAATAATGATTGATACAAAAAAAGTGTGATCGAGGCCGCAGCAGGGAGGGAATTTTTCTAAACGATTCCCATGATGCCAATTTTAGAGTAAATAGTTACGCATGAAGCGAAGAGTACCGCCACTCAGGGCGTCGGTGACGCAGTGGTTAAATTATGCGTTTGGAGAACCTGAGGTACGCGGTTCGATTCCTGCGGCGACTGTCCTTCAGTAGGCGAGAGGCAGGGAGTGCCGTATGGCCTCAGCTGCTGAGTGCCTCGTAAAGCCACATTGACGCACAAGGACCCCCGTTCGAAGCATGGTTTGCTTAGGCCCACGCCATGTTTGTAGAAGGTAATATCCTTAATGAACGGCTTTAGCTGGTCACTATCCTCATTAGTCTTCTGTAGCTGGGTCCTGAAACTCAGTGACATAAAAGCAAGGGAGCTCACTCAGCTCACAAACAGAACAGACCAAGATTGCGGCCATTGCTTGATGCCTAGAATGGCTGCAATCTCCGGAGAAACCCTATTCGCAATGACAAATTGTCCCCTAAAGAAATCAAATGCGTTTTCCATGCGAGCAGGGCCAAAGAGCCATCCCATTCAAACCATTTATAAGGATATCTGGCGTACCAATAAGAGTCGGCCCTGCGTCTTGGAACGCTCCTGCACCAGAGCATATCTCAGCCTTTTTGAGACCCCGGGAACCCTCAATTCACCAGCGGAGCAGCCACCGAGCCGGGCGGGCGAGACCTGAGAACCGAGCCGAGCAGGCGAGACCTGAGAACCGAGCCGGGCAGGCGAGACCTGAGAACCGAGCCGGGCAGGCGAGACCTGAGAACCGAGCCGGGCAGGCGAGACCTGAGAACCGAGCCGGGTAGGCGAGACCTGAGAACCGAGCCGGGTAGGCGAGGTCTGAGAGCTAAGCCGGGTGGGCGAAACCTGAGAATCAAGCCATTGATCTATTCTGCGATCCGCCGGGCAGCCGTCGGTGATAATTAGAGCATAATCGACATGCGATCATTAGTGTCATGGCCAAGTCAAGTGGTTGCCATTACAGCACTCCGAGAAATGACATCCTGGTAACAGGCGGCCTCAGCAAGCGTGCTGCTCTGGAAACCTGAATGGTGCACGACGGCAGTTCATATGAGGAACCTGCTGGAAGAAAAGTGTGACATCTTCGGTCGCCATTTAAGCGTACTTGTCACGTTCTTATCTTGATTAGGGTCTGAGATCGGGCTTGCAGGGCTATGCTACTGGAGGTCGTTCTCCAGAGCTCCGTTTCGTCATTTAAAAAGGTTCCTGTCGCCAAATTGTCTCCTCCAGTCTTTTCACAACGGTCAAGAATTTGTCTACCAATAGTTACTTTGCTTTTATCCGCGTGCGACGGACGCTTTGTTCAAGAGACTGAGAATAAATTGATGCTATTATAATAAATAGCTAAATATAATACTGTGAAATGCAATAGGCTGATGCTAAGAAATGACCAGCTTTGAGGAAAATGGTAATAATTCGCTTTCATATGGCTGAAAGGTAATCCTTTGCACATCGCTCACATGATGTGACAAAGGGATACAAAATGCATCCGGAGCTTCCTGTGAAACCTGACCATAAGTTAGCCTTGTGACCGTACGACTTAACGCTGCTCACATCCACTCTCCGCCTAATCAATGCAACAGTTCGTTTCGTTGTCGCAATCCGACGCTACTTCAGCGCGGCTCAGTCCCGACTTGTGTCAAGTCCTCGAAGTGTACCGCAATTGGCATCTCGCCACGACTGACATATTTCTAGCAGCGCCGACGAGCTGCCGCAGCCCGCTGCCGCGATTGGTCGGGGCTTTCAAACGGCTGTTCTGGTAGTGACACATTCGCGCGCGCAGCCAAAATTTTCCTCAGGGGATTGGAGGTGGGTGGATAGGGGCAAAAGTCAGATAATCTCTGCTGCAAACCTTTTAGCTCAAGGGAGGAAGGGATGAGCTCCCCCATTTTTTTTCGAAACTTCAAAATTAGCGCTATGGGCGTTGACCGGAAGGAAATAACCTAATATGGACATGCCTCCCGTCAGCTCGGGAAAACTTCCAATATTCCTGGTGTCATGTTTCCTTGACCAATATTTCAGCGCTGCTATATTTGTTCTTGCTTCACATGGGCACGTATCAGGACACGGCTGACGTCCCGCTGGTGGTGACGTCACGAACACGAGGCTGGCAAACCGACAGCTTCGGATGCAATAAGAGACTGGCCCAACGAAAGCGTCATGTTGTCTCGAGTGGCACCTGCCTAAGTCTTAACAGAAAGTTGGTAGGTAGTGCGTAATGATGGACGCATACGACCGTCGTGACGTCACTCATTTGGACGCATACGACCGTCGTGACGTCACTCATTTGCCTGACGTCGCGTGCCCGGGGATCTCAAGAATAACCGACCGATTGCGTTACGGTGCCGCTGGCACGGCTCCACTGGCGGGTCGATCTCAGCATGATCGACACTCATGTGGTAATGACGACACGCTGACCGCATGACGTCATCACCGATTGCGTCACAGCTGACGTTTTTGACGCACGTGTCAGAACATCGTCAGCCTTGAAGTCCGGCTGGTTGAAAAGACTGAAGTGATCCACAATGTCTGAATTCGCTTCTTATCGTCAGTGCCTGGACTTCATCTGGTGATATCTACTGACCCGTCTTTTCTCAGCGTGTTTATTTCTGCGAGGTTGCAGAAAGGGCTACGGCAGTAATTCGTCACTACCAGCTGGCCTGCTGCTTCAGGCTCAGTGACACGGCACTCTGGGGTTAGTGCAGCTGTCACGGACTCTGGCTTTGGACACGTCGCACTTTGGCTTTGATGCAATCATCCAGACTCAGGCTTTGACGCAGCTTCCTGAGGCTTTGGCTTTGGCTTTGGCCGTCCCCGCGTGTGCTATCTTTGCGTCACTCGCTGAAGAAGAAACTGGCTTTAACACCAACCGCAGACTCCGACTTCGGCGCAGCCACAGGATTGGCCTGTCGGGAATGTGTTCAGCTGATCTTTGTCTGACCACGAGCAGCTCCTCGGACCCTGACTTGGTGTTCACGGATCACTCGGAACACGCCATTTCGCTCCCGGTAAACACAAGCGGCGGAGCGCAGAAGCATCGAGTGTAGGGCCACTGAACTTCAGGAGCACCGAGCGGCACCGGTGGCACCCGAGCACCGAGCAGCACCGAGCACCGAAGCGCCGAACACAGGAATACAGAGCTCAGGAGCACCGAGCGCAGGCGCGCACCGATCGCGAGGAGTACCGAGCACAGGAGCACCGAACACAGGAACACAAAGCTCCGGAGCACCGAGCTTAGGATTACAGAGTGCAGTAGTACCGCACGGTGGCACCGAGCACAAGAGCACCGAGTACAAAAGCACTGAGCGCAGGACCACCGGGTGCGGTGCCCCAGTTAGCTAAAATGGATTTGCTATTTTGTGAAAGCAAAAATAGCGTTTTTCGTGGCAGAATCTCCGCCCGCTGGCGAGCTCTCTTCCAGTGCTGGGGTACGGCGACAACGCAAGCGACGCTCGAGTTACCCGAGTCACCTGAGTCACACTGACGCTTGAGCCACCCGAGTCACAGTGACGCTTGAGTCACCTGAGTCACAGCGTCGCTCGAGTCACCCGGGTGACAGCGCCGCTCGAGTCACCCAGGTGACAGCGACGCTCGAGCCACACAGGTGACCGCGCCGCCCGGGTCACCCAGGTGACAGCGCCGCTCGAGTCACCCGGGTGACAGCGCCTCGAGCCACCCAGGTGACAGCGCCGCTCGGGTC
>NW_023596448.1:8196745-8237733 GCF_011947565.3 Pollicipes pollicipes | reverse complement strand
GCACGGCACAACCAGGCCAGTCATTGATTGTTTGGCCGCGAGCCCTGTTTCCACCCGCATGAACAGGCTCAGCGGGTGTTTAGCACATGCTGTTAAATCACGTGAGCTACATCACGACTCGGCTCTTTTCATGAAAACAGTGCAGGCCCGTCAATACGAAAATGTCACAACAGCAACGGTGCAAACAAACGTTTCATCCTCAGATAAGATACATGGTCGCAGCATCTTCTTCATAATCCCGTACCTGATAAGCTCCGTACCTTACTCCTGCTACTTCATAACACCTTTACTGCCTCATAAACAGATGTTTAGTACTCAGGGAAGACGTGGATTGACACTGGGATAGAAAAGGCTCGAATGAGCAGTCTAGCAAATCGTCCGTTCACTGGCTCCACTTTGGCCACAACGCTCACATGATGGTGTAGGCACTGACGCCTGGATCGCGGTCACCCGGTCCAATAATGAATACCCAACTCCCATTCACCGGTCTGCGCCGTCGCTTCTCATCGCCTTATGCAACCGGCGTAACCTCTAATCTCCTGAAGCCTCCTGTTCATCAATACAGTGACCGTCTCCTGCGCCCCCCCCCCCCCCCTCCACCCCCGGCCAGTTATCGCTCGCACTGACGGGGCTCCGCACCAACTTAAACCTGGCAGGAGTTGCCTCTAGACACCTGCCCACACGTAGTTATCCTGTGATCTCGGGGGGGGGAGGGGTGGATGCGCCCTCCTCCCCCCACCCCCACGCTCTCCTGTCGGTGCTTGGGTTAATGTCCCTCATAGCGCGATCAATGTTCTCGCCACCCGCCATCAAGCCCCCCCCCCCCCTCCCCACTTACTCCCGTCATCTCACTAACGGGGCCTGCTCTCGGCGCGTGCGTCCGACATTTAATAAAGCGGCAAAAACAGGCGTCCCGCGACGGCGGGCGCCCCTTCCCAGACGCGGACATTGTAAACTTTATGAACTTGTGAGGCGGCCTCACGCTGGCGGCAAACACTCCACGACGGACTGCAAAACAAAGCCATTCCGCCGCTGCCGCCGGCCGGCCGAAAAATACACGCAGTCAGGGGCGGTGGCAGCTAGGCCATTTCGGTGGGCAGTTATCTACCGTCTGTGCGACGCTTCCTGGATGTGTCATCGCGAACAGCCCCTCGAGGCTGCACTTAAGTAGGTCCAGACGGATCCAAGGGAAACCTCCAGGTCGTGCCTCCTCAGAAAAATCCCTGACACCGCCTATGCGCCGGCCAGCGATAAACAGCCAAGTTGCCGCTTCTTTTCGCTCGAGAAGCGTCCGTTTGAATGCGTCCGCAGCGCAGCCCGAGAGTTCCTTTGTTCCGCCTAAAATCCCGCACGTGACACGAATTCTGCGGAGAAAAACAGCCGGATGCGCGGTGATCTCCCCCGATTGGATCAATACCGCGCGCCGGCGACCGGTGTCAAGTGTTGCCGTCCAACGCTTGGCCGGCGGTGACCGGCGGGCAGGCGCGCGCCCAGGAGCCTCAGATGGAGGGGGGCAGCAGCTGAGCCCGTCTTTACATCAGGACACAGGCGGAAAAGCAGCGGCCATCGGCTTGGGAGGTCAGTGACCCGTCCCTCCTTCTGGTTACGCCTCTGACGACCCTGGAGCAGCATCGGCGCATGAGAAGCTGGCGGCGGTCGGCGCGGCCAGCCACGCTCCTCCGCCGAGCCGCGGCGCACTCTGACGTCATTGAAATGCAGGCCGCGCCGGAACGACAATCGATTACAGTGAGCGGCGGCCCCGGTCCGGTTATTGAGCGGCACTCGGCGCCGGAGCCGCCGGAGCCGACCCTCGAGCGGGCTGCTGCATAAAAATACTCCCGAATGTGGCTTGATCCCGTGGACGGCCGGAGCCGGAGCCGTGCACGGCCGGAGCCGGAGCCGTGCACGGCCGGAGCCAGAGCCGTGCACGGCCGGAGCCGGAGCCGTGGACGGCCGGAGCCAGAGCCGTGCACGGCCGGAGCCGGAGCCGTGGACGGCCGGAGACGGAGCCGTGCACGGCCGGAGCCCGAGCCGTGGACGGCCGGAGCCGGAGCCGTGGACGGCCGGAGCCGGAGCCGTGCACGGCCGGAGCCGGAGCCGTGCACGGCCGGAGCCGGAGCCGTGGACGGCCGAAGCCGGAGCCGTGGACGGCCGGAGACGGAGCCGTGCACGGCCGGAGCCGGAGCCGTGGAACCGCTGCAGAGACACTGTCGCTGAGAGGGCCGACGGGAGACAAAACACCGGCGGTGGTGGTATGCGCGAGCCGAACGTTATGCATTGGGGGGAGCCGAGGTGCTGACCGGACCAGGCGCCGTGCGGCAGACTGCTGTGCCGTGACATTGACAGGAGGGGTGGCAAAGACGCGGCAGCCGGTTCGCCTTGCTTCTCGCACACGTGTGTTCGGTTTGAAGTCTTCCGGGCACCCCTCTTGAATCTGCGAAGCCCAGAGCCAGTTGGAAGCCAATCTGCTTCGACGAGGAGCTCCGGGTAGTAGCAGGCTCGATCCGCTTCAACGAGTAGCTCAAGGTGGTAACAGGTTCGATGTTCTTCAAGGAGGAGCTCCGGGTGGTAACAAGTCCGACCTGCTTCGACGAAGAGCTCGGGGTGGTGACAAGTCCGGCCTGCTTCGACGAAGAGCTCGGAGTGGAAACGAGTCCGATCTGCTTCAAAGAGGAATTCGGTGCCCGTTTACGCTCCGCACCAAATCTGTGGGACTGGAGTGATAGCCGAAGCATCGGTCTACGTACCCGCAGTGATAGAGTAGGCCTCATTTGGTGTTTTCGGCCAGTTGGTCACCCACCGGCACTCGTGGGCGCTGTTCACAGCATCGTTCCTGGGAGTCGATGCTTGCTGTTCACAGCATCGCTCCCGAGAGTCGATGCTCGCTGTTCACAGCATCACTCCTAGGAGTCGATGCTCGCTGTTCACAGCATCGTTCCCGAGAGTCGATGCTCGCTGTTCACATCATTGCTCCTGGGAGTCGATGCTCGCTGTTCACAGCATCACTCCTAGGAGTCGATGCTCGCTGTTCTTAGCATCACTCCTGGGAGTCGATGCTCGCTGTTCACAGCATCGCTCCTGAGAGTCGATGCTCGCTGTTCACAGCATCGTTCCTGGGAGTCGATACTCGCTGTTCGCAGCATCGTTCCTGGGAATCGATGCTCGCTGTTCACATCATTGCTCCTGGGAGTCGATGCTCGCTGTTCACATCATCACTCCTGGGAGTCGATGCTCGGTGCTGATCACCAGAAGCAGATGAGCTCGCCTCCTCGGCATCGCATCGGAATCCGATGCCATCAGAGGCGGGTGGGTCTATTTCGGTGCAGCAGCTTCACTGAAATCTGGAGCGTTTCGTGCTCATTGAACCGCCGTCACCCAAGACTGGCGAGAGTACTCGTCCCTGTTGCTTACTCCGCTCCAGGGTGTGGTCAGCCTTGGTCGCCGGCGTACTGGTGTGACCAGAATCTGACGAGTAGAGGAAGGCGCAGTCGTCGGTGCTGATGACGCGTGTGGCCTCGAAGACTGCGTCGGTGCAGTGAATGATAAGAATTCCCTCGAAGTCTGGTAGGAGCTAAGAAATGGATGGTCTTTGGTTCTTCACGCAATCTCAATGTCTCTACTCGTGCACTCCGACCAGCGCACGCGGAACCAGGGTACCGGACTCCGTTGTGATGACATGCTCTTCAGTCTTTTCGATGCTGGACAAAAAAGGTCCGTTACCTCTCACTTCACTGACCGAAGTCCGAGGTGGCATTCTGCTCAGAGTTGCGAGCGGCTGTCCCTCTCTGCAAGACCTTGCTAGTCTTCTTCGGAAGCCTGACGAGCTGCCGCTCACCGACTGGCCATCCTCTTCGCCCCTGCTTTCTCGCGCTCCCCCGCCTCGCGCCTCCTCGCCTCGCGCTTTTCCTCCTTGCGGCGGTTTTCGTTCCATCCGCTGCCTGCGACGCTCCTCTTGCGAGGCCGGCGACGGAGCCTCCGGATCTGGCTGCGCCTGCCGGCGCGTCAGCCACCTGAACACCAGCAGCGCCATGGCCTTGCTGAACAGCGGCGGCCGCGCCGGTGGCTGCGACCCAGGCGGACGCATCCGCTCCAGTATGATGCAGATGCGCGTCGACTGGTACATGACGGCGCCCTGAGCGAAGGCGGACCGCGGATGAAGGAGGCGCCGACGATGTGCGAGTGCTGAATGACCCAGTGCGCGATGGCGGTGATACAGCCGTCGGTGTTGATGATGTGCATGGCCTCGTAGGCGGTCAGCCGCTGCACGTCGCGGCCGCAGGCGTAGTTGCGGATGGCCGAGCGATCGGGTCGAGGCAGCAGGACCAAGGCACGCTGCAACGCTCTGCGCTCGGATTTGCGTCGCTGCAGTTGAAGTACATGTTGAGCGACCAGTCGAGGAAGCCCTGGTCGGAGACGCCGCAGCAGTGGAAGCGGCGCTGCACGAAGTTCATCAGGTCCTGCATGTTGGCGTCGTCTAGGTAGGGTGACGATAGTGCCGCGCGGCAGGTCGCGGCTGGCCACCGCCACCACGTGGTTGGGGTAGGTGAAGCAGAAGAGCACCAGGCCGAACTCGAGGAAGAGGAAGCCGACGATGCAGTGCCGGTAGAAGCGCAGCAGCTGCAGGTTCTCCGGAGGGAGCCCAGGATGCCAGCCATGCTGACAACCACCATCGCCAACCCCACCAGCAGCAGTGTCACCGAGATGTTGAGCAGAATGGAGAACACGCTGGTAAGCCTGATGGAGGCGGTGTCGGACGAGCTGATGGAGTAGGAGCCGGCGAATGTGAGCAGCAGACCCAGCCCCCAGAACAGCCCGTTGAAGAAAGCCAGACCGTACTTGACGGCTTTGCTGATCTTGGGTGGCTTCATCTTCCGCTTGAGGTGCCGGGTTCTGCGCACGGCCGCCCAGTCGATGGCAGTCGTTACTTTGGCCATTCTGTCGGCGGATGTCGTCGATGGGCGACGCGCCGCTTCGGCCGAGATACCACCCAGAAAACGGCGCAGTTACTCAGCTGGCGACAGGTCAAAGGGCCGCCGAAGATTGAGCCGCGCCGCTGGTGGTCCGTCGCCAAGGTTACCCGCGCTTACGAGCCCGGCGTCACCAAGGCTGTCGGATGTAGCGCAACACGTGCTCTAATCCACGGGGATCCGCCCGTCAGCCGTGTGTACATTCATGCCGAAATGGAGATTGCCCGCCAGCCCAAGTGTCGGCCGTAACTTGCGGTAGCGGTCGTGTATGAGTCACCCGCTGCATTAGGTGGCGAGTCGTTTGAAGCCGTTGCGTCATTTGAACCAGGCTGGACTGGTATCACGACTCGCAGCGGCGTGGCCGCTCCCTCCGACGGCTTTACGGTACAACAGCCGAGCCTTTGTTTAAAGAACTGACAGGCGCAAGTGTTTGATGATATGGCTTTCAACAAAGTACATCCGGGGCTCGGTACAGCGAGAGAGCGGGCGCTATCCCGAGCATAAACTCTGGCCTGGCGAGCACCACTTAGGCGTCTTAGACGATCGCACGCGCGATCAACTAGAGCCCCATCGCTAGCAGGCCACGAACATCACGGTGGAGCCTGCGGGCCGCTGCTGACAGGCTCGGAGCTTAGGCAACTCAGTGGACAGACTACGTGGGCGAACATGGTCATGTTCTTAGCGCATCCTTCGCGTTGAGACGCGGCTATTTGTAGGGCTTCTCGCAGCCATTTTTTCCGGGATTATAGATTTCATATTTGCCATAGGCCTTGTGTTCAACATTGTCTGAGACTTGCATCGTTTGGGATGGGCCTCCCAGAAGCATTCAAGTTGATAGCCCGGATTATTTGCATCGTTATTTCACGCTGAATGACACTAGACGCATGCATGCATGGAGCGATCTGTCTGCTCAAGATGACTCCACCAGCCAGGCCTCTCTCTCCTCTCTCTCTCTCTCCTCTCTCTCTCTCTCTCTCTCCTCTCTCTCCTCTCCTCTCATCTCTCTCTCCTCTCTCTCTCTCTCTCTCTCTCTCTTCCTTCATTCCTTCCTTCCTTCCTTCCTTCCTTCTCCTTTCCTTCCTTTAGTCCTTCTTCCTCCTTACCTCCACCTCCCCACCTCCCTCTCTCCCTCTTTTTCTCCTCCCTGGCTTCTGTCGTTTCCTTTCTTCTTCTTTCCCCTTCTTTTTCGCCTCCCCCCTCACTTTCATCCTCTCTACCTATCCCTTTCTATCCCCCTTTTCCGTCCCTCCCCCCTCCCTCGGCGTACATCGACGCGCCGTGTCTCTCTGGTGTCAGTGTGTGCTCCAGTTCGCGCGCGCGCGTGTGTGTCTTGGCCGCAAACCCCACCCAGCGGTGAGAGGCCGAGAAGAGGCGCATTTGTTTACCCGTCGTTACGCCGTTAATATAGCCCGCCATCTGGAGCGACCAAGCAAAACAAACAGCGTATTTGGTGGCGATGGCTGCCGGCCGTGACGCCGCCATTGACGTATGGACTGCCAAGCGGCCCCAGTCGACGTTAACACGCTCCAGGCGACCCTGCGCCGCAAAAAAAAACCGCCGCCACCCCCGCTCCAAACGCCGGCAAAAAGCCACTCAACCGCCGAGAGCAGCACCGCCACTTCAGCGGCGCAGTTTTTGCGGCGTCGACAGTCTCGGCGCAGTGTCGCTGGGCGGAGGTAAAAACGGCGCGGCGCCGGCGGTCGGGCGGGGCGGAGAGAGACGGAACAGAGGAGCGGAAGTGGACGTAATAGCGGCGTCGGCGAGGCGCCGGAAGTCCGCCGCGAGCGGAAGCGACAGCCGTCGGAAAGCGACGGCCGTCGGAAGTAACGCGATCGACGGTCAGCTGCCGGTGGTCGCGGTCCGCCGCCGGTCCGGTCCGGTCCGCCGCTGGTCCGCGCCGCGCTCCCCGAGGACCACTGCCGGACGCGGGACAACCGCTAGCTGGCTCCTGATCCATCGGGCCCCCGCACGGGACTCGGTCTGCCGCTGGCTCGTGTCACGGCAGGATACTAGCCCGCAGGGCATTCACGTCAGAGTGGCCACCATCGGCCCCTCGTCGCCCCAGGAAGATATGAGCAAAACGCCAGTAGCTTTATGGTATGACCCATAATATTAATTCGCTCCCTGGTGGTCCCGCATGTTGAAAAAAGATCGGAAACCCCATCTGCGTGCACCATCCCCCCTCAAATTGGAGGAGCATTTCGCCCCCGCCAGCAGATCCTCCGAGCGGCGCCCTTCCCATCGGTCACCCCGCCCTCGGAGCCGCACCGCCCCCGGCAGCGGGAGGCGGGCGCCCCGCGGTCAGCACATCGTCACATCATGCGGCGGACGAGCAAACAAAGACGGCCGGCGCGAGCGGCGGCGGCAGCGGCGAGGTTCGCCGTCCCCAGGCCTGGGGATCGGGTGTCCACACGGGTATCAGCGACGCTGGCAGTCCAGAGAGATTGCGAACCCCCCCCCCCCCCTCCCCCCTTCGCCCCTGCGCGGCCATCAGATCACGGGGAGGGGGAGGAGGGCGACATCCCAGCTGGTTTAACTCGTTGGTCGGGAATGCACCACGCCTTGCATAATATTTACCTATGGCCGCGCCGGCATCTGGTTTACAGACGTCGCGCCGTCCAGCCTGTTTGTTATCGTTTGGCACAATTTGTTGGCGCGATGAAAGCCCCTGCCGACTGACGGCTGGGAAAATAAACAGACGCCCCCCTCCCTTCTCCCCACGCGCTGAATCAGCCTTCCCAGTCGACAACACCTGACGGCTGTTTAAATTATTCACATTCCGCGCGCCGCGCGCCGCTCGCCGACCGCGCTAATTATTTCGCGCGCGCCACGACCGTCTCCACCGCGCCGCCGCCGCCACGTGGCGAGCCCTTATTTTATTTGCTAGCGCGGGCCGAGTATTTCTGGAGCGCGTCGGCGCCGATAGCGGCGTGCCGCGGCACAACGGTGGGCGCGCCAAACGTCGAGAGCGACGCGACGACAGGCGGCGCGTGTCGGCGCGTCACGCACCACTTCTGCCCCGCCAGGGCGAACGCCACGGACGTCGAACGGACGTATGGCGGTGAACTGAGGGCGTTTTCTCAAATGGTCAAACCGGACTTTGACGGCAAGAAGAACGGTCAGCATTCTGGAGAGATTTGTGAACAGTAATGTAATCTAAAGGTAAGTCTCGACAAGGCTGCAATTCCGGCCGTTGACTCAAGATCGAGGTTCTCGTGTTTCACGTGGTGTTTTACCACCGGCGATTTCTGCGAGATGAAATCAAAGGCGGATCCGGGGGAAAAGGGGGATACCGGGCCACGCTCCCTGATATCCTCAGTCTTTCAGGAAGTGATGTATCTCGAGTCTAGACTTGAACAAAGCGGATGAACTTTAACGAAAGGCAAAATGTTTTTGAACTCCTCTATAAAGGATGCAAACTCCGTTGAGTTACGAAAAATCAGGACACCATTTGACCTTTTTGCTCCCAAGTCGGTGCTGGTTTCCTAAGACGGCGTTCTGCATTCACCCTAAGGCGAGGGTTTAGTTTCCTATTCAGTTAGGAATGTGCCCCAGCCAGGCACTTTGAGAAATAAACAGGGGGTGTGGGCATATAGCACTCATCGGGCGCACGTGCCCCTTCGTTATCAAATTCATGGCATGTGTTGATATGTACGTGACTAAATGTTGACAGCTACCAATTCCAGGGAAACACGTAAGAGAGCTCTGAACTTTGGACTCTCAATCCGTTGTATCCATGCATGGGCGTAATTTCACAAGATGACCAAGGGGTTGAACAGTGAAAAACTCTACCTACTCCCAAAACATACCGACAAACAGGTTTTCATATCAGATTTGGCCAACTGTCCCCAAAGTTGAGGGGGCCGGAACCCCAGTTGGGGGGACAGGCTAAAGCCCCTAGCTAAATAGAAAACTACACCCTTGTGTCCATGTCGAGCCAATTCGGCGTTATGTAACCGCATGAACAGCGGAATCTGCTTACTGACAGCCCCTCCCCATAAGACGTCTTGATAACAGTCTCATCCCTCATCCAGCCGGCTGGGTAATACTCTGAACCCTCCACAAATGGCGGTGACCTATGCCTATATCGCCTGAAGTCTATGGCGATCCAGGTATCGCTGAGGGACGGCGGGTCACCGGAGACACAAGGCACATCTGTTGCAAGGCAACGTCATGCAGCTTCAGTGGTAGCCCTAACAGCGAAAACGAGGTTCCGTTGTTTATGATCAAAGTGTCAACGACAAGTGCGATACCCAGCTACACGTGACATGAGTGTCGCCTATAGCTGGTGACACTCATGTGTTGCGAAACACCATGAGAGGGGAGAGCTGAGGAGGACACGCCTCCCAGTATTCCCAAAAAGGGCTCTGCTCCCCATCAATTTTGCTCGCCGTACCCAGAGTTTTTCATGTTTTCCCACGTATAATGTCACTTTCAGGTCAAGTTACCTTCAACGTTACCCCCCCCCCTACACACAGTTTTTTCCAGTTTGACCCCTCCAATCCTAGATTTGCCCCCCCCCCCCTACCTCTGAAATGTGGCTTCACCAACAACGGGGGATATCAGCGGAACGAAATACATCGTCAATGGAGGCAAACACTGGCGCCGCAACACACAAACACATCAGCAACAATCTTATCAGTCAGACTGGCAGGTGAACAAACCCGTGCGGTGCAGAAAAACACCCAGAAATGCAAAATACCTCGAAAAACAAATGTGTAATTCCAAAGATGTTTGGCAACATTCATAGTTCATGCACAAGCCCGGGGTGAAGCCGAATTCGCGTCTGACCTATAGTCAACACAAAATGTATCTTTTGAGAATATATGCAGAGGCGATGTACGGAAATGTACTGAAGATGGTGCATCAATATCATCTCTCGTTTCTGACCCTAACAAAAATTCGCCAGGGGACGGTGAACTCTTGTCCCCTAGTGAGTAGTCGGCTCGTGGCCTGGTGACCAATTTTCGTAAACACATGCTCTCAGATCTCAGATCAGATTTTGTTCTCAGATCGTGCGGAGCCGCCTGGCGCCGAGCTGTGCTGGCGGCGCATTAATGCTCGTTCCCCTCATCCTTCTAGCGGGCCGGCCGGCACGCACCCTTCCTCGACCACACGTGGTGGTCAATGTCCGGCCTGCGACGCTGGTGGGCTGGACACCGATCTGTGTGCCGTTCCGCCGCCCACCCGGGAACGTACCGAAACTACGGAGCGCCGATAACTGGCCTGCACGCGATTCCCACTGGGACCCTCAGGAATTCGTGTCGTTACTCTATATGTTACTTCTGGATTTCCGAATTCGACGTTTTGACTAAGCACGTGGCCCTGATGACCTTGATCGAGCGCTCAGGATTCTGGAACTCCCCAGTATTTCCCGAGGTCAGACAGCACCAATACCCTCTGATCACGCTTTGTCACGACTGCGATTGCGCTCGTGGTTCCGCTTGATGTCGCTTGATGTCGCGCTGACGATTTCGAACGACGAGGGGAGAAAGCATCAGTGGCTGCGGCGGCTGCCAGCAAGTTGTCAGCTTTTCTGCAATGCCTCGGTGTGATATTTCGCCAGACGGACCGTTTGTGATACGCGGACTGGAAACAATGGCAGAGGACCGTCCCGCCATCAGGGGAGAGGTAAAAAGTGTCAAAATTGCTTCAAAATCTTGCGAAATCGCCCAGCACCTAGTGTAAACCTCTTGGCTCAGGGGAAGGAGTACCCAGGCATAACTCTCTTTAACTTCTTCTTGGCTGCGTCCCTGAGGGGGGGGGGGAGGGTGGAAGGGATGTACGGCAACATTGGAGGGCTGGAGCTCCTCCTCCAACTCAATACGAAACTGCACTCCTGAGCCTCATAAAGATAACCGTGTGGCAGAGGACTAGACTTCATCCGTGCTTATACGTGAGCATGGCTTGTTGTGATCATAAAACCAAATATACTGCGGGAGTCTGAACAAGCGCTGGCAACGCGAAGACTCGCGGCTAAGTACATACGGCACCTGCAGACCGACACGAGACTTCACTCATGACTGCGCCCTCTCCCTCAAGGCGGATCATCGTCAAATCCACCTGCACAGGTGCGCTCAGGACCCGTGCCCCTGCTGGCTACGGCGTTAACGCCCATCCATAGCGGGGCGCTTTCACTCAGGACGTCCCGTTCGGCCGCTTATGCAACACGCTGTTTAGCTGAGGTCACCGGACGCCGCCGCTGGTGCGACGGAGTTCCCCTGTGCTGTCCGATAAAAAACAACGACGAGAGAAGTTCATAATCTGTTCCAGCCGGCTCACTAAAGCGGCGCTGCAGTTAGGAGTGAAACGGCGCCTCAGCGGAAAACACGGCTGACGCTCACCAGTAAACACGGCTGAGCTGACGCTCACCGGTAAACACGGCTGAGCTGGCGCTCGCCGGTAAAGCACGAAACACGGCTGAACTGACGCTCACCGGTAAGCACGGCTGAGCTGACGCTCACCGGTAAACACGGCTGAGCTGACTCTCACCGGTATACACGGCTGAGCTGACGCTCACCGGTAAGCACGGCTGAGTTGACGCTCACCGTCAGTCAGCCTTGTATCAGACTCACACGCTGCCGCTGCCGAGCCGAGCTGACCTGCGCCCCGATCCGCTGCTGCCAACACCGAGCCGCCAGAGGCGCGGAGTCACCCGAGCCCATCAGCCTCTGCGTTACGCGCGCCCCCCAGCCTCTGAATCACCCGACTCCATCAGCCGCTAGCGGAAGCGCGGTGACGAATGCACCGCAGCCGGCGCTTGTTATGGCGCCGTTGCGCCACATCCGAGACGATTGGGCAACGTCGCTGCAGCGGTGCCGCTCCGCCTGTCCGGGCGCCGGCGGAGAGCCGTCGCTCGGGCGCGAGCGTCCACTCAGAGCGGCGCGTGCATACCAACAAACAGTGGCGCCCGGGGGCGGCAGTGGACGGCTCGCTGCGGACGGCATCGGACAGTAGCGGTGACCCGGCCACGGCGCGGGCTGGATCACTGGCGGCGCGGATTCGGTCCGCGTCGGCCGCGCGAGCCAGAGACGCGAGCCCGCGCAGCTCTGCGTGGCGCCGTGCGAAGGGCGCGGGCCGTCCCTCGTCCCTTGTTCCCCATCCCCTGTTCCTAATCCGTTGTCTATCCACCGTCGTCCGTCGATCCTCGTCGCAAGCCTACGAGCTCCCAGCTCATTTCTTCAAGCTCTCGGTATCGTCCCTTTCCCCCGTCCATCACTCCCGTCCCTCACTTCTCATTCCTTGTCCCTTCGTGCCTATACCCTCAACTCTTCTTTTTTACTCTCGTGCCCCTACCATCACCCTCATCCCTCTCTTTTCGTCCGCCGCCCTCATCTCTGGCTCCTCGTTTCCTCGCACCGCGTTCCTCGCACCGCGTTCCTCGCTTCTCGTTCCTCGCACCGCGTTCCTCGCAACGCGTTCTCAGTACCGCGTTCCTCGCACCGCGTTCCTCGTACCGCGTTCCCCGCACCGCATTCCCCGTCCCTCGTCCGGCGCTCGGCCGTCCGGGCGCCGCCAAAATAAATCGTCCCGACCACGACCGTTGTCGCCGCCGCGTCGACGCGTCCCATTAGCATAACAGTAGCGGAGCGGCAAGGCGCGTCCCACTTTACGACACGCCGGCCGGCCGCCAGGCTTTCATTGGTCGCTTACGACGCTTACGACGCGCGTAAACAGAGACGATTTATGCGTGTGTGCACGGCACGTGCAAGCGCCCATTACGCGGTTGGTGGGGCGTTTAACGCGCTGCCGGACGCGGCTGCACGCGCGCGCTGAAGTGGTGGACGAACATCAGACGCGCCGCCGCTGACCCCGTGACCCGGCGCCGCTCGCGGGGCGGTGGTCACGTGGCCACGCCGCGGGGCGTCGGGTCGCGATGGGCAACGGCGGCACCGGAAGCACGAGCGGTAAGGTGTCTCCCGCCTCCGGCTGCTGCGCTAATGAGTCCTCGGGCTGACGGCTCCCACAGAGTCGGGAGCGCGGCGGGCCACCGATGCCGCTCCCGGCGCAGCGGCGCGCCCAGGGCGGGATCCAAGGGAGGCGCCTGGGAGCCCGTTATCGTCAGACCTACCACCTATCACAACAAACCAATCCTGTCGACATCGCTTTAGGATGAAAGGAAATTAGTCGTTTTGTGAGCAAATCATGTGTCCAATCCAGAACGCATGATTGAAAAATCGCCATGTTATCAGCCGGCAAGGTGCTCGACACGCAGTGGCGCACATTGTCGCTTCCCCAGGTGGTGTTGCTGGGCGCGCCGCTGCGCCAGCGGCCGAGGTGTATGTGGGGCGCCATTAGTGGCGAGTTGACAGCGCTGCGTCAACACGGCCCAGCTAACAGATCCGCAGCCGGTGTAAACATGGACACGCCGGCGGCTGGCGAGCGCGGCAGAGGCGGCGCCAGCGGCGGAGACCGGGAGGTGCGGGGTCGGATGCGGCGTCAGAGGCGCGGGGTCGGAGACGCAGGGCCCCGTAGAGGTAGGGAATATCTGATATTCAGAGTGAGTCAGGGTCAGCGTCGGCAGTCAGAAGGATCTGAGAGTAAGGCAGAATCAGAAGAAGCTGACCAGTCAGAAGAAGCTGACTGGTAAAAAAGGCAGAGCCAGGAAGAGCAGGAGGGTGGGGTCAGGGTTAGCCAATCAGGGTGCGACAGTACGACCAGGAGGTCAGTCTGAGTCCACTCTAGGCCTGAAAAGCCGGAGAGAGTGAACGCAGCCGACGGAGATGGATTCTGAGGGCTGAGAGCCCTACTATCAGCTCTTCGAAGGATGACGACGCCGGCCCAGAGTGAGACCAAAGATAAAGACCTCTTCAGGTTAGTTGGAAGTGGCCCAACTAGGACGACTCATGCTCGGAGGAAAGCCTCACTTATGGCCTTTCGTCGTTCATGCGTGCGGAGTTACGCCTTCAAAGAGAAGCCTTCGCTCTCGAAGCTTCCTGACTCGATTCCCTTCGGCCCAAATAAACGGTGCGGACCAGTACTTCCCACCCAACCCTGTCTCACCTGGGCATTCCTCTGATTGGCACTCCCCTTCCCTTCCCAATCCTGCCCTACCCACCGCCCCGCCCCCCCCTTCCCCCAGCCCTGCCCGCCTTCGCCGCCCTGATCTCCCCTCACTTCCGGACGGGTCCTCGCGCGCTCTCGTGCGCTCTTTCACCGCCGACCGATTGGCCGTCGAGGACGGAATTATCATCTCCGGGCGCCATCTTGATCGACCCTTCGGGAGCGCTCGACGGGAACAGCCAATATCAATTACACCATTGTGGGCGCGTTTGAAGGCGTCGCCGATGGCGGCTCTCCGCGCCGCCCTCCCTCACTCTGCACCCTCTCCCCCGCCGCCTGACGCCAGTATTGATCAGCAATCAACGACCACATAGATATAGAGTCCTATGATTGGTTTGCCGGTCCGACGCGGCCCCAGATCAATGATTGTTTCAACATTTCCAGTCGGCGCCGACGATTTAACTGGGCCGGCGGGCGGTGGCGCCGCCCTGGCGGCCGCGCTGCGCACCACTTCCCGCCACTATTTTTGGCGACACGCGGCGGAGACGGCGGATTTCGACGGATCGTCGCGCGGGTGTGGGCGGCGCGCGCGAGCCGGCCAGCCACTCGCCCAGCGCTGTTTTTCTGCGGTCGATGCCTGCACGGAATGCCAGGATTGGGATGCCCCACGGCGCAGCGGCGGTGCTGACAGATTTGATGATTAAAGGACGTTTTCCCAGGCTGAAGTGCACAAATGGTTGAGCATGAGGCACTTAAGAGAATTAAATAGCAGGTTTTACAACGAACTTTCGTTCTATCAAGTGGCCTAAGAATCTAATAGGGCGAAAAGTCTAGACAATTTACAAATCAGCTTCTCTCTATGCACCTGCTGCCCGGAGGTGCTATGCATGTAAAGAAAAACGTAATAAAAAACCGTATCCACCTGCAACAGTTCACTCGAGCGCATAGTTAAACAAGCTCACATTATGAGGCAGTCGTCCACAAATCCAGACACTTGCGCAAGCACCAAACTCTTCGAAACAATGGAGCTTATAAGTGGCAGTCCTACACGCGTCTAGAGATCAGAAGGAAGCTGCAACTACAGCTTGACTCACAACTGCAGCAGTTTAAACAAGCATACAGCTGTTTAAACCCTTATCCTCTCGATCAGGGACAACATCGCAAGCAGGCCCACTCCACTTTCCAACATTCATCCACGCATCAGGCAGCTAACAGACTAAACGCGCGTTCATATGTGATTCTATCAAAATGGTGTTCGGCAAGTTATCACAGGTGACATAAGGCAGCGCAAAATAGTGTGGAGCTGGCGCCTGCGAAGCTGTCAGGAGGAATGTGTTGATGAGTGCCTCGACATTCGGTGGTTGCTTAACTATGAACGTCTGTTTACCACTCTAGGTGGCTGCCCTTCGCATGAATATGTATTCTGAGAAAATTGTGCATCGAGGGCAAATCAAGTCACAGACCGACTGGATTGATCACCCAGCTTCAATCTGAGGAGGCTCCCGCTGAATGTTCCGAAAGCTCCATTCAAAGCTGCCTCTTATTGGATATCAGATGCTTCAAACTTAATAACAGCCGTGGTAAAGCAATCCAAATATGGGAGCCATTGGCTGTCCGTTGGCTGCTAACGGGGTCAGCACCCAACCGAATATGGCGCTCAAGTCCATGGGGCGCGCCGAAACCGCTCACTGATCAGACCAGACGCCCGTAAAACAAGGTCTGGCCACCAGCCATCCTCTGCCCCATGACCACTCTGTTGACGCAGCTGGAGGGAGAAAACGCAACTGCCAGACAGTAACACATGGCAAGACATGCTTCGTAACGAGCCATCTGGTGCGGTTGTTCCTGGCGGTGTGTGTGAGTGGGCACCTCTGACAGGCCGTCGGCCCGCGTCGGCCGTGAGGACCTCCGCAGCTGTGCTCCTGGGACCGCCACTGACAGACCTTCCGGCCGGTCTGCCAGTTCGGCGCGTTTCGGTCCGTCCGTGTTCCTGAGACACCCCCTGCAGCCATCTCACTCGAGCTTTACGTTCCTGAGACCGTCCCTGCAGTCATCTCACTCAAACTCCGTGACCCCGAGACCGCCCCTGCAGCCATCTCACTCAAACTCCGTGACTCTGAGACCGCCCCTGCAGTCATCTCACTCAAACTCCGTGACGCTGAGACCGCCCCTGCAGCCATCTCACTCAAACTCCGTGACGCTGAAACCGCCCCTGCAGCCATCTCACTCAAACTCCGTGACGCTGAGACCACCCCTGCGGCCATCTCACTCATACTCCGTGACCCTGAGACCGCCCTGTTGTCAATCTCACTCAAACTCCGTGACGCTGAGAGCGCCCTGCAGCCATCTCACTCATACTCCGTGACCCTGAGACCGCCCCTGCAGTCATCTCACTCATACTCCGTGACCCTGAGACCGCCCCTGCAGCCATCTCACTCAAACTCCGTGTTCTTGAGACCGCCTCAGAAGCCACTTCAGTCAAACTCCAACGATGCCAATCCACAAGCAGGCATTACGTTTGAGCAGAGCGGGCCCGAGTCTGTTTTAATTAACGGTGATTATTTGGCGAGGGTGTGTTATTAATAGGATGACATTTCAACCGAATTCTCGTGATGCCTTTAATTACTAACTCACCGTCGAGCTGAACAAAGCCGGCGGGGGAGCCGACAATGTCATGCCGGCCTGCAAATTGACATGCCTATGAATAGGATAAAATACGGCCGAGAAATGCGGAGAATTATGGGCCGGAATTACAATTTACGTGGAAGTGGTATGCTGTATGCTGGACCGCATTCGAGCGTGACTGATCCAGCTGATTAAAGCTGGTTCGAAATGTTCTCAACAGGCAACGAAGGAGGCGCACGCGACCCGCAGCGAGGGGAAACCGCTGGCGAAAGCGACTTACATTTGTTGGAGCTGTATGCATACTGCACGCGGCCCGATGGGTTCACTGCAGACGCGAGGCTTTCAAACTGGAGACATGAAGTCATGTCGTAGTCTAGAAGTGTTCAATGCGCGGATGGACGGTGATGCAGGTGATGCAGGCCTTTATTTACCGCACACTGAGGCGGTGATGCAGGCCTCTATCCACCGCACACTGAGGCGGCGATACAGGCCTCTGTTCACCGCACACTGAGGCGGCGATGCAGGCCTCTGTTCACCGCACACTGAGGCGGTGATACAGGCCTCTGTTCACCGCACACTGAGGCGGTGATACAGGCCTCTGTTCACCGCACACTGAGGCGGTGATACAGGCCTCTGTTTACCGCACACTGAGGCGGTGATACAGGCCTCTGTTCACCGCACACTGAGGCGGTGATGCAGGCCTCTGTTTACCGCACACTGAGGCGGTGATACAGGCCTCTGTTCACCGCACACTGAGGCGGTGATGCAGGCCTCTGTTCACCGCACACTGAAGCGGTGACGCGGGCCTCTGTTCACCGCACACTGAAGCGATTTTACTCAACTCATGTCCCACCAATTTCAAACTTAGTCGGATAAAACCTCTGGTCCATCATCCGTGGCCAGAGCAGAACATGAGCGGTGAGGGACACCTGCTAACGCCTGCGCTCTGCAATCCATATCACACACAGCATGGTCGAGATGCGCATCGCCGCTCCGGGGCGCGTGCAATCGTGCGTCACGCTTTGCAGGACCGAGGCAGTGACCAAGCACCAGATGCACAACAGCTGGACACGGAGAATGATGCGTCCTCGGGGAGGGGGAGGGATCAGAATGGGGGTGAGGTGGGGAGTGTGTGTGTGGGGGGGGGGGGGGGTGATGTGGGCGGGCTCACCTGTTTGGTCATCTCGACGTTCAAGCCGTACGACATCTCGTAGTACTGAAAACAGAGGCCCGGGAGGGTCACTGCCAGCGCCAGCGGGCCCGGGCGCGACACGCGACGGTGAGCGAACGCCAACCCCCGCTGCACGTGTGAGCAGGTGACAAGTGAATGTGATATTTGAACGTGACACGTGACAAGCGACTGTACGTGAAGGTCCATCTCCGTTACACGTTCGAGCAAGTGACAAGTGAACGTGATAAGTGAGAATTACCTGCAAATAGACGTTGTCCTCCGTTATACGTGAGCGGACGCTTCTGTTCAATATTGATCCCAATTTTTCACGGCCACGAGAGACATGCAAAGCGAGGGAGCTAACAACACGCCAGGTCAGTTCAGACCAGTCAGGTCACGTTCCGGCCCCTTCGATTTTCAGCAGGCGTCATGTGGGACAATTTCCGTCCCCAAATTGGACGCAACGCCCAGCACGGAGATCCCTAGCAACATCTGATCTCTCATTTATGAGCTGTCTGAACTTCCGTGAACTTCCCCGCAGTGTGTCACATTTGTGCCTTTGTGCCATTAACGTGCATTTGGCCCCGCCCACAGCCCAGTGCCCAGCGCATATTACAAATGACCTTTACAAGGGATTTTGACTTGTTTCAGTAGACACACGATGAACTCCCAGGGTACATCGCAAAGGGACTTTGACAGCATGTTTGTATTCTGTACCTTGGAACTCGTTTTTTTTTAACATTACGGCACAAGATTGCCATCCTGTGCTGAAGTGCCCGCCTTACGCCAAGCAAAGACAACCTGCATAGAGCACATGCGCCTCTTTGCCCAGGTCCCGTCTGCTGTTGTTTTTGGCCCACAAAGCTGCTCATTGTCACTGAGAGTGTATTTCATCGGCCCAGCACAGCGGCGGGAGTGCTGGCTGCCGTGGTATGCTGCCACGTGTTCGGGCCGCCGCCAGAGACTAAAAGGGGTGAGGGGTCCATGGATCTCACGATGAGAGGGAGAAGGAGGAGAGAGAGAGAGAGAGAGAGAGAGAGAGAGAGAGAGAGAGAGAGAGAGAGAGAGAGAGAGAAAAAGACAAATCATCCCTTCTATCCAAAGGAAATAGGACGTTCGAAGTACAAACAGGACATGCAAAATACGCTTGTGGCACACACAAATAGTGTGTGTAGTATCTACGCTGCAAGAATAACCGACAGAGAAATATTGACTGTCTCGTCGTCTGCACAAGCACGGCCTGATGATGATCACAATCAACAGCACAAGCCGACAGCGATTAATACGCCCCAGAGAGCTTTCTAACTCAGCAACGATATGAATGAGGCATGCACGTCTTTCCGAATCAAAACAGGCCATCAAAGTAAGCTGGATGAGTGATATGACGGCAGCCATTCCCACAGATCAGCGTCTGGGTTCAATCCAGGGCATCACTCGGCCTCGCTTCTGCGTCAAAGCCTCCTCCGGTGGCCGGATCAGGTCCCCCCGGGGGTCAGTGTAGGGGGGGGGGGGGGCGAGATTTTTACTAACACGGAAGGCGATGTTGGCGAGCAGCTGACTCCGTGAGTGTTTGCGATACCATTGTCCTGGGTCGACGCCAGCGTGCATTCGAACACGCGTGCGACGTGGGTCACGGAACACACGAAGCAAGACGAAACGCACCTCAAATTTAGTAAATTTGTAGCATCTTGGCAGCCAAAAGGGTGTTTTTCTCAATGGTGCACCAGTCACCGAAATGCCTTCGACACCTGGATCTCAGAGACCGCTGACAATGCTTCTCAAATATATTTGTATGCGTATTATATCAAACAATGCATACAAATCTGAGGGAAATGGCTGCTTTCAACATACTTGCAATTCATCTATCACGACAGGAATCTTCAACAGCACCACATGCATATTGCTTGCCGACAACACGTGCTTAGATTGCGCCTGCCTTAGTTGTCGCCTATGTTAGCGGCTGGTACACGGCGCGCGTGTCTGGAGCGCGAGACGCCTGTCAGCACGATTGATCACGCAGCGACGCGGTCGGCATCAGGGCTTCCCCACTGCGCCCCCCCTCCCTTCCTTGGAGCCCTCGGAACACCCCACAACGACGACACGCGAACAAACACTTACCATCACGTAATGGCGCTGGATTTCGATTTTCTCGCTGGCAAGCTTCTCGCATTCCAGCTTGAGGCTGCGGAAAGAGGATGCAATCAGTTCAAACG
The DNA here is from genome assembly GCF_011947565.3 of Pollicipes pollicipes. Lineage (NCBI taxonomy): Eukaryota > Metazoa > Arthropoda > Thecostraca > Pollicipedomorpha > Pollicipedidae > Pollicipes > Pollicipes pollicipes. The sequence goes on along the minus strand of NW_023596448.1, from coordinate 8,217,754 downwards.
CGGACTAGACTCAACAAAGGCGTTTGACTGACAGGGGCGCCCATTACCGAGATGGGATCGCCGGTGGTAGCTCACAATGAATGAAATCACCGCCTTGCGTGCGCGCGGCGCCGTCTCTTCACAATGGAGGTGCCCGACGGGCGGCCTCGCGCGGCTCACACAAAGATCAATGAAATGGCGGGCTGTGTGGGTGTTGCCAATTAAAACCAGAGTGTCGCGCGCGACGGTCAAACGCAGCTCTGCCACGGGGAGACAGCTCGCCGGCACTTTCGAAGCGGTCCGAGCACAACGCGGCGTGGTGTGCTGAAGGCGGGTGGGTATCGGGCAGAGCGTCCGTGTTCGTCGCGTGCTCGTCATGTTCGCGTATGCCACGCTGGTGGCGCCACTGGAACGCGTTGGTGCAGCCCAACCAACGCCGTTATTCTCCCATTCGCTTTACAGGCGAGGAAAGCCTACTCAGCGTGAGGGGGAGATGGGGAAGATTGCGCAATTTTGACGAGGGTTGACGAGGGAGGGATGCGGGACAAAACTTTGCACATACAGGGAAAAATAGTTAATCAGGGCCTCTCAAGGCTGTCCGCGCAATTGATTTAGAGGGGAAGATGGAGGGGCAGACGGCAGTGGGAGGGGAGACTGAACCCCTGTCGGAAGAGAAATAGTAAACCGATGACGAAATTAATCATTAGGATGGGCCGAGTAGAGGAAGGGAGAGGGTGCAAAAGTAATTGCGCAAATGTGATAAAGGGAATGGTGACTGTGGCTGGTTTGGGCAATTCTTTAACTGGAGGGTGCCAATAAATCGATTGCTCACAAATCTTCTACCCCTCGAGCATGGACTGCCGAAGTTATCAAGGAATTGGTTAGGTGGGATGGCCTATTGTAAAAGGCCCATCACACCACAAAACCAAGGCATATGGCCGCCGTGCGGTTACCACCGGCACAACCGTAGACCCCATCTTTAACCCGCGATATAACTGAAAATACAATAATGGGAGGCCCGATGAGGCTGATAGAAACATTTATGGTCATCTAACATCTGAATGGAACAAGGATTCACTCGCACATATTCAATTCACCTTATCGTTCGCGCTCGACTGCCTTTCTTTCCATGACGGAGGGGACCTGTTCAAAGGAGCACCAAAATGGTGGACGCACTTCATGAATATCTCGCCTCAATCGCACTACCCATCTTCCCATTATGTCTGGGTGGTATTCGACTTCCATTCTCCTATCCAAGATTCCTCAGAAAAGTCAACGTCCCTTCGGACCTGAGTTGGCCACAGAATTCTTCAGCTTAATCTGGATCTTATCCTACGCCGCAAGAAAAACGGCCCCCGGTCATCTGGCATTCGCCGCGCTCCTCCCTCTGTTTTTCCGTCTCTGGCGGCGGGCGAGCCTTCACCCACTCGCCGGAAAACAGCAGCCGCCGCCCGCGCGCGCCATCAGCACCATCTGGCGGCGAACTTGTCGGCTCCATTGGGCGCCGTCGGTCGGGAGCCCCGGCGCCGCTTCGCTGCTTCCGCCCTATTATTGACACGGGCAGAGCTAATCCGCGTCGGCAAACACACGGCCATTGCGCCACCCTGCTTCCCGGCCCGTCCATCACCGGCCGAAATAGCGGCCGGCAGGTTCGTGTTTGGCGAGCGGGCAGCGCGCCGTGCCTGTACCCAGTCATTTGTCCTCTGCCTTGCATGACGCCCATCTCTGTATCGTCTCCCCGCGTGGGGGCCCTCGCAGCCGCTGGGAGTCCCCAGAGCGGAAGGACACGGAAGCGGATGGGTGACGGGGATTGGCGGCCTAGCCTCCCCCCCCCCCCCTCCCATTCCCAAGGGGTGGAGTTCGGCGCACAGCCGTTGTGATCACGCGCCAGTGCGCTTAATCCGACGCACGTGCGCGCCGCCATTGCCGCGGCAAATCTGGCGTGGGTAACTTTAGCCGGCCATTACGACGGCAGCCGTGCCGCCGGGCCCGTCCTCCGCGCTCTCAATTATTCACAACAATGGTGACGACAATAGCGTGCCGGCTCGGCTGCAATCATTTGCGCCGTAAACAAATTATCCTGCCGCTGTAATTTTCATGCTGCCCGCCCCTCCCGGCGCGGGTCCCTAGGGGTGTGGGTGCGTGCCGTGCCCGTCGCTTCCCACGCGCTCAATTAATACTGAGGTCCGTCCTCGGTTAACCCTTGGACGCGGTCGACGCGTCGGACGCGCGGAGCGCGTGGTCGATGAAAAACGCCGCGCGCGGTGTCGGCGGCGGCGGCGGCGGCGGCGGCGGCGGGGGAGGGGAGCGCCAATGAGATGCGGCGGCCGGAAGAGGGAGCCGCGGTCGATACCGAGGTGCTCAGATGCCGGAAAATCATCGCCGACCGACAGGCCGTGTCGTTATCGGGAGCGGCGGCGGCGCGGCCGGCCGTGAACGATGAGACCTTCCCCTCCCCGCCGCGCCCGGCGGCGGCGGAACGAGAGCTCGAGGGCCCTCGGCAGGGCCACCCTGGGGAGGGCCCGACGAGCGCACCGGAGACGAACGAGCTCTGGGCGGCGCGCGAGCGGACGCCGCCGAAGCTCGAACGAGAGAGAGCTTCTCGGCTTCGAGCCGAGGCGAAGCGCGAAAGTGAGACTGGGGCAGGGCTAGCAGGGGACTGCACGGACTGGGAAAGGGCTAGCAGGGGACCAAACGGACTGGGGAAGGGTTGGCAGAGACTGCACGGACGGGGGACAGGGTCAGCAGGGACTGCACGGACTGGAGGAGGGCCAGCAGGGACTGCACGGACTGAAGAAGGCTAGCAGGGGACTGCACGGACAGAGGAAGGCTGGCAGGGGACTGCACGGATTGGAGGAAGCCGGATCGAGCCCGCCTGATGACGGACCAGGAGACAGTACGTGCCACCTCGTGTATTGGACCCAACACCAGCCCGACACGACCGGATTGATGCTCGCCGTCACTCGTCAGACGGCAGAGCGCAGCGGGGCGGGGGAGCCCGGCGCTCGGGAGCTCGGGCGCTCGGGAGCTCGGGAGCTCGAGCGCTCGGGAGCTCGGGAGCTCGGGCGCTCGGGAGCTCGGGAGCTCAGGAGCTCGACCGCTCGGGAGCTCGGGCGTTCGGGCGCTCGGGAGCTCGGGAGCTCGGGCGCTCGGGAGCTCGAGCGCTCGGGCGCTCGGGAGCTCGGGAGCTCGGGCGCTCGGGAGCTCGAGCGCTCGGGCGCTCGGGGAGCTCGGGAGCTCGGGCGCTTCGGGAGCTCGAGCGCTCGGGCGCTCGGAAGCTCGGGAGCTCGAGCGCTCGGGCGCTCGGGAGCTCGGGCGCGCCCCGCCGACTCTGCGAATGACAGCCGGGCCCGGCCGGGCCGAGCGGGCTCTCAAGAGCCGTGCAGCTCAGCACAGCTCCGGGAGGGGGGGGGGGGGGGGGATACAGTCGGAGGAGTCTCGCGCGGCGGCGGCCGCTCGGGGTGTGGCGGGGCCGGGCGGGCCGGCCGCGGCGGCCGCGGCAGGCGCAGCCGCCCCGACTGCGCGTAATGGGCGCCGAACTTTCCGATGAGTTCGGGCGGGAGGGAGGCGGCTGTTCCGGTCCGCGGTGGTGGGCCGGGCGGTCGGCTCAGGCGCTGAATGGCAGAGGTGGCGGCTGGTGCTTGATAAGTTCTCGGTGGGATGTTAAAACCGTTAAGTGTCATCCCTCTCGCAGGCAATATGTGTGGTCGACTTTGACAAGTGGTGAGCCATGCTTGAATGCTCTATTCGTGGCAATACGTGTTAAAAGGACGTGGGTTCGAAGCATAATACATGCGCATCTAATGCAAATAAGCACGAATGACTCGAAGCTTAACATCAAGCCGTGTTACTCCGGCAGCGCGCGGGCGTAGTTAGGTGCATTTCACACAGATTGAGTCAGGTCCACTCTGCCGCCTGATGCCATCCATGCGTGCGAACACCACACCCCAAAACAGCCCAACTGGCCCTCTAGAGTTTGGGTCCGAGTCAGGGGGCCGCCGGCCCAGCGACGGTTACTGGTCAAGCACCTGTCAGAGCGCGACTGCACCCCGCTCCCGGGCGTCAGCCGGGGCTCGCATCAATAGCAGCCGGCCCCGCCCATAGCGCCATTGACGGCTGCTCGCGCCGCTCGGGCTGCGCGCGGCCTGTGTATTGGGCCACCGCCAGCTCCGCACTCCCAACAAAAGCAAACGATGGGGTCGGCCGAACAAAGCCGGGGGGCTGGCGATACCCTGCGACGGCCGTCGGCACGAACAGCAATTAATCAGGAGCCGCGCGGCGTCCGTTTCTTTTCTGCCGCCGACCGCATGAATACAGCCCGTCCGCCGCGCCTGTCCCCCGCCCCAGCGCAGGGGCGTTGACAGGAACAACGACGGGGGGAAGGGGGGGGGGGGGGGGGGAGGCAGCGTCGGGGCGTCGCTGTTTGCGCCGAACGTGCGGGTGAATTCTGATTTTAGTGAAATCAGAAATGACCAATGCCTGCTTCCTTTCAGTCCCCGGTGCGCGTTGCCACTACGCATGGATTCCCGCAATCTGCAAGTGCTAGTGACACGCGCGCCAATAACGCAACCGCGACGCTGCAGAAGCGGCAGCCGAAACCTAAGCATCTAAACGCTGGTGAAGCTGGCAGCCCTCTCCCCAACCGACCAATCACGGAGGAGTACCGGCAGACAGGCAGGCAGGCAGCGGCAGCCGGCCTGCCTGCAAAACGCACGCCCGTGGTTTATTCAGCGCAAATATGGCTCTCAAATATTGACGGTATTGACGGACGGACTCGGTTACACGGGCCGCTCATAGCTGAGCAGGCCTGGCGACGCGGGCCAGCGGGAGACACAGCGGGCGGACACAGGGGCGACACAGCGGGCGACACAGCGGGCGGCCACAGGGGCGATACAGCGGGCGACACAGCGGGAGGCCACAGGGGCCATACAGCGGGCGACACAGCGGATGGCCGCAGGGACGACACAGCGGGCAGCCATAGAGGCGACACAGCGGGTGGCAACAGGGGCGACACAGTGGATAGCCGCAGGGGCGACACAGCGGGCAGCCACTGAGGCAACACAGTGGACGGCCGCAGGGGCGACACAGCGGGTATCCACAGAGGCGACACAGAGGGTGGCCACAGGGACGACACAGTGGACGGCCGCAGGGGCGACACAGAGGGCGGTGACAGGGGCGACACAGCGGGCGGCCACAGGGACGACAGGCTGGAGTCACCACATGCAAACTCATATTCGCGCTTTGCTGTGACTTTCCACTTATTTCCACAAAAGGCACAACTAGATGCCTTTTTGCAAATCACAACACTATTTAATTGCCCCTCCCCCTAATCCGGAGACTGTCACCCAAAGGAGCGTTCTGAATCTGCCCTTGTCCGTGGCCCTTGTACAGTCCTGACTCTGCCCCTGACTGTGGTTCCGGCCCAGTTCTGGATCTACTCTTGCCCGTGGCCCCCTGCCCAGAGCTGTCGTCAGTTCCACCTGTTCCGGAATCCACCGACTCATCCCGCCTCGACCGCACCCCTCCCCTTGCCCTCGACAGGAGGGCCGTCCTTATGCCGCCTGACCCGGGCGGCCACAGCTGGGACGCCGCAGCAGGCGGCGACGGCGGTGCATCTCGCCCCGACGGTGGTGGCGGCGGCCGGGCAGGCATCAGTGGCGGCGGCCGGGCAGGCCTCAGCGGCGGCCGGGCAGGCCTCAGTGGCGGCGGCCGGGCAGGCCTCAGAGGCGGCCGGGCAGGCCTCAGCGGCGGCCGGGCAGGCCACAGTGGCGGCAGCCGGGCAGGTCTCAGTGGTGGCGACCGGTGAGGGGCCTCAGTGGCGGCGGCCGGTGTGGGCCTCAGTGGCGGCGGCCGGGCAGGCCTCAGTGACGGCCGGTGTGGGGCCGGGGCAGGACAGGCGGTGGTTTATCGCTGATGGCCGCGTGGGACTGCCGTTTGGTCCGAGGCTGTGCAGACTGGGTGGAACAGCTTAGAGAAGGCCTTGTTTACCATGACTGTGGTAGAAAAGAGTATTCAGATACAGAAGGAAAAATAGCGACTATGGTCGGTTATTGCGGTTCAGCAGAAGGCAGTAGATCGCAGGGAACGGAACGTTTATGATGGGGACGTTCTGTCCCATCATGGATGATAGAACAGAACCTTCGGAGATGATGGGGATAACTGACTAACCACAGTAGCTTCTTGGGTCACGTGGCGCCTACACGTTATCAGTTTGCCGGTCAGTTTGATCCCGACAAGGTGTGAGATATATTTCTCCACACTCAAAGCAACAAACGACCAAGCCACGCCCCTCCCCTACCCCTCCCACCAGCCCAGGGCGGTAGCCAATAGCCGCCCTGTGCCAGACGCCTCCGGGAAGTCTGCGTTGTCGAGTGCACGTTTTCCCCGCGATTAACGGACCCCGCCGGGCGCCGGGACAGACGCTGCTAACCCACAGCTCGAGCGACGGACGCGGCGCGCGGGCGGCACCCCCCGCGGCGGTCTCGCGCAGGTATGCCGGGGGGCAGGCACGACGGGTGGTGACGCGGCGCGCGGGCGGCACCCCCCGGCAGTCCTCGCGCAGGTATGCCGGGGGCAGGAAACGGCGGGTGGTGTGTGACGCAGCGCGCAGCGCACGCCGGCGGCGCCTCACAGACCAAGTTGGTCAAACAACAGCGTCCTGTCGCCGCTTAGGTCAATCGTGACGATAATATACGCGGTCGATACGGCGGCTGTCGCCCGCCGCCTCCGGTCGACGGTAATTAGTGACGTAATCAGCTGCGTGCGCACGCGCGTGCACGTGCTATGGCGAACATTAGCCCATGCGGCGCGTGCGGCGGCACGTGCGTGGTCGGATGTGTGTGCCCGGCGACTACAGTGGGGGAGCGGTCGGCTCCATTGATGAGCTGGTCGCGAGACGGCTCGCTTCAATGAGCGCTGGTCCCGGGGCGGCTCGCTTCGACGAGCGCTGGTCCCGAGGCGGCTCGCTTCGATGAGCGCTGGTATCTCGTGCGGCCAACCACGAGCCAATTAATGACGCTCGGGGGAAGGGGGAGGGGAGGGATACCCTCTCGGCTGCCAGAAGCGAGCAGCTGTCTGCATTCGGCGCAGTATCGCAGCGATCAAGCAGAACTGAAGCGTTCAGCTGCTGGGTCGCGTTGCCTGAGAGAGCTTCACTTGGTCGTCTGGCGCTGGAGGGTCCGGCCGGCCGGCGGGGGACCCACGCCGTCTGAGAGCCGGCCGTAGGTTCGCCACTCGGGTCAGGCTAGTCACTCAGCATCGGTGGGATCAGATGCAAACAATGTCAGAGTTTTGTCCGCGCCGACAACAACTTGCATGTTGGTGATGTGGCCGCAGAGTGACCGGTTTGACTCCCAGTGTAAAATTCACAATTTTTTCTCTTTCTAAAATCCTTCAGAACAGGTCGCCACATTCACCATGCATCAAAGCCTCAAAAGCATGCTTTCAATTATTTCACCTGCTGAAATGGCATGAATCCTTAAAAGATTTAGTACACTGGCCAAGAGCCCGAAATCACCATCAGTTTAAGTATCCTCCGACCTTTCATTGAGTCTAAACTAATAGCCAAACACCGGTTACTGGTGGGATCTCTTTGTTCAAGTCTTCCCTCAAAACAGCAACTGAATTGCGTTTAAAATTGTTCATCACACTCTGTTGTGAAACATGTTCAGCACGTTGTTCAAAATTTGTTGAAAATGACTCGGTGTTCGACTTCGGTGGAAGTCGACAAGATCTTTCCCCAATGCCATTCCTCTTCTCAACATTCCAGCTCGAAGTAGCCTCACTAACAGCTGTTTTCTACAGCAGCAAGTTATCTGCAGTTTCGCCTCTTTGCAAAGGGGCAAGTGATGTCTTTAAACAGTGATCGGATGCATTATAAATGTCCAGCAGTTATCAATTGTTCGCTAATTTAGCCCTTCCTCATGCAGTATACTGTTTTCCCTATTCACGCGCTTATTCAGTGCTTTAGTCGTGACTGGCATTGCTTACAATGCTCAGCTTATTTGGCCCGACGAGATATGTGAAGTTTTGACTAATTGGCCCGCCGCGCCGCACTTTGCTGCCTCCTTCCTTTATGGCTTGCTGTCAGTTTCAGACCATTCGCCCTGAAAAAAAAAATACGCTCTACAAGTGTAACTTGTGAAACTCCTTAGCGACGGCATAAACTTGATCGTTTGAATGATATATCCATAATTTCCAACATCTGTAGCACGTTAAAGTGCACGGTATTCATTCAATAAATGTGTTATAAAGAAATACGAAATCGTTTGCCCGTTTGGTTGCCTGGCCGACAACCAAACTGGTTTACACCACTTTTCGCTTGACCGAGTCCCTCGTCTGCGATGGACATCACGACCTGCATTAGGCGAGCCCGTGAGGCGGTCAAGCGACGGCAAAACGGGCACTAGTGCACCGCATCGCACGACAATGTGCCAGTCATTCGAGGGTTTCCCACCGCGCCGGCCGCGCCGGCAGTGAAGTGCAGTTCCGCCCGCGGACATACCGCGGCCTCGCAATTATCAGCATCGTGCACTTTCCCGGCGTGCGAGTAGCGCTACATGATAAAGCAGCACTTGTCCGTCGACCTGTTGAAAGCGCGCGCCGGCGTCAACACCCATTTGCCGTCCCATTGTGGCGGCGGGCGGTCGTAGTGGGCGTGGGCGGCGCTCCACGAGCCGCCGACACGCCAGCTGACAGCGTCCACTCACTTGTGGTACTGCGCCTGCAGGAACGAGAACTCCTCCTTGATGCGGTCGCACGAGTCCGACACAGGGAACTTGAACGGCTGGCCGGGCTGGCCGGGCGCCTGCAAAGGTCGGCAGAGGTCACGACCCCCGCCCTGCCCCGAGCCGCCGCGGCGGGTCGGTCGGAGGGACGGCGAAGCCTCTCATCGGCCGCCGACGACCGGGCGGGGGGGGGGGGGAGAGGGGAGGGGGGCTATCATTGAGTGCGTCACCGACCAAGCGGCAGACCTGTTAAGCCCCGGCGGCTTTCTGAAAGGGTACTCGAGAGTGACTGGTGGGGGGGGGGGGGGGCGGGGCAAGGGGGAGGCTTGAGGACATTGTTCGGAGGAAGTTTGTCCGAGTAAGATATGACGGCATATGCACTCGAAGAGCAGGTGATGAAATCCACCCAGCCTCGCTTTGTTTGGCTCTCGTGACCCGGATGTCACACGAGTCTGCTATCGGCGGGCCTCTTCAGCTTCTTCAACATATGTACACTCAAAGGTCACGACAGCGTCGTTTTCCAACACTCTCCGAGGGAGGCCGGCCCTGTCAGGCCATCACTCCCCATCGTCGCCCCTTCACGACCTTTCTCGCTGCCGCACGCTCTCGCCTGGCGCACACACCGGCAAAAGGATGCGACGCAGATACAGGCGCAGCTGTCCCAGCCTGTCTGTCTGGAGGAGGAAGCGAAGCAAAGGGGTGGGGAGACGAAACCCCAGCAGTGCGGCTCGACCCCCTCCCCTCCCCACCTGCCACTGCGGCACCAGGTCAAGCCCCGCAGGCGTCCAGCCGAGGTCATCTGTTGGCCACCGTTAGTCGGCTTCCCGCGGAGCCACAGACAGCTCGGCAGACGAATCGATCCGAGTGCGTGGGTAACCCGGTGGATCTGGACCGACCAGCCGGAGCGGATACGCTGAGCGGCCCAATGGATCTGGAGCGGCCAGGCGGAACGGGCCCACTGAGTGACCCGATGGATCTGGATCGACCAGCCGGAGTGGGTCCCGTCCGCATGGGAACCTCAGGTCCAAATCTGCTGCTTGCTGGTTTGAGCCATTCCCGTTGAAAGAGTCCTTACTCGACAACAACGATTGTAGTCGGACCCACAACCATACTCCGATCTTAGCATGATCTAAATCATATCAAAGGACATGAATGTGACCACTGGGGGCGGGGACTGGGGGCGGGAACTTGGGGCGGACATGTCCAGCAATTTTTACAAGATGGGATTTTGCTGCCTCCAATTTCGCCCGTAAAAGACGTCTTCTTATGACCTTCACCTTTGCTTTGAAATTCATAAAGCATCAGTATCCTTTCGCCACTAGACGCAAATTGGTATCAACCGCCCTTGGATACGCGGTTGGGTGTCGGGCAGGGAGGCCGTAATAGAAATCAAATGTCAAATCAGATTGCAAGCCAGCTATATGGCTTGCGAGTAACATGGCAAGCGGGTATCCCAGCCTCCAGCACAGGAAAACACGACGGGGAGGAAACTGGTCAATGACGCACATTCATGATCTTGATCAATCGCCCAGCTGCGTAAATGAGACAAGGTTTTACCCCTGCAGCGTGCCATATCGCAGTCAAGTCGAAAGACCTTTGCGGCTTGGATCTGCCGTTCTGCGCCTTTGACCGCAGCGATCCCGTTCAGATGACAGACGCGGTAACCGTGAACAGTAATGGCCTGCGGGTCTGCATGAAACCTAATTACTGCGGCGATTACGAACAAGCAAGCGGCGCAAGTCATGCTATCAACACCCGACGGGCATCAGCAAGAAATGGGGCATTCGTTATGCATGGTGCTTAGCCCACGCCTGGAAAGGCTGGTCTGCCTTAATGAGACCTCTTTGCGTCTTGCATGTTGTTAGCTCATGAATAGCTACCGCAGGGCACGCCACGATGAAGCGCGCGAGACCTCCATGACCTTACAAACCAGTGCTGCCTCTGATAACCGAGGCGGCCAGCGCCACAGAAAAAAGCAGTGAGTCACGATGAATAATACGGCGCAAGCTCGCACGCCCTTGTGGTCTCGGAACATCTGCCCGCCGCGCGTCGTCAGGGGCGGATGCAGCATCCACAGAAGGGGAGGCGTAAGGGCGACCGAACTGTGGGCGGGGTGCAGGTGATCGCCGTGCTTCGTTCGGAGGCGTGCATGTGGCCATGCCCCCCCCCCCCGCCCTCCTGTGCACACCACTGGATGGACGACCCGCGGCAGCGGGTGCACAACGCCCCCCCCCCCTCTTCCCCCCCACCCTCCTTCTCGGCCCCCGCTTTGATCCGTCTCTGGAGCCGTACTGCGTCTAATTAGCGCCCATTTAATCACGGCCGCTCCCGCGTGTACACTCGTGAGCAATTAGCGATCCGACTCGACCATCCCCGGCGGCGGTAACCCCCCCCCCCCATCCCACCCACCCACCCCACTCGACTTCCGAGGTACCCAACCCTTCCTAAGGTGTGGGCCCCACGCGGGTTATTTATGAGCATTAGGAAGGGTGGGGGGGATACACAGGCGGACTGCAAGACAGAGGACGTCGGCCGGAATGAGGGCCTCGCCGACTGATGGAGGGACACATGAGGGCCTCGCCGGCTGATGGAGGGACACATGAGGGCCTCGCCGGCCGATGGAGGGACACATGAGGGCCTCGCCGGCTGATGGAGGGACACATGAGGGCCTCGCCGGCTGATGGAGGGACACATGAGGGCCTCACCGGCTGATGGAGGGACACATGAGGGCCTCGCCGGCTGATGGAGGGACACATGAGGGCCTCGCCGGCCGATGGAGGGGACACGTGCGGGCGATGACGTTGGTTGTGGCGAAGTCGGGGCAGGAAGGCGGGTGAGGACTCAGCCGCCGGTAAGTCGCCACTCCTAGCGCCTCGACCCCGTTGGCCAGCCCAGCCCCGCGCTCAGGTCAGGCCTTCCAGCGGTCACTGGGGGGGGGGGGGGGGGGCAGACAGGGGTGGGTGGGGTGATCCTGGGTGTCGACTAACAGCTGACTGGGCCGTGAGGCAGACTGAACGGTTCCTGATAGCTCAGCTGGGATATCACGGATAGCTCCTAGTCTGCACCCGTTCCGTAGGTCCTCCTGCACTCGTTCGGTACTAAGCCTCCTGCACCCGTTCGGTACTAAACCTCCTGCACCCGTTCGGTAACAAACCTCCTGCACCCGTTCGGTAATGAACCTCTTGCACCCGTTCGGTAATGGTCCTCGGCTTTGCTCAGGTGCTTTAAAAGAGCAGCTGATGTGGTCGTTTCGCTGCGGGTAGCGCTACTTGCTGTCATTAATATGGCCCGTTGCTTACTTACCGCACCATGTTTGTCTCGAGAGGGCAGTGCATGACCAGCTAGCAACGCCTGTATAGTCAGCAAACATCTAAAACAAAACTGACCATTGTCTTACAAAGCTCCTACCGGCCCCTGGCACACATTACCTGACGGGAGTATCCAGCACATCGGCACCTATAGCTGACCCGATTTCAGGACGGCGGGGGCGACCGCCGCAAGGATCTTACTGGGGGCGGATGTACAGACACATGATCTATAATATGCCACGCCGGGTGTCACTTCAGGGCATGGCTAATGCAAATAAAGCAGCAAACCCCCGCCTATCCATGCATTACGATTTCATTATTCTCAAGTACATATAGACAAGGTACATCAGCCACATCAAGATAGAACCGGACGTCTCCAATCCCGCAAACCACCCAATCCGACGTTCTGGTTGGAGACCAATGGACACCGGTGACACGAAGAGCCCTCAAAAGTCCTCATAATGCCACCAAGAGGTCCGTGGCTACGTCCATTGAAATACCCGGTCAAATGGACGCCCGATCGGCACCGCAAATGACGTGTCAGCCACGGGAATGGGCCTCTACACAATGCCTTGCGTGGTACAACAGAGGAAGCCGACGGAGGCGTCGCTTTGCAGGGGACCCGTCACGACCGGGACCCGTCACGACCGGGACCCGTCACGAGCGGGACCCGTCACGACCGAGACCCACACACTCACGAGCGGGACCCGTCACGAGCGGGACCCATCATGACCGGGACCCGTCACGACCGGGACCCATCACGAGCGGAACCCGTAACGAAAGAGACCGTCACGACGAGAGCGGACCCGTCACGAGCGGAATCCGTAACGAAAGAGACCGTCACGAGCGGGACCCGTCACGTTCGGGACCGGTCACAAGCGCTGCAACAGGCCACGAGGCCAGGAGCGTCTGTCCGGGACAGAGCGTATCCACTCGAAATGGCTGAACAGGCATGTGGCATGATTCAAACGCTGCTTAAGCCTCAGGTAAGCCCTAGACGATTGGACAGAATCAGTCCTTATCGGTAGCGCTGAGAACAATCCAGAAGTCCTTCATAAATAGCCCCCCCCCCGCCCCCTCCTGTCACACCGACACTGAGATAGATAAACCACAGTGACTAGTCAACTGCGACTGACTTGACTTCTCCTAGAAACAGTCTTCACCCCTTGCATGTGGGGCCCCTCTGGGTGCGCCTGTGGCATTAGCGGTTAGCATCTCTCGCAACCATGTGTTGCGACAGGGACATCACTGGTCTCCAGACTTTCATGACGTTTTTACACGAGCATTATGAGCGTGGGGGAGGGGGGAGGGGAAACTAGTGCGACATCATGCGCTACTAATAATTCAAGACTCCACTCCATCACATGAGCCGTGTGGCTTGCCCCCGTAGGTTCTCTCCCGGAATGCATAATTAATTGACCATGACCTTCGAAAATGCTGGACTCTAGTCATGTCTATGGAAGGTTGTAGCCATCACCTTTAAATAATATGCACAAGACAGTAGAAATAAATTTGAGGAGCTCAGAGTTCGCGATACCGCAACTGACCTCAGATCGACATCCAGCGCATTGATGCTAGGGTCTCCCACCAAGGAAATGCTGATTTGTTTCGTAGAGCACGGCTTTGACTTTGATGTTAACTCGGTAAGATAATTGCACATAATTAACAATTCATCTATGGCGCTCAAACTGCTCCAAACCACCCGCTATATTGAAACAAAGCAGCTCCAAATGACAATCAAGCCTTGAACTAGAAGTAGCCATCATTAGAAATTTGCAACGAAGCACCAACATCTCATATTCTCCACAAACGTCCTAACAAAACTCACGCAGCAACACACAGCGGACATTCACAAGTCACCGGCGCCCCATGTTCACCACCTTTCACCACGCCTGTCCGTCTCCCGAACGCCATCACAAGCAGTTTCACGCCGTTTCCCCAACTCACCGTATGCCGCGCCGCCGCCGCCGCCGCAGCCGCTGGGTTCATGCCTGGAAACATGCTCCACCGGCCCGCATCCCACGTGCACCACTCTCCGCACCCGGCCGCCCGCCGCGCTCGGCGTGCGCCAACTTCGCCGCCGCCGCCGCCGCGCCGCACTCGCACGTGCCGGCAGCTCGCGCGCGTCTGTCGACCGCGCGCCGCCGCCGCGCGCCGCACCCGCTCAACAGCTAACCGATTTGCCCAACACGTTTACTTGCCCACTGCAATCAATAACGTTTTATACGCCCATTTACGCTCTACAGCGCCACCTATTGATTTCAAACCACACTACCGCATCCGTGGGCTGGTCGGCGCCGGCGGCGGCGCTGCGAGCTGCGCACTGCGCGAGCCGCCTCCTAGCCGACGCGTCTGCTCCGGTTTCGCCCATTATGGAATAATATCCAGGAAACATGCATAACGTAAAAAGGGAGAGGATCCTGCGTCGACGCCACAGCGAACCTTGCCGTTACAGGACACATCATTACCGTTCGCGAGTCAATAGCAGAAACCCACGTGGAGTAGCAACGGGTGGTGGCCAATCACAGCGCCCACGTAGGCAACCGCGTACCCCACGTGGGATATGTACTGTCCACGAATCACCGCGCGTCTCTCAAACCAGTGACCAATCAGCGCGCGGCATGATGCGCATCCACGTGGAGACGCGCCCGGCGGCTCTCGGCCGGTGCCCCCAGCGAGACGGATGTTGTTAGTGGCGATGTTCCTGCGGGTCGGCCGGCACCGCCCCGGGCAGTTATCGGAGGCCATCAGCGGTCTGTCGCCCGGCCCCCGCCAGGCAAATAGGTCGCTGGGGGGCGCGCGCGCTGCGTCCGCATCGCTTACGAGCCGCGCGGGCGGCCGGCATTCGGCGAGCACCACCGCGGGCGATGAGGGCCGCTCTGAGCGGCTCTTTCATCTGCTGCGCCGCCGTCCGCGCGTGGGGATGCGCAGCTACCAGTTGTGCGGCCACCGGCCATTTATCCTCGGCGGCAGCGGAGGAGGAATGCATGAATGCACGCGGCCGGCCGGCCGCCGCCGCTGCCATTCACCGGCGTGACCATCCATTATTGAGGTGCGTCCGAGCGATGGTCGATGGTGACACGGCGGGCGCGAGTCTGGCGGTCGGCGCAGCGGCGGGCGGCGCTTCCGGCGCGGCTTCACCGCCCTCCGCTGTGGTTTCGCTCGCCCGCTTGTTCGGCCGCGAAACCGCGGGCTGGGCGGGTGAGCCACGGCCAATGAGATCGCTCTCCGTTCCGCCGTGCTCGACCCGGAAACGGCCCGGCCCAATTAAAAGCGGGCCGCCGCGGGTGACGCAGCGGCCCAGAACGGCCGGCCGCCGCGGCGCGCGCGGACTTTCCACATAGCTGAAAACAAATCAGCCGTCGCCGCCGGCGGCGCGGACCTTTCCATTAAGCCGTGGGAGCGTGGAAGGTAGCGGGCTCAGCGCGGCGCGGTCGGCCGGCCGGCGAGCGGCCCCACATGCCGCAGCTGCGCTCCGACGGCCGCGACACGGCCGCCGCGCTCAGCCCGTCAGCTGCCGTGTGATAGCGCCGGAGCGCCCGTCTCCGGCGTGTGCCGCGCGGTCCGGAGTCTCGTCTGGAGCCAGACGCGGCATGTCTGGGACGTGAGGTATCGGCGGGGAAGAGGCGCCGGCCGGTGCGCCCGCCTGGAGGTGACCAGAGCGGCTCAAGTGGCGCGGTGCTGTATGCGACATGGACTGGGCAGACCGGTGATTGTAATGAGATGTGTATGCATGAGACATGCATTCAGATGTGGACTCTCACACTATCAGTGTGGTGCATAAGAGAACAAAGCTATTCTTTCTAAAGCTGTAGTGCAGCGGCTATTTCTTTCTAAAGCTGTAGTGCAGCGGCTATATTCTTTCTAGCTGTAGTACAGCGGCCATTTCTTTCTAGAGCTGTAGTGCAGCGGCTATTCTTTCTAAAGCTGTAATACAGCAGCTTTTTCTTCCTAAAGCTGTCGTACAGCGGCTATTCCTCGCGCCGTTTCCTCGCCAGTCCCGCACGAGCACGTGCAAGACGTCACTGTCACCGTTCTCAGCTGTTCCCGCACCGACACTGGCTTGTGAGCGCCGCCGCTGCGCCGTGCGGCACCAGCGCGGTGCCGGTGCGTCATCGGTGTTCTTGGTTCGCACAGCGCCCAGACGATCGATAAGTTGCGGCGTGCGGATGCTCCCCCTCCCCCCCCCCTCCCTGCACCTCGGCCAAATTGAGTCATCCCCGGCTGTCAGCAGCGTTCTGATGTCTACACAGCTGTGTCGGCGCGCACGCGTGTGCACGGGCCAGGGCCACTTACCCGTGCACGCGAGGGTGGGGTGTGGATCCAGGGGGAGGGGGATCAACGAGGTCATCAGCTTCCCAAGAGGTAGAAAGAAAGTCGGGCAAAATTGGCATGCTGTTGGCTTTTCCAATAAATCTAAGCAGTGTTCAAGCCCACACCTTTAGTGGCACACCCTTTATTAGGTGGCTAAACGTGCTTTAATGCAATCATCGCGGCAAAACCAAGCAAATCCCGAGGCGATTTGGGAACTGGTTAGAACGTTGAATTGCGGCTCTTATATCCGCCACTGCGCGAGGGAATCGTTGCCCCGGCGGTTAATATCCCGTTAATGCGTTAGACCGACAGCCCGGGGTCTGGATCCAAGCTACGGCCCGAGGCCGGAACGACTCCGCCTCAGTTGGGCCTCGAACAGCGGCTCTCACCGACAGTCGGGCCTCGAGCAGCGCTCCCGGCGACAGTCGAGCCTCGAACAGTGGCTCTCACCGACAGTCGGGCCTCGAGCAGCGGCTCTCATCGACAGTGGGCCTCGAACAGCAGCTCTTACGACAGTCGGGCCTCGCACAGCGGTTCTCGCCGACAGTCGGGCCTCGAACAGCGGCTCTCACGACAGTCGGGCCTCGACAGCGGCTCTGCCGACAGTGGGCCTCGAACAGCGGCTCTCACCGACAGTCGGGCCTCGAACAGCGGCTCTCGCCGACAGTCGGGCCTCGAACAGCGGCTCTCACGACAGTCGGGCCTCGAACAGCGGCTCTCACCGACAGTCGGGCCTCGAGCAGCGGCTCTCGCCGACAGTCGGGCCTCGAACAGCGGCTCTCGCCGACAGTCGGGCCTCGAGCAGCAACTCTCACCGACAGTCGGGCCTCGAACAGCGGCTCTCACCGACAGTCGGGCCTCGAGCAGCGGCTCTCACCGACAGTCTGCCGGTGTCGCGCTGTCGAGCTGCTCACGACGGTGCGGTGTGCAATGCTCCTGTCCGAGTAAGATATAATCTGAGACCCATGTAATTAAAGACAGTGAGCATTGTCCTACCTAGTGACTCTGTACAGTGATAAACGGCTCCCTAAACACCTCCCATTGCCTCAGGTCCGGGGCTCAGCTAATATAAGCCAGAAAGGCCTTGAGCTCCTGCTAATGCAAACCAGAAAGCCTTCATCTGCTGGTTTTTTGGTCCCATCAGTCACGGCCCCTCATGATGAATTAAATGAACCTATGATATATGCCATGAGATACTGGTTAAACACTGTCATCAAACGCCAATAGGTTTTGTTGATGGAACTCGACGTTTTGAATCTGTGCGACAGGCAGATCAGGAATCTACATGGCTCAACAAAACCAATGCGAGTGCTGGCTCGATGACGCCGCTTTACTGGTATCTCCTCGTATAATGAAGCTCGATTATTTTCAGCATAACGGCTCCCAGTTTATAATGTCCTCGCCGACTTGGAAGAGCCGTGCTCGATACAGGCGCTCGGTGCCGTCCATGCCGTCTGCGCCGACGCTGGGACCCGTTAGCCACGGTCCACGTGCACCCACGTCGCTGGTACATATGAGACCGCTTTGGATACAAGAGGCGTGCTTTAAAGCGTGCATCTGCTTACTGAAGACTTCACATGCACAGATCCCCGGAGAGCGCGCGTCCACCTGCGGATAAACCTGCCCCAGTTCTGTGAACCCCTGAACTGTACAAGGCATTGCTGTGCACGACATTTGGAGATCTGCAGACATTGCGTCGGACCACGGCACATCCCTGGGTGTAACCACGTCGTAGAGATTGTATGGGTGGAGCAAATGGGCACCTAGCCAGATACAATCGGACACGAAATCGCATCTTTAGCGAGAAGGTGCAAACCACGTGCCTTGGGAGATCGGTCGAGAATGGCGGGGCAGGACACCATTTTGACCAAATAAAAGGGTACATGCCCTCAAGCCCATTTTTGATGGCGGGTCAGATGATCCCGGCCAGCGCCAGGGCGAGTATGCTGCAGGTCCGCGCGACCTCTGGGTTGCCAGGCTGCTGCAGAGGTGACCCTAACTGACCCCTTGACTGACCCCATGGTTGACCCCAACTGACCCTATGGGGTAGTGTGAGGCGGGTCGAAACGGTGGAGTCACGACCCCGAGTCTGGCTATTTCGGGAGGACATTACCTGCATCACGCGACTGCTGTCTCGGCTTGGGTCGTGAGAAATAGTGCTGGGATGACAAAGGTGTTTTGAGCTCAAGCTGGATCAAGGGCCACCGAGGGTTGGGCAGGGGACAGTGCGAGGACTGGAGAGAAAGGGAGCATTTAAGGTCCACTTTCTTCATGCAATAGCATAAAAGTAGCGATGCATCTCCGAATCACCGAAGCGGAGGACACTCCCCCCCCTCCGTGTCCTCGTGGCGCCGCCTCTGGGCTGGATTGCATCAAGTCAGGGCTTACTCTGAAGGCTCAGGAGCCGAGAGCCTGAGAGTCTTATGGAGCAGCAGAGGTTCGTGCCGACCCACTAATCAGTGGTTGTGGGAAATTTGCCGGGTGTTCAGCCGGCAGGCGCTCTGTTGTCATTACGCCCTGACCGCCATGCTCATTGCTGTGGTAAATTACTTCAGACCACAACACCGACAAAACCTTCAGAGCATGAGCACCAGATGAGCACTGACTTCTGACAAAACTAACTTCTTACGGAACTTTTTGGGCATCGAACAAACGCAGGTCTGTCACAAGTACCCTTTACCCTTTTAGTTACCCTTTTACGTTACGTTACCCTTTTACCTTAGTACCCTTTAAATAGGGTAAAAAAGCATGGAAAACTGCCGCAGGTCTGATTCTTATCCGATGAGGAATGATGTGACACCTTTTTAACGGACTGTTCCATCGACAACGGTAGACTCAAAATGGCCTTGGATATAAGTATACACACACTATATATATATATATATATATATATATATATATATATATATATATATATATGTATATATCACGTGCGTGTGTGTGCATACATACACACTGTGCGTACTGATGTAAACAAAGGCGCAGCGAAGGACATGTTTTAGAGGGCCCAGGTCCCCTTTTAGCCCGAATTTTTGTTTTCCCCCATAGATGGCCCCCAACAGAATGCTGAAAATCGGCGTGATACGTGCTCACGAGGCTGCTGGCCCTGCCCCTTCAGAAAATATCGACCGCGGTCCTGGACATAGATACCTTGATATTTCATGATCCCAAACATGGCTTACGTCTGTGTCTGTCAGCAAAGGTGATTTTTCTCATGAGCAGCAAAATGGCGTCGTTGAGACCTGGTGAAGTGCTCACACGCATAATGAATTTAACGCAGACGACATGTGGTTTTAATAGCTTATTTAGTAAATGCCTACTTAAGTAGCGTTGCATACGCGTGCGGCTCCAAACCATTTCTGTGGTGTAGTTACATATTAGCCAAGAAGATTTGAAGTCTATATGTGGTACCAGATTACTACAATGGCAAGAGCAGTGACGCTGAGAACATACCATTGCGTCACGGCGAGATCTGGTAAGCGGCTTCTCCCATAGATACAATCAGAGACGATTATACAATAATTGGGGTTTGGATTTTTTTGCCCTTCGCTGATGCAAAAGCAAATGTGATCCTATTACGGATGTAATCTGTTAATTAACCTTTTTCGGTTGAAGAACCTTATTAACCAATATCCAATATGTACACCATATGGCAGTGCCATCAACCGGCGGTGCCACCTTACTGGTTTAATCAACCGATATGCGTTGGCAAGTCATTTGTAGAAACCTCAACAGTACTTTTAACGTGTATTCTTGCATGTTATGGACAACGCGCGCATTCACAATGCTGAGGACTCGTTCGAAATTCGTGCTAAATGTCGTTTTTTAATATTTCAAGCATGCCCTGAAAGCAATTTCGGGATAATCAGACGAGAAAACGTTCAAACACAATAGAGAATAAATAGCGGCGCGGGATGGAAACGAGTTTCCGACCTTAACAGGATGAAACGTTACGCCTGAAACGTTGCACATGACAGCATCTACCCTACAAACATCGATATGCTCTTCCCAACTTTTGGCGCGTGCTGGAACACCCGCTTGCAGAATGCGAGTTTGAGACGATATAGGCACATGCTGCCAAACTCCTGCTGACAACGTTGTAACAAAACACCGCGAGATTATGATGTACATATTAGTACATTCTAGTCATTGCAATATCTGCTATGGGCCGCTTTCAGATTCATAAACAAACCTGCAAAAAGCGGCAACACGTGCAGTGCAACGCGTGGCGTAGTGCTGCATGCATTCCGACGCTTTCCCAGGAACCCTCTCCCAGGCCAGACAGCTCAGCACGAAATTAACATCAGCAAGACAACACCCATCGTTTTTCCGCCCGGCCGCTTTCATTCGATCTGACAGATGCAGAAGCGTCGCGCATGCTTGAGCGACCAGCTGCTGCCCCGGCGGGGGCCGGCTGCCGGTCAGACCGGCACCGTGACAGGTGAGCGGTGTCGACACGCCGCACATGCACGGCGCTCGGCAGCGGCGGCCATGTTCGCCAGACAGCTCATCCTGTTCGGGGCGCGCCGGATGTTGCTGATCTTGCGATCAGAGGCTCGGCGGCGGCGCCGACAGGTGGCAGGACGGTCGCGGTGACCGGATAAGATGCGAACAGCACTGGCACGCCTGTTCAGCTCCACAGTCTGATGCAGATCACGCCGCTGGTGTTCCAGTGTCGGGTT
>NW_023596448.1:8176518-8196645 GCF_011947565.3 Pollicipes pollicipes | reverse complement strand
ACAGGCTGCAGCTGGCCGTCCGCGCCCACGTGGAAGCTGTACGACCTGCCGGACGATGTGGGGTCAGAGGCGAGCCCAGGCACACAACCCATGGGAGAGAGGCTCCACATGATAATTTAGCGCACGGCGTTGATTCACTGTATTTTGCAAGGCAGCCGCTTCGCACTGAAACTACATGCGGGTGGTCAGTCATAAAAGATGCAGTCATACAAGATACAGTTGCACGGGATACAGTCATACAAGATAGAGTCATACAAGATAGAGTCATACAAGATACAGACATACAAGATACAGTCGTGCAAGGTACAGTCATGCAAGACAGCCATACAAGATACTGTCGTACAAAACAGTCAGTCATACAAGATACAGTCACTGTCGAGCTCGCGGGGCGATGGCCTCTGTCGGCTCCTCCCGGCGGGCCCTGCGGGGCGCCACAGGACAGCGGCACATCCGTTCCCACACACACGTTCACAGGCGCGCGTGCACAGACGGTGTTGGGTGACGCTCAGACCCCCCCCCCCCCTGCCGTCCCCGGCCGTCACGCAGCGGCGGTCTCCAGTGCGTGGAAGTGGAGCGCCGTGTGTGGCGGGTGTGACGTCAGGGTCGGAGGTCGAAGGTCAGTCGGTGGCCGTTCTCAGAGCGGCGATTTCGTTCGATCATTAGCTCCGCGCCGCCAACCGCCGCCATCTGCGAGGCCATGACAGCACGGCGCCGTACCGCACCGGCATCTCCGGACTCCGAGGTGGCCCGATCGAGCAGGGCGCACGCGCGCGACAGCCGCTGACAGCGGTGCGTTCCGTCGCCGAGATGGAGATAGCGATACCCGGCTGCCTTTCAGCCGCTGCGTGCTCTGCATACCGACTCGCTCTCCCCTTCCACGTTACATTCCCCCACTCGGCGGGCTGTCGACGGCCGGATATGTATCATTTACGTCCAACTGAATGCCAATTAGGCGCGGCGTTTTGCCGCTGCTGCCGGCGACCACAAAAACCGGCAGACGAGGCGCCCGCACACTCGCTGTCACAGACTGTACCTGGAATTACAAGCGCCTCGCACGGCATCTGCGTGGGCACCTCCCTCCGGAGACGCCGCGATAAGCGGGCACGACCGGCGGCGAGCAGGCCGTCGGCAGCTGGTGGTGACGCCCAGGTCGATCGCGGGACCACAGACTCCATTCGAGTCACGTTTGTGTCGCTACCTCGGCTGATGAGGTCAGCGGTGCCGACCGCGTCCCAACCGCGCGCCGCTGCCGCCGCCGCCAGCAGCCATTATCGGTGGTCGCCGCCGCCGGCGCGCCAACCGCCACCGCTGCCTGCGGTCGCGCCGAAAACGCGGCCGCAAACCGGCGCCGGCGGCGGCGTCTCTCACGGCGGTGCGGATCGGCAGGCGCGGTGAGAACCGCCCGAGGGCAGATTCCGCGTGCCGCGGCCTCCCGCCGCTAGGCTAGCCAACCCCAACACGAGCGGAGAGCGGCGAAGCGAAACCGAATGGAGGGGGGGGGGGGGGCTTTTCCTGCCCACCAACCGACAAAAACGTCTGGCGGCTGCTCGCAATCCTCCAGTCACCAGACCGGCAGCGCCGCACGGCCGGCGGGTGCGCGTTTCCCGACGTTCGCCAGCCGCGCGTGCGACGCGGGGTCCGCGCGCCAGACCTCCAGTCGGCGGGGAAAGCGCGGTCTCCTCTCCGAAGCCCTCCTGCCCGACCGGAGCTCACCACATCGGCCGGGCGCGCGTCAGCCTCGCCCGCCGCCGCGCCGGAGCGGGCGGGCCGGCGGGCTCGCTGCGGCGCGCCCAGCCGCATCCATCTCCATCGCCGGCCGGCCGCCGCTCGCTGCGGTCAAAATGGGCCGGCCGATGGGCCACCGCAGGAGGCGAGGCGGCGCGCGGCGCGGCGCTGCGGTCGGGCGCCGTCACGCTCGTGACGGCTCGATCACGTGACGCCGAGCGTGGCGGCGTCACGGAGCGTCTCGGCATACGATGCGGCGGGACGCCGCGCGCCGCCGGCGTCGGCGCCGTCAGCCAGTCGGTGGCGTGTGGTGGTGGCTTACGAGGGCCGACCAGGAGAGGCGCCGATGCTCGCTCTCGGCTGACGTTTCCTCCCACCACCAGTCGGGTCGAGGCGGCAGGGCAGCGTCCCTCCCACCCGGCGCTCCCCAACGCGGGGCGGCACGCGTCCCCACGCGCCAATCAGCAGGCTGCCCGTCCTCTCTCCATCGGCGACACTATCTCGACGCGCCCTTTTCCTCCCTGTCACCGGCTGGCACCCGGCGGGGCCGCTTCCTTCCCTCGGCCCAGCGGCGGCGGCACCATTCCTGTCCTGCGGCGCCGCGGCCGGCGGCGGCGGAGGCGGCGGCGGCGGCGGTTGTCCAACACACCAATCATGTTCGCCGCCGCTGTTCGGGACACATTCCGGCCACCGCTAATTACCCGCCACCAGGGCCGGCCTCGAAGGACGCAGATCCGGATCGAGGTCCAGGGATCGGGGATCGGGGAGGTCAGGTGTCGAGCCGCCGGGGACAGGCGCGGCCAGCGGCGCCGCGGCGCGAGGTCAAGGAAGTGCCCATTACCTCACCGCAGAGAGCTGCCGTGATTTACGAGGAAGCCGGCAGGCCCGTAGCGTCCCACGTCGTAACTACACCTGGCGACCAGGCCGGCGTCTGAACCCGGTGGTTCCGCTGTTCTCGGCGAGCGGCCAATCCGCTACTGTTGTCGCTTGGCCCAGGCCCCGGGGAAAGAAAGCGTGCACACAGCCTTACCGAGCGTGACCAGGGCCGTGGAGGTTTTCTTCCCACGCCGTGCAACGCCAGAGATCATTGGCGATGTATAACGACGCTGGACCGGCCAGCTGGACAGAGGGACGTTACCGCTCGGGGGGGGGGGGGGGGGCGGGCTTCTCCGCGCGCCGCCCGTTCGGCGTCCAGGCCGACTCAGAAGCCTCGCCGGCGCCCCATCCAATTAGAGGCGGCGCCGGCGGCTTACTGGGGCGCGAGGCGGCGGCGCCGACCTCGGCCGGTCAAACCAGGGCGGCGGCGGGGACGCTGGGGCCGCCCGGCGCTCCGAGAGGAGAGCGACCGGCCGCCATCACTTCGAGGAAAGCAGAAGTCGCTAAAAGAGTGCATGGGAAATGTGGATCGAAAGCGGTTCGCCACCATGTTTCGGAGTTGATCCGTGACGAGCCGCCGCCGCGCGTCCGTCCGTTCGTCCGTGGCCTCGGCGTGCGCCGAACACCGCCGCCCGTTCGGGGGCAGCACGCCAGCGGGGGCCACGTCACCTCAGTCACACGCACACATGACACGTGCGCCAGCCGGTGTCCCGGAATACTTGAATACTTCCCCGTGAGCTCGCGGTGACTACGGGAATGCTTCTCCCGGGAGCTCGCAGTGAATACGGGAATGCTTCTCCCGTGAGCTCGCGGTGACTACGGGAATGCTTCTCCCGTGAGCCCGCAGTGAATACGGGAATGCTTCTCCCTTGAGCTTTGTCTTCGCCAGGTGTTAAGAGAAGGCTGATTTAGTCATCAATTACAGAACAGTTCCACGTGGCACGATTAAAACAATCGTCTTTGTTTGACCACTTCAAGGCCAAACTTCCGCCCCGTAAAAAGGCTGTCCGCCACAAAGTGAGCGCGGGGGAGGCGAAGGGAGAGGCTCCGCCACTTGCGGCCGCGGGCACGTGCCGGCGCGGGCCGGGCCGGACACGACGGCTAGCGCCACAGCCCTGTCCGCCGGGGACGGAGGGCACCTCAGCACCACTAACGACCCGTCCGGAGGGGGCGGCCCGCTCGTGACCAGCCGTGATCGTATCGACTCTAACGACGCCAGCCGTCATTAGCGGCGGCCGCCGGCCGGCGCAAAAAACGCGCAGCATTTGCATAGAGAGTGCGCGGCGGCGGCGGGCGGGGCGGGCGGCGCGCACGCCTCCGGAGCGGCGGCGGGTCACGGGTCAGAGATGAGGTGGCGCCCCCGCCGGCCGGCCGCTGGAGCCGGCGGTAAGAGGGGGCGCCGCCGGCCGAGGGCGGCGGCCGTGGGAGGCGCCGCCGCCGGCGCGCCGACACTAACGGTGACGGGGTCACGGATCACGAGACGGGCCGCGGCCGGGGCGGCGCCCGCGATCGTGCCGCCGGCCGCCGCCAGCGGCCTGGCAGTGCCAGGTCACGGCCCGGGCAGGGGCGCGCCCAGCGGCGCCGGCGGAGAGTCGTACTGAGACGGGCGCTGTATGGCCCGCTCATGGCCCGTATAACCCGCCAACAGTCAGGACGCTGACGTCGACAGAAGTAGATCGGCACGCACGTACTCAACCGGTACACTTAATCACGCACGTGCGCATGTCGACAGCACGGCGAGTGCAAATCTCCCAAAATGTGTTCGTTGTCGCATGACCAGAATCCACGTCCCCTGCACCGCTGCCTGGACCCGCCCGTGCGTGTGGGAGAACGCCTGCCTCCAAGCGGCCAGACGCGACGCTCTGCCCGAGCGGCGCCACGGCGGCCCGCGCCCCTCCACTCGCCGCCTGTGACACGGGATTTAACGGGCCGGCCGGCGGCGGACGCGGCGTCCGCTCCAGCGCGCATCGCTGGCGTAAATGGACTGCGGGCCGCAGATACGGCCATCGCGGGTCTGTTGTGACGAGGGCTGGACGGGTCCGCCGGCGGCGTCACCGGGTCCGCCTCCGCCGCCCGACAAGGGGTCGGTCTGCTGACGGACGGCGGCGGCGGTGTCCCAGCGCGGCGGTGCCCCACCGCGCTGGCGCCGTTCATTCAGCGCCTAGACGGACACCGAAGCGACGTCGGGGTCTGTGTTGCCGCGAGCGCCAAGCTTGGAGTCCGGGGCGGACCGGGTGGGGCCGAATCGAGCCAGAAGTGGGACAGTCTCGTGAAACGCCGCGAGACCCAGAATACGTCGGACCGTTTACGCCTTAGTGAGAAGAATATGTCGAAGGACGCTGAATCGATCGCAACCATCATGTCGAACGACATATGAAGAAATGCCGGGGCGATCAGCATGCTCGAACGGCGTCTCCTCAGGGTACATTCGTACCTCGGCCGTCTCGAACAACGTACCTTGCGGACATCAAAAGACCAACTAAATCGTACCCTGACCGCCTGGAACCTGGCACCCCCCCCCCCCCCCCGCCCTTCGACGCCACGTCACTGCCTGCGCCGGGGGGGGGGGGGGGGCGAGGCCGGCGCATCAGCAGTGTTACGGCCCGTAGCGCGGATCTTCCCGTCTGACCGGGCGTCGCGGGGCGTCACCTTACCGGGTGCAGGTGTCAGACAACGGCCATTGTCAGGGCCTCCGACCGGCCATCACGTGCGATCGTGCAGCTGGCGAGCGGCGGGGGCGGGGGCGGCGCGGGTCGTGCGCGATGGCAGGCGTCGTAACCCTGTCGCTGCGGTGTCGTAACACGTGTTCGGCGCGGCGGTGCCGTGTAAGACAGAGCGCGCGGCGTCGTCAAATCGGTGGCGGTCGCCGAGGCGCAGACCCGGTCGGCCCTCGCGACCGTGAGCGGCCGCTGCGGAGAGCTGCCGACCCCCGTCCGTACCCGAAGACAGAACTGGAGGTACGTTCCGCGCAGCTGTGAAGCCGGGTGTGAGCGTGGACCCCAGCCAAACGGACGCTGTGTGACCTGTAGCCTGCTGCTGGGCGCACTGTGAGTGATGGGCCGGCCGCGATGCGGCAGGTGCTGTGTACTGCGCCGGTATGGTGATTGGCTCGGGTGTGTTCGGGTGTCGTGTTCAGCGGCGCCGGTCTCGTCTCTACTCACGGCTTTCCGCCGGGGCCCGAGTGTCCGTTGGACGGAATCGGCGGGCCGCGCGCACCTGGCCGTGCGCGTCATAGCTGACCTGAGGGCACAGGAGTCACCGGGTCACCGGCCGGCGCAACACGTGGGAGGGGTCGCAGGGGTCACATGAGCTCCACACGCGCGCCCCGAGACCTTTCTCGGGACAAGCCTGCAGGGTGCGAGACAACAATACGTCGTTAGCGCGGCCGTCACGGACCCGCGTCGCGGTTCATCGCGAGACACCGCCGCCCTCATGCCGACCCCGTCTGTCGCTGAGAGCCGCCGGGCCCGGACCACGCCGGCCCCGGCGCGGCTCTCACCCTCATACAGCACAGCCTCGGCCACCGAACGATCCGCCTGGATACGAGCGCCACCCAATATTCCCCTCCCCCGCCGCTGCCACCTTATCACACCCGGCCCTTCCGGACATCAATCAGCTGGCGGCCAGGCCGAGCGGGCCGCCATATTGGCACCGCCGCCCGGGGCAATCGTCGGCCGGCGCTAACAAGTCCTGTGCCCCGGGGCGATGGACCGCATCGATCCCGGCTAAGAACTCATTCAGCCCCGCCCAGAAGCGACCGGAATTATTCATCAGGGGCGGCGCTCCGCCGGAAGACGCCGGCGGGAAGCAGCACGTGCCGGCTGCCGCCGCCGGCCGAAAAATTGAATTTGGCGACCGAAATGAAGACGGGCGGCGGCGCTGAGTGGGGCAGCAGCTATCCACTTCTTTATGCTCTCCGGGCGCCCTCCCAGCCGCGACGTTCCGTCGGGTCGGACGGTAGGGCGCAGGCGGCGGTCGCCCCACTCCGTTCTCCAATGAATAATTCCGTCGCACCATATATAAAACAAAATACACCGGCCGGGAGAATGAGAATCGCCCGGCAGGGAGCGTCTGGCGGGCCCCGCCCAGACCGGGGCGGGAATTTGTGGCGCCGCCGCGCAGCTCGGGCCAATCGGGGGCGCCGCGACGAGCACCTCCAGCGGCGCGAGCATCACCCAACGCCCGATCCCCGCGCGAATGGCGCCCTGGGGAACGCGAGAAGCATCACCAAACGCTAAAACTGCCGGCGAGCGGGTCGCCAACAAATAACGCGCTTCGCCACGTGCGTGACGAGCAAGAGCAGTGAGTTTCATCGCAGCCGCCGGAGGCACGCGCCAAAAACGGGCGGCGCTCTCGGGGCGCACGCCCAACCAAACGGTACTCACCGGGGCACGCAGATAGCTGGCGGCCATGGGCGGGAAGCCGGCCGGGGCGCCGGCGGGTAGTTCGGTCGCTGACCCGGGGTCATGTACGGGTAGCCGACGGCCGGCGCGCCCGGCTTCAGGGCGCCGTTGGTGGCGGAGGTGGGCGTCAGGGACTTGCTGACCGGGGTTGTCGGCTTGGTCGATCCGGTAACGTGAAGAGCACTGAGTGTTCACAGGGACAGAGCTGCAAAGGAGGGTCAAAGGGGAACAGCGGGGGAAGGGATAAAGAAAACTGAACATGAGCACCGGGTTATAAATGTTTCTCTGACATCCCAGCTGTTAAATGGTCACCGATTTATTATCTCCACTTGTCCCGTGTTCTCAGAGGCATACACCCTCCCCCCCCCTGCCGAGCTGGCCTGAGCGCGCCCCTGCAGGCCGAGCGCGCCTGCCTGCAGACAGCCACGCCACTGAGTCACACCACATAAACACGGCGACAGACCCGAGCAAACCCGTCAGGCGCACGTGCCAACGCAGCGCCGGGGGCAGCGGCCCGAAACCTAGTCCACAGAGATGGCAGTCGCCCCTTGCCCCCACTCCACACACAGAACACAGTCCGTGAGGTCAGAGAACACGCGGCGGCGGCGGCGGCGGGCGTGCTACGCCGGCTTTGAGGATGCGCGCCCTGCAGTCGACGCGGTGCCGTGCGCGCCGCCAAACGGGGCGCGAGTCGCCGGCCGGCGCAGCACCGGCACACGCGGAACGGGCGGCGGGTCACCTGGCCACCGGTCCAGCGCGCCGGCCCGTCCTTTCGACGAGCCGCCCCGGCAAGCCTTTCACTCTTCGGCGGCGCGGGGATATGAATATTTCAGTGAAATGTGGAACGAGGAAACAGGCCGGCGTCGGGAGGCGGCTGCACGGGCGGGATCAATACCGCCACCACCGGACGGCGGGCCTGACCCCCACCGCACCCCCGGGGCAGACGACGGCCAGCCGATGGCCCCGGGCCGGCTTGTTCGACGAAACGGCTCGGCGGTGGGCGGTTACGGCGTCGGGTGCCGGCAATCGCCGCAGAGTTTGGCGTTTATGTTGTTGGAGCCGCCGGCAGCCCGTCGTTAAGTGGCAGCCCGCCTATCACCGCGGCCATCGCATCGATCACGGATATTGCCGGGATCACCAAACGCCACTGGTGTTATCAGATCGCTCTGGTGTTATCACAGCTCGAGGTGAGGGCGGCTCTAGCGTTACGACAGGTAAAAGCCCACTGCCACGATATGTTGTGCCGTATGTGAGTTAATTTATAATAAATCATTCTGTGAGCTGCCGTTAGTGTTGTGCTATCATGTTTATCATCACTTTATTCACGCATTGCTGTTCTATTAGGACTACTTTTGCGCTACAGTTAGCATTACTGGACTGGCATTACTGCTAATGATTTACATAACTGTTTCATTATTTAATAAACCATACATTTTCCACATTGTTTTAATGCCATTTATTATAATTGCAAAATTGCTGTCGAACTGTTCTCTTCTGATTACGCCACAATCACTCTACATCAATAATGGTTGCCTTACGCTTGACTGACTATGCACCCAGACCCAATACCCCTCGGACGGCCCCCGCGCCGCCGAACATGGCGGCCACAGACCAGCGGCCATTTCGGCACCCACACCGGCCCCACGGCATTCTGGCGCGCAGCGGCGGTAAGGCGCCGCGCCCCGGGCGGCGCCGGTTATCACCGCACGAGCGCCGCGAGGACGGGCTCAGGCCGATTCACCGCTGATAACGGCCACAAGCGCCCGGGCAGGGACTGGGGACGGCAGCAGGGACCAGGGATAGCGGCAGAGACAGGGGACGGCAGCAGGGACCAGGATATCGGCAGGGACTGGGGACAGCAGCAGGACCGTGGACAGCGGCAGGGACCGTGGACAGCACCGGACCGTGAACAGCGCCACAGACCAGGGACAACGGCGGGGACCGTAACGGCGGCGGGGGCAGGGGACGTGGTCAGGGGGCAGGGCGCACCCCCGCGTGCCGGGGGCGTCTGCCGCTTGATCGATGACGCAGGCGACAAAGGAGTGCGGGAGGAGGGCCTGCTGTGTAGCGTTTCAGCACAGGGCCCCGGCGCACAGGGCCCGGCGGCACACGGCAGCCGCCGCTGGCCGCCGCCGTCGCAGGGCGGAGGCACGACACAGCGGCGGAGCAACAGCACAAACAGCAACGGCCGCGGGGAACAGCACAGCAAACAGCGCCACACCAACAACGCCACGAGGAACGCCACACGCCTGGGGGTGTTTCCTTTTCAGCAGGGGGGGGGGGGGGCTCCAGCCAAACTAAACTTCTAGTGAAAGTGGGCGAAATGTCGGGGAAACCCTCAAGTCAAACACATTTTGTGGGAAAGTTTTATATTTTTCACAGTTCAGCCCTCAGCAACATTTGACGAAACTACGGCCCCCTCCCACCACATCACACCACCGCAGAAAGGCCCCAGGACTCGTGGACATCGCACTTGAACGTACAACGGCTTAGACAGAATATAAGGACAGCTGTCTTCTGTCGCCTCCATTAAGGATTCCGCTGAAAAGAGAATCGCTCTCCTATCCGAGCGTCCCGTCGCACCATGACCTCAGGCAGTGACGTGACGTGACGTAACACCGTAACGTGCCGGGGAGCTAATCGTTCCCGCCTGCCGGCTTCTTCCGTGCACCACGCCCGTCCCCCAGCCCCGGTCCCAAGGGGGAGGGGGGCGTCGACACCGACGGCCGCCGGGCGCCGCTGCCGCTGGCCGCCGGTGTAAATACGGGTGTAAATACGGGTGTCCATTAGGAGCCCGTGACGTGTACATGCCGGGCAAATACGCCACCAGGGCGCCGCAGCGGCTACTCAGCCATTAACGTCCTGCGGCGGCGGAGAAAGGAGACGGCAAACAGGTGCACTTTGCAGGGCACGCCGTGACCTGAGTGGACCCCGACTGCGGCGCGGGCCGCCCGCTGGACCCGACGGCGCGTAAGTGGCGCTCGGGTCGGCCGATCAGACAGGCCAGGGGGGTTTTCGATGGGGACGCAGCGGGCGGGAGCCATTGGCACCCGCCCGATCGCGGCCGCAGAGGGTGCTCAGAGTGCATGGGCAATCATCGTCCTTCAGCTGAGCGTGCAACCGGCCGGACGGCGACGAGCCGTCAGGGGAGCGGAACGAGCCGTCAGCAGGAGCGGAACGAGCCGTCAGGGGAGCGGAACGAGCCGTCAGCAGGAGCGGAACAAGCAGTCAGCAGGAGCGGACTGAGCCGTCAGCAGGAGCAGAACGAACCCGGCCGGGCTGGCGCGCCCACCGTCGCCATGCAACACCGCTCCACCGCCACACAACTGAACTGGACCGGCTCTCTCGCCGCGGACAACGGCACACCGCTCCACCGCCACACCACTGAACTGGACCGGCTCTCTCGCCACGGACAACGACACACCGCTCCACCGCCACACCACTGAACTGGACCGGCTCTCTCGCCACGGACAACGACACACCGCTCCACCGCCACACCACTGAACTGGACCGGTTCTCTCGCCACGGACAACGGCACACCGCTCCACCGCCACACCACTGAACTGGACCGGCTCTCGCCGCGGACAACGGCATACCGCTCACACCGTACACAGCACCCCCTCCCCCTCCCCTCGGCCGCACCACTCAACAGTCGACACGCGCCGCTCAACCCGACCCCGTCCCTCCCCCCGCCGTCCGCCACCTGGGGCATGGGGCTCGCTCCACCCCCGCAGCGTTTGGAACAAGACTGCTGGCGAGTTATGTGCAGCTACTTGATAACGTTTTGCTCTTCATGCGCAGAGATGCCACTGATCCTGAACATGACTGCTGTTCGAACTGAACTGATTTGGTGGTCGTAGCTAGTCAAGTAAATGACGTGTTTCCAACAAATTTCTACTGAGGCCGACCAAAGCCGCTGGCCCATTGCAAGCCAGGCTGCTCTGAGCGTCTTGCTCTGCTCTGACCCGTCCGCGCTCCGGTAACCTTACATCCGTTCGCCCGGCATTAAGGTCATCCGCGACATGCCAGCAGCATCACTCCCTCACCCCCCCCCCCCCCCCCCCCCCGGGCAGTCTAGCCCGTCACAGCGCCTCCGCGCGCCCCAGGTGCGTACCGACTCCTTGCGGCTGAGGCTGGGCGTGGAGCGGCTGCTGCTGCTCTGGCTGGGGGGCCGCTCGCCTGGTGGCGGTTTGCGGTCATCGGAGGAGCCGGCGCCGCCGGCCGCCGCCCCGTTGCGCAGGTCGGCTGGCCGCGGCTCGCCGTTGTGGCGCGGTGACGTGTCCTCGGTGCCCGCCACGTCCACAACCAGGTCCTGGTCGCTCTTCTCCGGGTCCGACTCGTGGTGCTGCTGCCGGCGGCACAGGCCAGCGGGTCAGTGGTGATCGTTTGAGAGGAGGTGGCGCATGTCATTAGAGTGCCGGCGAGTACGGATGTTGTACCGGCGTCGGCGGCCTCGCCCCCAGCCGGGAACCGAACCCGGGTCTCCCACGTGGAAGATCGAGGCTCTCCTGCCAGAGCTCGTCATTACACTCCGCGGTACTTCCGCTGCGAACAGACGTGACCGCTTTTTGAGGGGGGGGGGGGGGGGGGGGGGGGGGGGGGGGGGGGGGGGGGGCAGGCCGTTATTGACTCCCGCCGCACGCCAGGTGACACGCGTCACAGCCTCTGGTGGGAACCAGGATCCGAGGCGCCTACTAAAACGGGAGATCTCACCAGCTGAGCACAACTCTGGCCACTAAACCCCGCGAAATCAAAATCGACAGACATGAGGAGGAAGAGGAGGGAGAGGACGGGGAGGGGTGGGGGCAAACCCGCACGCTTCTGAGAACTGGCGGACGCGGAGTCGCAGAACGGTGCAGCACGTTGCAGCGAGAGACCGGATGTTGGCCGCCGGCTAGTGATCAGACCGCGACAAACAAGGCCAAATCGGTCATGGGTCATCTGGGGCGGGACCGATGGCTAAACTCATTCCCACACCACTGCCCACGGCATGTGCCAAGGCACGGACAATCAGAAATCCCCCCAATCGAGCCGTGCCATGACTGGCGGCGACCACCGCGCGAGCCCCCTCCCCCGGATCGCTGGGCACGCTGCCCCGGGCTAGACGACCCGCTGTTGTTATTTGGGCTTAAGGGCACGTCGACAGCCGCGGTCATTCTGCGCCCGAGGCTAGACGACCCAGCCGCGAGGCCGAAGGCCGTTTACACAGGGCGTCGGCGCGTATTTAAGGATCCGCCGCTCCCAGCACCGTCGGCCCTGCATTAGCGGATATCGCTTCGTAAACAGCCGCACAAAAGGAAACCCTATGCCGTCTAAATAATCGCCGCCGAGCATCCTCCCAAGATAACAGCCCCGGGGCGCGCGAAGACGCGGCGGCGTCGAGCGAGCGGCTGGCGGGGCCTCCGCACAAGACGGGGCGTGGGGCGGGACAGCCGGGGCCTCCCGCGGAGACGGAGCGGGGGGGGGGGGGAGGCGGGCGAGACGGCGGCTTCCGGAAGGCGAGAGTTTATGCGGCGCGATAAGCCATCAGCGCTGGGATGACGTCACGGAGGCTGAGACGGTCGCAGGCGCCGCCGGACTGCCCTGGCGGCTGTCTGAGCAGCCAGCGGCGGCGGCGGCGGCAAGCGGATGGTGGAGGCGGGCCGCGCGGGACTCCTCCCCCCCCGGGTCAGCCGTCCGCAGCAGCTTCACTACACGCCGGCGGGGCTCCGGGACCAGCGCTGATGACGCACCACGCTAACAGTTGCGCAGGAGCCGGGCCCGGCGGTGACTCAGGCGCTTGGCACGTGTTGATGCAAGGACAGACGCCACGCACCAAATCATGTTTTATTTCATTACTCAGCATGATTAGTAATAATCTAATCCATCAAACTAAACGAATCAAATCACGTCCGACACGAGACTTGCGATCCACAACGCGCCGGCGCTGTCCTCTGCCACTGGCCACCATTCAGGGGGCACATCGTGCACCAGCTGCACCGGGGCGCCGCCGGCATCGGCGCCGTGGCGAGCAAATGGGACGGCGCTGCACGGGTCGACAGCAGGAACCGCTCAATGAGCGTGCCGACCGGCGACGGTGGCGCTGGCGGCGCCGGCGCCGGCTCGCATCCTGTCGCCGCAGCGCCCTCACACAACGAGAACAAGGGGACGCTTCCGTGCTGACCCGTCTTCATCGGTGACAGCCATGACGTGGCCCTCCCGCGGGGAGGGGGGGGGGGGGAGGGCTGTGGGGGGGCGGGGAACGGGGCAGACAAATGCCGGCTTTGTGTCAACAGACGCCTCGCCCCAGTGTTGACACCTGGTTCGCGGGGAGTACATTGACACCTTTGTGTCAACAGGCCCCCTGCAACTCCCACTATGACGAGCGTCTCGTGACGGCGATAACGTCTATAAACCACACAAATTGTCGGCAGCCGCGGAAGCCAGGAAAAAAGCAGGCAAAAAACGCCAGCAAAAACCGAAGCCAAACGTCCGTGACGAGTTCCCGCACAGCCAGAAGATGGCCGAATGGCAAAGCCAACACGCCCCTACCGTGACTCAAATGAGCCAGACAGAGACCATCGCGGCTCGTCGCTGATGCCACAAACAGGAGTGATGGGCGCGGAGGCGACGAGGTGGGATAGGGGTCAGGAGAGCAGGAGTGATGGGTGTGTAGAGGCGACGAGATGGGGTAGGGGTCAGGGAGAGCAGGAGTGATGGGTGTAGAGGCGACCGAGGTGAAGGTGGGGTAGGGGGGCGGGGGGAGGGGGAGGCGGCAGCGGTTGACCCAGTACCTCGCGTTTGATAGTCTCCTTCCGTCGCTTGACCTCAGCATCACGCTCGTCGGGCGTCCTTGACCTGGGTCGGACCGGCTTCTCTCGCTCTCGCACATCGGGGCGACATGGAGCGCCTCTGTAACACACGGGGTAGAGGTCAGAGGTCAGACGGGTCACAGAGGTCAGAGCAGAGGTCACGATGGTAAGAACATAGGTCAGATGTGAGACCGACAATCAGATATGAGAACAAGGCCAGACGTGAGAACATATGTCAGATGTGAGAACGAAAGGTCAGACGTGAGAATGAAGGGACATATGTGAGAACATAGGTCATGGCACAAGATTTGGGCTGGACATGTGAGAGGTCACGGCGGTCAGCAGCAGATCACGCGTGTCAAACGGAGAATCCTAGCCGGCTGGCAGGTCAGAGGGCCGCAGGCCTCGGTGGTGACACCAGAGCACACACGGCAAAGGAAACAAGACGAAGAGGGCGCGGCACTGACACAGCTGAGGCTGCTTGAGTGGCAGGAATGTCTGTCAATCCTCTCTCTGCGGCGGACGTCAACAGTGTCACCGCTCGTCACCGCCGCTATCACTGGCGCCGATTGCGGCGCGGAAACAGCGCCCTGTTCCTCGACCATCCACCCGGCACTTTCCCTCTCGGCCCCGGCGCCCGGCATAACGGCCAAGCCGCGACTCCCCACCGTTGCGGAGGAACAGGCTCCACAGCGGCACGTGCATATCGACACCTCCCATCGTAATGCACGGTAAACACGGAGAATATGCAGCGCAACACGGGACGTTAATAGCAGCTTAGAACAAATGGACCGCAATCAAGGCACCCATTTGAATGTACGTGTTATGATAATGCGGACGTCTCTCAGGATAATCCGCCGGGAGAATCGGCCCCGGTGTTGGGCCATCGCTCTGGCGCGAGGCGGGATTCCGCCGGGGCCGGGCAGCGGACCGAGACTGTGGTGCAGACGGTGGTCTGGCGGCCGAGCCGGCGGCCGGCCGCATTAGCCCACACGGAATCAGCATGCATTCCTGACAGCCTTACAGGCATTAGGCGTCAGGTGCACAGGCAAAATCACCACGCCGTTTACTTTGCCGCGGCGGTGTTTGAATTTCAAGAAGCCGAGTGGCTGATACCGGGAAAAGCCGGGCGATCAGCTTGACTTTAAGCACGCTCACCAGTGCACCACTCATCTGGAGAAGTTAGTTAAGGCTAAGGAAGTCTGCGCGCACCGCGAACAGGAATTTGGGAAATTTGGGAACATGAACCTGTTATTATAACATGGTGACAGTGCATGGATGGAGATGAGCCAACTTTCAGTGAACGCCGCATGTCGAAAGAGTTTGCCCGCCTGTGGTAGGAATGTGAGCAACGCCCATCATGTCCACGGGACCAGCAAGCAGCTGGTCGATCAGACGAACCAGTCACACCCCTTTCACCACTGGTTGACCAGCGATGACAAACCACCGCGCAGTCTGAACAAACATGGCGCGCCCGGCGGCGCAGCGTCTGTCGCTCCCCGCGTCCTGGCATCTCTCGACCAGCCCTCCTCCTCATAACGACTGCATCTTCGCGTGCAGACCACCCGCCGCCCGCCCCGCCCACCCGCCCCCCCCCCCCCCCCCTCCCCTCCGGCTGGGTCGCCCCGGCCGGCCCTGCCGCTTTGACAACACAGGGCCGTGTCAGCGCTGCCACTGAGCACCGATTAGATAGGCGGGGACCGGCCGGCCGGCCGCACACCCCCTCCCTCCAGAGGGTAGGGGGGGGGGGGCGCCGCTGCCTGCAGATGGCGCCGGACATGAGCGGCTGAGCGACGCCGTCACGTCATGTGACGTGATGTCACTGACCAACGCCAGAGGGCGCCGCCGTCTGCCGGCGGCGTGGTGTCACGCTGCATCCGCGTGACACGTCGTCACGTCGTCTGCACGTGATGTGATCACGCGACATCCCCTATGCACGTGATGTGATGCGGCATCCTCTGAACGTTATATGACGCCGAGACCTCTACAGGTGGTGTGATACCGACTCCCTCTGCACGTGGCGCCGACGCGATGACACCGTCTGCACGTGAACCGACACCGTCTCATGTGGTGTGACGTGGCACAGTACACACATGCGGTGTGACGTGACACGCCACGGTCTGCGGCGTGGGTGGCGTCCCAGCCAGATGTGACTGAGTGACGGCGGGCCCTTCATCATCAGATCAACAGTGTGGCGGCGGCTCCGGCACGCCGCAGCCGAGCCATGAGGAGGGCAACGGTCCACTGTTGCGTTCCGGAACATTCCACACGAGTTCCAGGCTCTGGATGCTACGCGGTTCCCGCGGAGTCTCGCTGGTGCTCAGTGTCCGGGCGCTCCCAGAGTTCCTCAGCGAGCGGGTGCGGGGTGCGAGTATCACTCTGCTGTTCCCAGAGTTCCTCAGCGAGCGGGTGCGGGGTGCGAGTATCACTCTGCTGTTCCCAGAGCTCCTCAGGGAGCGGGTGCGAGTATCACTCTGCCGTTCCCAGGCGGGTGCAGGGTGCGAGTATCACTCTGCCGTTCCCAGAGTTCCTCAGCGAGCGGGTGCGGGGTGCGAGTATCACTCTGCTGTTCCCAGAGTTCCTCAGCGAGCGGGTGCGGGGTGCGAGTATCACTCTGCTGTTCCCAGAGCTCCTCAGGGAGCGGGTGCGAGTATCACTCTGCCGTTCCCAGGCGGGTGCAGGGTGCGAGTATCACTCTGCCGTTCCCAGGCAGGTGCAGGGTGCGAGTATCACTCTGCCGTTCCCAGGCGGGTGCAGGGTGCGAGTATCACTCTGCTGTTCCCAGGCGGGTGCAGGGTGCGAGTATCACTCTGCCGTTCCCAGAGCTCCTCAGGGAGCGGGTGCGAGTATCACTCTGCTGTTCCCAGAGTTCCTCAGGGAGCGGGCGCGAGTATCACTCTGCCGTTCCCAGGCGGGTGCAGGGTGCGAGTATCACTCTGCCGTTCCCAGGCGGGTGCAGGGTGCGAGTATCACTCTGCCGTTCCCAGAGTTCCTCAGCGAGCGGGTGCGGGGTGCGAGTATCACTCTGCTGTTCCCAGAGTTCCTCAGCGAGCGGGTGCAGGGTGCGAGTATCACTGCCATTCCCGGAGTTTCTCAGCGAGCGGGTGTGGGGTGCGAGTATAACTCTGCCAGCACCTCGACTTTCGCAGAAGCGGATCAAGTCTCGCGCCCTGAAATAAAGCCACTAACTCGCAACAAATCGCATACCAGCTCGTAACCGAACCTTTCCAGTTCTCGGCCGTCACGGGCCCAATCAAAACTTCTGTGGCGACGGGTCCGACTGCACCCCGACCAGAGCAGACCGCGTGGCCGCCGCCGCCGGCCCGGTGGCGGCGGCCGCAGCCGGGCGGGCCTCGAGCCTCCGCGGCGGCCCATTACCGGCGCCGCGGCCGGCGCCAGGCGAGCGTGACGCCACCGGGGACGAGGCCACTAATTGGTGGCCGCGGTCAGTCACGCCGCGCCGCCGATGGGAAACCACCGGCGGCGGTGGCGCGGCGGGCCGGGGCAGCGCCGCAGCGGAGCGGGCGGAGATACAGACACAGCGGGCGCCGGCTGGGGATGCGGGAGCCGGCTGCGGCCGCGCCCACCGGCTGATGGCGGTGCATCAAGAGGTGCGACTGTCGGAACAGAGTGGGGGAGGGAGGTCGCGACCATCCAGACAACATCGGAGCGCTGCTCCGAGGCCCGCACAGGCCAGCCGAAGCCGGCCGAGGGGGCGGGGGCGGGCGTGCCGCGCCGCCCTGTCGAGCGATAGCAGCGGCACCAGGGGCCCCCGCCCGGCCGCGCACGCCGCCACCGCCGCCGGCTAACCTGTCGCTGCGGTTCTCGCGGTGCCCGCCCCGCGAACAGACGGGGAGCGATGGCAGGGAGACACCCGAGCCACCGAGACGCGCCCCGTACAGCAGGGGCGGGAAGGGTCGTGCCGGGCGGGCCGCGCGCGCCCGTGAATCGATCGCACCCGCACGGGTCTTCTTTGTGCGGCGGCCGCGGGGGTCCGGCTCGCACAGGTGGCCCTACCCCCCCCCCCCCCTCCCCGCGGTCGGCACCTTCCCCCTCCCGCCGGCCGGGCGGCAGCCGGCGCCTCCCCCCCCTACCGCGAGCGCAGCGGGAAAAAGCGGAAACAGTGCCGCTGCCGGCCGCCATCTGAGCAAACACGCGTCTGTCGTCTGTCGCGCGGCGAGCGGCCGCCGCCGGCGCGGCGCGACCCCGGCCGTTAGCGCCGTCACGTCAACCGCGTGAGGGCGTGAGAACGGCGGCGGCGTGACGGGCGGCGGCCGGGCGTGACGCCACCGG
Source organism: Pollicipes pollicipes (assembly GCF_011947565.3). Classification (NCBI taxonomy): domain Eukaryota; kingdom Metazoa; phylum Arthropoda; class Thecostraca; order Pollicipedomorpha; family Pollicipedidae; genus Pollicipes; species Pollicipes pollicipes. The sequence continues at coordinate 8,178,557 of NW_023596448.1, read as the reverse complement.
CGAGCGGAAGCCGGAGACGGGCCGCGTCCAGAGGGAGGTCCACCGGCCGACACCGACGACTCCCGCCAGATGGACTCGCCGAGAGGGGAGACGGGCCGCGTCCAGATGGAGGTCCGCCGGTCGGCCCGACGACTCCCGCCAGACAGCCTCGTCGAGAGGGAGACGGGCCGCGTCCAGAGGAAGGTCTGCCGACCGACACCGACGACTCCCGCCAGATGGACTCGATGAGACGGGGAGACGGGCCGTCCAGAGGGAGGTCCGCCGGCCGACACCGACGACCCCCGCCAGATGGACTCGATGAGACGGGAGACGGGCCGCGTCCAGAGGGAGGTCCGCCGGCCGACACCAACGACTCCCGCCAGATGGACTCGATGGGACGGGAGACGCGATCGCGGCCGACAGAGACGGGAGACGAAGACGAACGGCCGGTCGGTTCGGCGCCGGCGCCTCCCAACGATGAACGGCCGTCATTTTGCGCGCGAAGGCGGAGGGTTGAACCACGAGGCGATGGTCGTTGGACCCAGATCACGTGACGTGGACGCAGTGGAGGGGGGGGGGGGTCAGCGCCTCGTCACGTGACACGAACGACAGCGTCCTATCACCTTAGATCTGACAAAGCTGACGTTAATAGGCTACAGCGGCAGGCCCAGGTTTGACAGCACAAAAAGCCAAGACATCTATCTGCGTTTTTAGGACGAGATCTGAATGTCCATTCTTCCGTTTCATCACTGAGCACGCAGGGCGAGCAGGCCGGTAGCATATCAAAACAGCCTCCACCCAAAAGCAGTCGTCCACGACACCGATTGTTCTCGCGGCGCACTACGGCTATCTATCCTGCCAAAGAAAGCCTCCCATCTTTCAACGACAAAACAAACAACTGGCTGCTCGAGCGCGCCTTGCTGGATCCGGGAAAAGAGGCCGTCTTTCGCGGCGCCGAGTCGTCGTCAACACGGCGCCACGGCCATCATTTCGCGCCATGGCGGGGCGTCGTGGCGGGAACACGAACGCCGGAACGTCAGATTTGTGACGGTTCGCCACGCTCTCCCCCCCCCCCCCCCTTCCCTCGACGTCCGCTGAGCGGAGGGGCCGCCGAATTAGGAGTGGGAGGGAGGGGAGGGAAATCGCATCAGTGCCCGAGGCGAATTCAATGGACGATCGGATGACGCCGGACGGTGGCATCCACCGTCGTGCCGTCCTGCCCTCCCCTCGCCTCGAGGTGGCGCCGCCACACCCCCGTTCCCACCAAATTATCCAGTCCCTTTTTACACTTCACTTCGAAACTGATTTACAATGGGCCGGCAGGCGGGTGGGGAGAAGGAGGGGGAGCAGGCGAGGGCGACGGCAAACGGGGAAATTAGAATTATAGGGCAATTTATCCGGGGGGAAAGGAGCGGACCGGAACGGAGGGGGACGGAAGGGGAGGATGAGAGGGCGAGGGGAGCCGGCCGGGCGCGCTGTTATCACGTTCCGTCAACAGCGCCGGCCTTCCCGGGGCCGGGTCGAATCTCCCCCACGCGGCTCCCCCGGCCGGGTATTAGTACAAATAAAGGCAGCCAGGTGACGGGCGGGCCGGCTCGCCGACAATGACGGCGGCGCCGCCGCGGCATTCACGGCGCCGGCGCGGACGGCGGCGCTCACAACACCACAAACAGTCGGATTTTACGGCGGTGACGGCGAGCGGCGGGGCTGGGGCGGCCCCGAGGACAGCCGCTGAGGGTCAGACTAGACCTGAGGGTCTGAGGGTCCGCGGCGGCGACACACGCGGCCCAGACAGTCACCGGCGTGGCGGGAGGGGGGGGGGGGGGAGACCGGGGGGAGCTCGCACCCCTCCCGCGGCGTCTAATTGACCGGACCAGGGTTGGGCGGCGCAAACGAACCCCTCATTTCGCCGGCCGCGAGATGGTATCGTGCCGCGGGCCCCTTCCCGGGCGCCACCGCCGCGATTCGGCGGTAATGTGCGCCTTTCGTGCCCCCGCCGGCGTCCGCGCCCGCCTCCTCTCCACTACAATTACGGGGCCGGCCGGAGCGCGGCCGTTTGC